>NC_043975.1:14201701-14557951 GCF_902148855.1 Sphaeramia orbicularis | reverse complement strand
AACATGTATTTTATCAATTTACTGTGTGCTTTACTTCACTTAGGGTAATTCCATCTAATTTACATCCCTACCATTATTTTATATGACGTGTAGCTGCTGCACGTTGAAAAACCATTCTGTTTTTCTGATCCAGTCCCCAAGCAATTGACTGTTACATAACTCCAATGCCTCATTCTCATCAGTGTTTATATCTGCTTATATGGCTATATACAGAGAATAATTCAGCACAATGTGTCCACTTAGAGCTGGGCAAAAGGCTGCCTTTACCGAAGAGAGAAGATGACGGATTGTACAAACAGGGATAATGGCACATACTCGGTATCACAAGTAGTCGTGTTAGGAATGAAAGTGTTACAGCCTCGGGAACTTTAATTCTTGTCTTCTTTCACACCTCAGATTTGAGGTCGCTGCTGAAAGCGGATGTGTTTGTCAAATTATGTGGTTCAGAAAGTTACAGACGGTCAAACACGGCCTCCTCCTCTGATTCTGTTGTAGATGGGAGGTTTTAGATGCTCCTAGACGATTTGACAGACTTAAAACATGACAAGAGAAGAACAAAAGGATGACTTAAGATGTAAATGAAACAAAAATCAATTGGAGGATCATAAATAACCCCCCTTTTTATGTGGAGAAGAGACGATAAATAGCCTTAAGTGTTGCCTTAAAGAAAACAGCTCAGCAGAAATGAAAGCATTTTGGTCGCACTTTTAGAAGCCGCTGCATCATTTTACTCTTACTGCTCATTTTGTATTCTAATTTGGTGATTAGGCAAAAGGCTGTCGGTGTTTTCGTCCGGCGGCCATCATATTACACTTTCAATTAGATGATTTTTTTCCAAACAGGCATGAATAATTAAAAGTTCTCTTTTTGCCACGTGCTCTCCTGTTTTCCTGCTGCTGAGCACACAGTCAGAAGTTATTATTAGACTGCATTTAAACGGCCCCATGTCCTCGGCTCTGAGCTGTGGGCACCGAGCTCCTGCATTGAGTTTGACAGCCTTCACACAATATTGTGCAAGGGCACTCCCTTAGCTTCTCATGCTGGTTAAATGTAATATGGCAGATGGATAGTATTTGCAGGGAGAGCGGGGGTCTCACCCTCCCTCTCACTCTTTTTTTTTCGCCGTCTCTTGCCAGTACCTCAGACATTTGAAGGGGGAGAAATATGTATCAAATTAACTCTTAGCAACAGGGCCTCTCAGCTCCCTGCCCTTCGTCTTTTCAGCAATCAGAGCTTTGTTATTTTAGTCTTTCAACCAAAACCAAACTGGATTCAATGGCCTCAGCAATTACCTGTAATTTTCCAACCTGGTGCGTTCTCTTTTCACCGGAGCGCCTGCGAACAGTGAAAGATTGTCTCCTCAGTTCCTCATTTTGGTGTTGGAGTTAAGTGCACTAATTCATTTACATCCACAAAGTGGCACATTTGGAGCATTTGGAAGTGTTCACTTCCCAGCAACAGGAATGTCTTCTGAGATTTAGTTTCTGACCCGGCATGAGCTCCAAATCACTGAAACAAGAAACTTCTCAGAAGTGTTGAGGCCTCGACAATGAACTGTGGATCAGTCAGCAAACTTTTTAACACAGGAGGCCGCTGTTTGTTTCCTGCTACAAACGGATAGTCAGCATTTTATATTTAATCTATGACTGCTTCATAGCTAACCAGGGATTCATGTACCATAGCTCTTATAAAAGTGGCTTGATACAAAATTATGAGATTAATTAAGGAACAGCCAAATACCACCACTGCAAATTGAAGTCATGTTGACTTTTATTAAAGGTCTGCTAATAATAAGTTGACTGAAAACCTGTCAACAAGGCATATTAGAGTATGAAAATGCCTAGCAGCAGATACAAATAGCTGACTGTACGTGATGTTGAAGTCCTTTTATATAGAGACTAAAAGTTATATATTAGTGCGAAAAAGAGTGAAGTGAATGTATCATTGAAAAAGTAAGCTACCATGAACATGTGAACCAACAGCTAAAATAGCTAATAATCATGGACAAAAGTTCATTAGAGCTAATGTCTAATTCAGCAAAACATATTTAGCTAAAATTCAAAAAATGTTGTAGTATTTGAAGTTGATTTGAGGAGTTTCCATCTGTCATATGTTTTGTTCTGCTGGGAGAGGAATCCTTTTTAAGGTTAGCGGACTCCGTTTTCTAATCTAATACTATCTATTGTTGCACACTGTGGAGAAGCAGAAGAACTTGAGTGGGTTTGAAGGTTTTTGCAGAAAAAACAACCTGTCATCTACACATAAATCACTGTTTATAGACTGTTATCATGGATGCAGACGACTGAGACTTAGTAATGGCACTGGCTAACGTCAACAGATGAAATATCCAAATAAACTTCACATAACCACAAGTATGCGTCAGTTTTTCACAGTGCACCTTTAGTGTTTGACACATCCACATAATGTAGAATTTGCTCATCCCCCATTGGTCCACAATTATCTAAGTTAAAGATAAAGAATAAGTGTAACTTTATTGAAGCATCTTGTCTGCTTATAGTGTACTAAGGTAGCTAAGGTTGCTAACATGCTAATGTCTACCATTGAAATAAACAAAGGAGTTTTTATTAATCAAACCAACACTATATGGTATGTTTTATGCATTCACTGTCTTTTCTGTCTACTACTACTACTTATTTGAGAAATCGCCTACTGATTGCTGAAAGTAGAGAAACATGACACAAGCAAAAGCAATGCATTTGGTTACAAGTAACTCATGTTAACCATCAGGCTGATAAATGGCTTTCTTAGCTTTTCCTCTTCATCACATATATGAGGGGTAGTGTGACATATATTTGTCAAGTCACCTTTACCCCTCACAACTGCAGAAGTACCCCCTGGTGTAAATGCACTCCTGGCTGAGGATCACAGCTCTATGCATCTGACCCACATATTATTAATACGTCCTTTCAAGCCAGTTGAGAAGAGACAACTCTGCAGCCCCGACATCTGTTTTCACATCAGACTTTTATCCCTTCTTTTTTTTCCACCGACCCCCACAAACCCCTCCTATACCCCTGTCCTGTTCCTATAAGAAACTACAGCTCAAACCTGACTCCGAGATGTGTGTTTGTGTGTGTCGGAGTGATGTTTCCCCTTCAGAGCTACTGAAGGAGAGAGAACTGCTCGCACTAAAATGCTAATTAAGTGCAGTGTGGCAGACAAGGACACTTGAGAGTGTATGCATTAGCAAGTTTTAACTCCCTGCAAACCAAACAGTTTGTTCTGGGCTAATCTCCCAATGATGGAGGCAAGAACAAGCAGAGCGAGTAGCAACATCGACTTCTCTTTTTCATTACCAAGATAACACAGTTATAGGAGAAGAAAGCCTCTCCTCTGCCTTCATTTTTCTTTTCATCTCTTCAGAGGTAACATATGGTATCTGTAAGGGAGAATGCGTTTGTGCTATGCGGTGAATTATTTTGTGGATTAGTATTGGCATTTAAATGCTCTTGGCTTTAAATCTTGTCTGTTTTAGATCTTAAGTACATTCCTTGGCATCGGCGCTCTGCCGCTCAGGCTGGCCTCTTCCCCCGGCCAACACATTTTTGAGACTGCAGAGCTTAACAGGAGAGCAAAAGGCAGCCATTTAAGAAGACCCTGCAGCTGATTTCAAATTACTTTTAGTGAGATACAACTCAAATCAAACCAATTCATCCCATGTTGTGATGCCAACAAAACCTTAACCTCGAGTCGGGGTTAAAAACCTTTTTCTTTTCCCCATGCAAGCAGTTTCCTCCATTACTTTACAGAGAGGAGGCGGCTGAGGTTAATGTAATTACGGTCTCTGATGGTTGTACAAATTGCAGGCTGGTACTGTGACACACGTTTCCTTCAAGTGCTCTGCGGTTGGCTGTAATGTCTTGTTTTATTCACGCTCATTAAGGCGACCTTGGCCAGGTATGTTTGGTTATCGCTGTAACCTTCTATAGCTGCATCTCTATATTTCATGTGCACCTCAAGAGACCTCCACGACATCAGGGAAACATATCCACTCACTTAAAAGTGGATATTTAAACCAGAGAAAATGTTTTAGGAATAAATACCGCAGCAGTTAGTAAGTGATGTCTCTGCCCAGTTGTTAAATCCAGCGTTCGTGGCACATTTATGTTGCCCTGGAGATCCCGGCTGACATGATAGCCCCCTTTTCCTCATCTCGGAGCGGCCTTTAAAAGCCCAGCCCTCCCTTAAGTTTTCCAGTACAGCTGGCCACCCTCCAGCTCTTTCAGAAGAAGTGGATGAATTCCTAGATGTCTGATAAGCTTCAGCAGAACATGATTCTTAATGGAAGAGAGAAGAAGAAGAGGCAGATGCTATCAGTGCCGTCGAATTGCCTCGCAGTCAGATCAAACACCCTAAAAGTACAGGGAATGCTGAATCACACTGCGAGGTTGTTACACATTTATCTTTTCTGTTGGCTTAATTGAACTTGTTTTTAAATGAAACCAACTGGCCGTTTCGATGCAAACAAAACATCATTAGCATTGTGAAAATCCCAGTTGCTTTGTAGCTTTTTTCCACATTCTCCTTTGAAATGAAAAGCCTTAATTGAGCTCTTTTCATCCTTGTAATTTTTTCCGCCTCCACTCAAGGCACTTTGTGACACCATTAATCACTTACCTCTGTTTGTTTGTCCTTTTCTTTCTGCTTTTTATCGAGCTAGAGACTGACACGGATCCCTCTCTCCCTCATCATGTGTGAAGGTCTTGTTTGTCCCTGTGTATGTGTGTAAAACAGCAGGACCTTCAGTATCAGGGAGTAAAATATATCTCGCAACACTAGCGTAGCGTGCCAGAGGTGTCTTGATGGAGATGGAGTCATACTGAGCTAATGAAGCTCCAAACCTTGGCTATCGATCCACCTCGCAACGGTGCTTTACAGAGATAACTGACAAGGAGAGCAGTGTGTGGCATCATGCGCGCTCTGATCTGTGTGACATCTAATTCTGTGTAATGAACCCTGTGCACCAGAGAGCATGATGGGGGGCTGTCTATGGTAATGACAGGGATAGCATGGCCGGGTTGGCCTTCGAAGAGCTTTCCAACACTGACGGTTTGTTTCCTGGGCTTCCCTCACAGCACAAGTAAGAAAACCCTCAGCTATAAATACGGCACATATGGTTTTATGCTATACATTTGTCCTGTAATGCTTCAGTTTATGCTTCTTTGTACGGTTGCTATTTCACAGCTCTTGCTCGTATACTGTATTTCTGCTCACTTTCATTGTAATCCTGCTATTTCAAACTTTATCTCCTGTGTACATGCAGCAGCTTTTCCATGTCTGTCCCTTGTGGGAGTGGGATCTTTCCTCTGTAGCTTCCAATTTTCTTCCTGACAAAGCCTTTTCTTTGTGGACTTTTTCTTTACCTGCATCCAAAAAAGCTGAGAGGTTCTACCTACTGAGTCTCAAATCAGTTGGACAAACAGACCAACAGTCGACCGATACATCAAATGTTACATGTAGTAGTTATTGAGGTATATTTGTCTTGTATGCATTAGGTTGCAGACAATGAATGGGTCAAACTTAGATGTCAAAACAAGATAGAAACTAACCTCTCATGCTACGTTACAGTCAATCACTGCTGTCTTGCTTAGGCGCAAAATCAATAACTTTAACATAATTGTTGCTGAATAAAATAGTCATGGGAATTGAAAAAACCTTTCACATCTAAATCCAGTACCCAAAAAAATCAGTATATTAACAATAGCATGTGATGTTACATGTTTTACCCTGGCTTTATTTAGTATTAGTGTTACACTAGCATTAATTATCAACATTATGGTCCCATTTTTATAGAATCTAACAAATGTGAGGCTTGTTTAAACAGTACAAACCTTTGCACTATTGCTTTTCTTTGTCATACTTAAATATTTATTATATTAAATCATTCATTCATTTTACAAACCACTTATTCCTCAAAAATATTGCAGGTGCTGGTGCTTATATTTATATGTATGTACACAATAGGCATTTATATCCTTTATCGTTTGTTTTTTATCATATCGTTTTAATCTTTAAATGCTTTTTGTGTTGTATATAATGTTTTCAGTTGTTTTCAATTTGTCAATATTGTGTAAAACGCTCTGAATTACCTTGTCATTGAAACATCACATACAGATAAACTTGTCTTATCTTTTCCTAAGTTACACAGAATAGTTATCCTCTGTTTTTATAGCTATATATTATTTATTACAACCATAATGTCAAACATCCCCTAAGCAATTTAACCCCAGTCAGGATCTTTTCCTAACCCTAACGATGGCTGCGATGAGTACATGATTTATTGAATAATTCTCCACTATTTAATTAATCACTAACTATGTGTTTAGTGGTCAGTTAATGTTTTTTCTCCTTTGTGACAGTTTACTGAACATCTTTGACTTGCCTTAAGATATACATAATTTTCAGACATAAAATAGACTAAATAATTTATCTTTTAATTGAGAGAATAATCAACAAGGATAAAAATGATAATTTGTTGGAGCTTTAAACTGAAACAAGTTGTTTTTCTGTGTAGACTTAGATGAACCTTAGTTGCACTGACGTACAAGAGAGAATCTGAAAAATGACGCATGGTAGAATGTTTTTGTTTCTGCAGTATCTACACCAAACAATGTCTGGTATTGCCATTAAATGTTTTGTCTTTGCCTTGTTTGCTTTTTCACTGGATGCATTTTGTTTTCAGTTGTCTTTTCATTCATTCAGTTCTCATGAATATCTCAGGAAAGACTTGGGGGAATTTCTTCAAATTTAGAGCAAAGGGATGAACTGGTTGGATTTAGGTGGAAAAAGGTCACGGACAATGTGATGTGGAAAAACATGTTTCACCCATAGTTCAATAAGTCATGCACCAATTATGACAAATTTTCACAAAATTGATTAATAGAATAAAATAATGACAGGATGACATTTTATACCCTAAAGGTCAAAGGTCAACCTCAGTGTGGCTTCATAATGTTCCTCAGAATACTTGTCTATCCATTATTCAACCCTATAACTCAGGAACAGAGATACTTAAAAAGTGACACTAATCTTGTATGTGTCGAGTGTTGACCTTCAGACTGAGATGATTAAATAGATCTTCTGTTCTTCCAGGTTCAACGTGTGTGTGAAGCATCAACCTTTTAGAATTTGTAGCTTCTCTTCCAGCAAAGCATCGTCGACTGACATGGCTGTCAGGTTGGAATCAGCTATTTCAGACAAAATGCAAACAAGAAAAAATTATAAAATGTAAGGTTTTCGCAATATATACTACTGGATTTGTAAATGCAAACAGAAATGGCAGTAATTACAGTTTTTTCAGTTAATGATTTACTGCTTTGAAAACCACCCAGATATTCATATTAAATCTTGAGGTTAATTTTTTCGTGCATCAGATATTTCCTGATCTATGTAGTGAATCTAACTTAAGGCTGTATCTTTCTGCCATAAACCTTTGACCCGTCTGTATAAACATGACTAAAATATGGGTGTTTAGATGTAATCCAGCGCGGGCGTGGAGGCTGTAATTATTTTGCAGTGAAGTGGTGATGGTTTGTATTCCTAAATAATAGGAAGTGTCAAAGCCAACCTCCATGACACAGAGCGTTAAACCCTCCCTCTTACTCCTGCAGAATTAAAATAGACCTGGAAAAAAGCTTTTCCTTTTCCATGACCACCTCTGCTGCCGGTGCAAATGAAAATGCCCTTCCCGAAATAGATCATTTTTACCCTTCAGATGTCCACTTTTATTTTAAGCCCAGTGACACCATGCCATCCATCACACCCAGCTTTTCAGATGTGAGCAGCCCCGGGGAAAACACTGATACAATGCAGGGAAAGTGTGATAGCGTGCCGCCGACACTGCCGCTGCTGCTGCAGACTAAGACCTCTATGGTTAGATTACCACTAATTTCACCTCAGAGTAGCATTTAGAAGGTTTTCTTTGTGTGAGTGAAGTGGAAGTCATTCCTCTTTTTAGGGTAAACACTGAAAATGGATGCCCTGCCTTTCCAACTCTTCCCTCAAATTACCACTTGACATCGCCAAACATCGCTGCGCATTATTGTCTGCCAGGAAAATGCATTTCTCAATGCTTTATTGAATGTTTTGGCTGGGTGGAAATTGTACCAAGTGTACCCAGCGCTTTGATCATCTTGACCTGGAAATGTGATAGTCACCCCACTTCACAGGGCACTCTGACACCTGGGAAACTGGATCTGGTATTCTTGATACCTGATCTGCACCACAGCACTAAAGACTTAACTTCTCCTGTTTCGTAGTCTGCAGAGACGCCTGATGGGAACTGGAATTTCACAAGGCTCAGTCTGAGGCTTTTTTTCCCACAAGCCACTGGAGTCACAGCTTTAGGAGCTGGGTGGAAAAATGGCCTGTATGATTTTATGACTGGGTCTTGTAGCAGGAACACACAAATGTTTTAATGTGGATGAAGCTGATTATTTTTGTCAGATGTTTAGAGGATAAAATATATGTGGCAAACAGAGTCACGCTCCTTGAATTATCTTAACAAATCTTGTTAATATTGCATGTTATTATTTACATATGGACGCTATAATGTTGTAGTTTTGTTATGTATTATGTATGTCTTAGTGTTTATGCTGGTCTCAGTTTACAGTTAGTCCTGAAGTCACAGCTCAAAATCTGCTGTCAGACTTTTAATGTTTTGAATATGCATCTGTACAGTAGTTGTGTTTAAGAACAGGGATGCACCGATACCAATACGAGTATCGGACATCGGCTCCGATACTCATTGTGTGTACTCGTATTCGTACTCGTAAAAGTAATCCTATACAAATGCACCGATACCACTTATGGCTGTGTGACATTCACAGTTCAGTGCAGCAGGTACGCGGTGGTGGAATGATGTGTGGGGAGTGTGAAGAGTGTGGAGATTTTTCAAAATAAATGACAGTGATAAAAGTAACGCTGACTGCAAGTAACGTTAAAGACACAGACAGATATGGACGCAGCGTTCTGTCTGTCCTCTGCGTACATTCCATCCGTTTTCCAGATGCTGGCGGATGCGTACCCGGACGGAGAATACCACCTGGGGTACGGAGCGGTGTGGACCCCCGCCAGCGGAAGTGAAAACGAAACTTATCGCTCATTTCTCTTTTCTCTACCTGCTGAAGCTAAGCTGTTAAACCTTACTAGCGAAAATGCTGCAATATTAGTATCACATTAGTGTTACCTCTGTCGTCTCCATGTTTGTTATTACTGACTTTCTTCTTCTTCTTCTCAAAAAACGTTACTCCTCTTCGTGGTATTTGTCCAGTATGGTTTAATTTAGAGCGGCGCCCCCTGGTGGATTAATTGACAAACGCTCATTCCAACACAATAAGTCAGTAGCAGCACTTTTTTCCAGTCAGACTAATGACAACAACAATAAAGCACATTTACAAAAGGAACTAAGAACTGGAATGGGATTATTAAGTACTCGTATCAGTACTTGATATCTGCAAGTACTCAAATGTAAGTACTCGTACTCGGTCTGGAAAAAAGTGGTATCGGTGCATCCCTATTTAAGAAGTTATAATACAGAGACTAACAAATGATTTTGTCACTCAGATGTTTCATCAAGTTGACCAGTATTTCATTGCAACCCAGCTTGGTAACATACCTTAGCTACATTAGCTACTGTTAGCACAAACTTAACAGTTTTTTAATGTCATATTAAAATATGCCTTTTGAGCTACAAAGTCAATTCTGTGACTTAATTTTCATGAAACACATCAATGTAGGTGATAACATACATAAAAATCTGTACTGTATCTGTATTTCTTAAACAAAAATGTATTTTAGGGATGGAAATGGCCTTCCACCTCAATGCTAACATATAGTTAACTGCTTCTAACTCTACATTATGTAGTTTAGATTTAGAAAATATCAGTGGCTTCTAGTTGGAGGTGTTCTGCTTTAGTGAGTCATATTCCAACAGGCAACTTAAACCGTTATATTGTTTGTTCAGAACCACTGGATTGGCTTGAAAAAAACACCATAACTGTGCATGTTTTACCGCTGTCTATATCAGTTGTTTGTCAGTTTGGATCTGAGCTCATGTCTTAAAAAGTCGTATGTAACACAAGTAGGCTTATGGCTGCAGAATTGCAGCTATTTTCTGGCAAATCTGGGCGGTTTGTAGGAATTTTAGCCCAAACTAATGCTTTCAGAGCCTCATATGGGTCTGGAAAGGTGAGAACTCTATCCAGACCTGGACCTAAACTCAACCTGTTACTGACTTTGTCACACTTTTAATATCATGCAGAGTCAGTGGAGTTAGGCTCAGAATGGGGTTTACTTGACACTTTAATTGCGATTAACAGTCTGTTATCATAGCTTGATGACATTAGTTAATGTTAGCATTGAATTATGCAGCTAATTAGATCATCTGACCTGCAAATTAATATGTTTATACCTTACTCGATATTTACAATGCTAAGCAGCATTAGCATTACCCTGCCGAATATACATTGCTTGCTCCTTCTCAGCTCCGTCCTCTAGTCCAAATATTTTCCTTTCTGACACTAAAAAAGTAAGATGGTTGCAGTCAAAATGTCAAAGTTTCAAGACAGTAGCCCACAAACCTATAGTTGACGTCACGTTGGCTGCATTAACTTCTTTTACATAGTGTATGGTTTATACTGTGGAGAAAAGAGGTTTTGGAAATGTTGCTTTAGTGTATTTTTTAGACACACCAAAAACAAATCAGAACTGACTTTGGTCTTTGCTCCAGGATCAGAAAAGGAAGGAATAAGAAATGTAATGGTGTAGCTGTCATTTAAATAGGGGGTAAAATTCATTCAGTTAATGTGTTTCAGGTGCGAGCTGTGAAATTAAAAGTGATGGCACTGTCAGAGGTAAAGTACTTAGAAGTAGATTACACAGAGTTGGAGCTGAACAGAGACGCTGTGGCATGGCTTTTAAAGTTCACCACCCCTCAGATATTTGATCGAGGAGCGAGCCTTTGATCAACGTTAACATTACGGTAACCATGACAGTTTATTTTCAACTACCAAAAAAAGACCATTTGTGTCAGAAAACAATCTCCCCTTCCTCTGACACGTTGGCACGCCGCAAAAGAAAAATGTCAGGGTCAGTGATGGGCCATTAGCCCCGAGTGAGTTTCTTTTTGTGCTCCCAGACCTGTTGAAAACACCTTTTTAGACTGCAACAGATGGTACCGTGACACAGAAACCACCGGCGAGGTCTTAACTTAAAGACATTTCCTGAAAGTTACAGGATACGCAGCACCATAGAAGAAGAAAAAGGGCAAACACTTCCTATTAAGATATACATTTTCACTGTGAACTAGATGGTTAGTTTACATATATATAGAACATTTCAGCTTTAGCTATGATTATAAAGCATGTATTAAAATCTGATTCTTCATGGCCATATTCCACAGCTACATTAACTACATTTAACTGTTTTCAGTAACTTCCATAGTATTGGTGGTAAGTACAGATGTTATTATGCATAAGGAATGATCTTTATATGTTTTGCTCAGTATAGGCCTTACAAAGCAATAGCATTTAATAAACATGATCTGTTCTTATGTAACACAACACAAAACTACAAGTGTTTATGGTATTTATGTCTGAAATGAGACTTTATAAGTCAGAAACTTCCTAAAATGTGGTGGTTTTATGGTTTGACAAAAATTACACAAAACCTTCTTTGAGATATGTAGATGAATTGAAATTAGTTTGGTGGCCAAAGGTCAAGAGCAATATGACCTTATGTCTGTCCATTCTTAAGATGTATCATGACATGTCAGGAATGCATTTGGTGATTTTTCAAAAAATGGTGCAATTGTTCACCTGTTCAAACGTGAAGTGCAAAAGATTTGATGGTCAAAGGTCAACTCAGTTTGACCTCATGCTTGTTGATTCTTATGAACACAATACCTCAGAAATGTCTGGAAGTTTCTCAGAATTGGATAGTAACATTCATTTGGACTCAAGTATAGACTGAAATTATTTTAGTGGTCAAAAGTCATAGGTGAAGGTCACAGTGACCTCATGTGTGTTTTGACTGGACTGTGTGAACAGATTATGCTGCAGGTATATGTGACACATCTGACTGAACATGGGATTCTGGTTTAACATTTGTGAAGCATTCATTTAACATTATTAAGGGGTTAGGTTTAAAAAAAAAAAGTTTAACACTGTAAAACATTCATTTTACATTGTAAAGGTATTAAATGCACATCAAGTGTTTAGTCTTTTTACTATGTTTAACTATTATGTCTTTTCTACACCATTAACATTGTAAACCATTGAATTCAAGTGTTACCTTCAAGTGTTGAAGGTTTACAATGTGTTAATAAAAGGTGAAGTGTTCTTTAAGTGTTTGTTCAGGTGTTAAGTGTTTATAATGAACAGTAAACAACCTGTACTCTTCTCATATGTGCACTAATAAGCAACTGTATGACAGTGAATATGTGTCTCTATATATCTATATGTATCTTCAGTTACTGAGGAATGTGTGCACAGACTGAATGACAAAGTGAATGTGTAATAAAGTGTTCACCTGCTTAGCACAGCTGTATTGTAATGCCTTGTAGATTTGATTGACTACACAGTCACCCTCCATTCATCTGTTTTATACCCTTTTCTTTTTCATAGAGGTCGCTCCTCTGCTGCTGCAAATGTCATACTGCTTTAATGAGAACTGCACTGTAGCCCACAATGAGAGCTTTTCAGACAGATTAAATGTATCACTGTGCTGAAACTTTCCTTCCCTCCACCTCCTCCTCCCCTTCTTGCCCCTATTGTGACACAGTGGTTTTACAGAGCAGCTTGTTGCTGAAAAACAAGGTTAAGAAGATCAGTATCAAAGGAGGAGTGTTTTTGTGTGGCTTGCAGGAGAGTCTCGCTTCAGGTTTCCACCTGAAACACAAAGGTGTTTTCTTACCTGATTTGTATTCATTCACACAATGAGTGGACCTGCCTCTCTTGTTTCGAAGTAAGGAGAGTCCAGACGAGACTTTTGTTCACCCTATCATCGGATACGTGCATGTTGCTTCCTCCAGTTCGAGTCTTGGAGCCCGGCCATAAGCTTTGTCCTGGATGGATTTTTTCTTGCCCTTTTTCCTTTTCTTTGTTGCTCTGTGTATGTTCTGAGAAACCATTACAGATACATGTTAACGCAGCCCCGTTTCTATAAAACCACATCATGTTTCCCTGAACTTGCTTTTGTCCAAATCTCAAAAGCACAAATTAAGTCTTTGATCCCATCTGTCTGAGCTTGTGATGTGCAGATAATTTGGTTTTGGTTTGTCAAACTGTTGAAAACCTGATGTAAGTGATTATTATTGTGTGTTTCCAGGGGTTTTTCCTGACTGTGTCCCCGGAGTCAATCTTCAAAGTGGCGAAGCACGCTTCAGATAACAACAAAATCTTTGGCCTGAACCTGTCAGCGCCTTTCATCAGCCAGTTCTTTAAGGAGCCTCTCATGAAGGTCATGCCTTACGTCGACATCTTGTTTGGCAATGAGACGGTAAGTGAAACGAGACATGTGCTAAGGTCTCTGTAGGACAGATAGGGTGTCAGCTCAGCCATTGGACTTCTTTAAATGACACGGGGAGTGTTTCTGTGAGAACTCCACCAGTAAAGTTCCATTTTAAGTGCTGTTTGTTCAGTACTTACATAGTACAATGTCTCCATGCAACGTGTTTGTGTATCTATACACGTGAGAACACACAATACCAATGCTCAAAACACCATGTATTCATCTAGGATACATCAAACAAGAGTGAATGTATGTATAATGAGTTGATTTTCCAGTCATTAAAACAAAAGCAGTAGTAATTGGGTGTTTTTGAGTAAAACTCACCAATTAACTTTCATTGTTTCAAGCCCTGTTTTATTGGAATATCTGAAAAAAAAACACATTTCACATAAAATGTTGAAGCAGAGTCTTTCAGATCACGGTCATATGTCCTGTTTGATTGGATCCTGAACTGGTGACACTCTGAATATATCATATCACCTCACTGTATGAGTCTGGATGTGGATTTAAATGGTTGGTGGAGGCGTAAAATCATACAGCGCTCATTCCTTTTGTTTCATCCTTGTAAAGAAACTGGAAGCATCAGAAACATGGCCACAGAAATGGTCAACCATCAACGAAAAGCAACTGTTATTTCTATGTTTATTTGATGATAAAAGTTATTCCTCTGTGCAACTTTTCTTTCAGTTGAAAATGATATCAACTTATTAGTCAGACTACAAAAACCTGATTTCACCACAACTTGCATCATTACATCTAGTCATGAAGTAAAATCGATCATGGTACAATTGTTTAAGCAATATTTCTTAATATTAGCTATTTTACATGCATAGTAGTCTAAACTTCTACTGAACGCCTAGTGCAAATTCATGTTGTTTTTCCCAATACTACAATTTTTTTCTACATTTGACCTTATCTATCATATATCTTGGATATCCAGTCACAACGAAACACATCAGTCACATCAACTAAAGGTAATCAAAAAAGTGGCATTTCACCCACGTGTGGCACCACAGTGATATGATGATTACGATGACATTTAAATGGACATATTTCAGTGGTTGTGGGTGTAATTTGTGCAATTTATTCTTGTACGGTTTGCATAATTTATCCTCGTACGGCGCCCCAATTATCCTGGTCAGGATTTATCTTTTGTCTTTTAAACTCTTTCTGTCACCGTGTTGATTTGAAAGCACATCCGGCTGCAAATGACACTGTTTCCATTACTAAAATAAGTCATTTATAGGATTGTGTGGCCGTGGTTGAGGTATATTCTCTATGAGTGCTCTCTAACAGTATATAAAGTATAATTAAATGTCATGTCCACGTTTGATTTTACTCCCTGGTCTCATTCTCCTCAATACCCATTTAACTTTTCACTTATCACTGCTCCATAAAGAGATGAATAAGAATTAGCTCAGTAATCATTCATCTCAATCGCATCCCCGTTTCATGCCAGTTGATCTATTGATTTTCCTCGGCTCTGTGGAAGTGAGCAGCTGGTTGGAGGTCAAGCTGTGGTCATAGACTGTGGTGCTGCCGGGAAGTGTCCTCTAACAGGCCAGCTTAACGCCAAGACAGCGCCTGGACAAACTGCACCTTTTTTCAGACGGGGGTGGGGAGGGGATGATCACCGGGGCTGGACTCGCCTCCCCGCTGCTAAAGCTACTAAACAGAGCCTTGTGTTTGGGTTAGAAATGGGGTCCACAGATGAGGACAGCACTGGAAGAAAGTGCTCAGCATTTGAGGATTTATTGCTGCTGCTGACTTCAGCTTTTTTCCTCTTTTCTTTCCTCTTCCAACATAAGACCTCCCTTTTACATATGCACCTCTCTCTGGCTCCCTAATTGCCGTGAGGAACGATTCTGTCTGCTAAACCATGGTGTACATTTTGCAAGCGTTATGTATTTTCTAGTGGGTGGTACTGTAACTGTTTGCTTAAGAAGTTTGCTCACACCTCCAGTCATTACAGTTTAATGACTCGGGATAATTGCGATGTATGTTTGTTGAAGGAGATTATCTCTCGGAGACTCTGTCAGAGCTCGCCAAAATAAGAGATTCAGGACAAGACAGAGCAGATATTCACCAGTCGGCAGCAGAGGTGGTAAAAGTACACACGAGTACAGATACAGAGTCTGGTAATAGTAGAAGCACTCATTCAACCTGAAATGTACGAAAGTAAAAAGAAGCCCTTTGAAGGACATTTCTGCCAGCTGTCGTTGGAAAGCTAATGCAACTTAATATACTGTAACAACCATTTCAACTTCAAAACAAGAAAAAATATAACAATATACTGAAAATGGAGACATTAACTTTACTCCACTGTGTAAATCAGTTGTCAATGTCAGCAACAAAACTCAAACAAAACAACATTATGCTTTTTCTCCACAAACAATGTGTGTTTCATGTTGTTGCATCTTTTTCATTGTTTTTGTCTTGTCACATTTATTATTTGTGAAATGCACCAGTGGATTGTCTTTTCTATGTGTGTCTCATCCATTTAGGTTAAAATAAATCTTGAGGTTGCAAAGCCGCATGATGGTGGGAAAAGGAAAAAAATACAAAAAGTCACCTCAAATGCATTAAAACTACAGTAACATGCCTGCTTTGAAAAAGTAGAAAGTACAGATTTCCGTGTTGAAATGTAAGGAGTAAAAGACATAGTAGTAAAAATAAATACTCAAGTAAAGTACAGTTATCTGAAACCTCTGTAACAAAGTATTTGTACTTGCTCAGCAGCTTCCCAGCAGAGAGGTCTTGTAGGGTCTGGACAGAAATAATGCTCGTCCACAGTGTTTTGACTCCTTTTGACTTCTCCCCTCCTGTTGGCTGCTGGGAGGAGGACTGACTGCTCATACAGTGGAGCCGCAGACCTCCCATTGTGCACAGGCCAGACAAGGTTGGCGGTCATGCAGCGGTGCATGGTGAGTGACAGGCAGCAGGGCGGCTTCACCCACACTCGGGCCCTCCGGCCCCCCCCCGGCTGCGCTCTCACCCCTGCTTCCACCCCCTAAAGTGATGGATCAGCCTGGGCCCGCTTTGCTTTCATAACAAGTCAGTGACAGTCAGGATCATGCAGACTGACTCCTATAGCCCGGCAGAATGCACCATAAGGGAAGGCTAATGTGTCTGCCTGTCTCTGCCTCCCTCTCCCACACTTCCTGAGTCATGATACGGCGCTACCCACTCCTGTGGAAATATCTTAAAAGCAGCTGTAAAATCTGATGTCTTCAAAATGACTATTCATCAGTTCAGACTGAAGTTTGTGGGAGATGTGATGAAGGGTTAGTTTTGATTTTTTTGAAGTGAAGTTCTGTGATACATCAGTGGTTTACCTACTAGAGGTCGACCAATAATGGGTTTTTAAAGCAGATTAATTGGTCAGTGTCACCCTTTCATTACATAAGTCAAAGTAATAAATGCCTAAAATGAGTAAATGCATCTGGATCACTGAACATTAAAGTAAAAGTTATTAATCAGGAAGTGAGTTCAGTGGAGAAACATGACATTAGCATCAGCCAACATTCAAGCGAAGTTCAGATTTACTGAACAACTTGGTAGCAATAGTTAATTTAGGAAACATCCTGTCAGCGTCTATTAATAAAGCATAAAATACCTACAGCAGATGACAGTCAGCGCACCTTTAGTTTGGAGAAGACAGGAGTACAGACATGATGACGTTTTCGTATCAGCCATTTCTGATGGAGCACAGAAGGATTTAATATCTCCAACTGCAAAACCATGAGACTCATTTGTCAAAAACAGCCATTTTACGGTCCGATTTAGTTGGTTAGATTGTGTTACTATATTTTAAAGAAACTAATGTATTACACACAAAGGATAGTATCTGCCACTAGGGGTCTCTCAATCAACAACATAACTAAAAACTGTTTGATAGTTCGAAGATATCATGACATATTTTACATATTTAGTGACATACCTGTATTTATTTTATCTCATTTCACTATAATGAAATAGCTGTGAATAACATTAAAATCGAATAAATCTAATGAGTTCGTAGCATTTGACATTATTTTACAAGCTAGATTGATATCAAAATATATGCTATCAGTAAGTTGAGTGCTATTTTGCATTATTTTGATGCAAGATGGCATGCAAATAAAACAAAATATATGCAATGTAGCATAAAATACAGTCATATTACTCTAGTGATTTGCATTATATTACTGAGTCTGATGTGTATTCAGTGTTTACTAAGATATATGATATAATAATGTGACATAAAAAATTATATTATGTAAGGCTAGTCAGTTTTAGACATTTAAAGGCAACAAAATAACACAAATAGCTTACTTTACCTGCAACTCCTGGGTTCTGGGAGGTAAAATGGTCATTTTTTTAAAGAGTACAGTGGCATTGAATAGAGTGATAAAATACCCTAATTTTAACTGATGATGGTAATTTTAAGTAGTGAAAAAAACAATAAATATTACCATATACAGGTCTAAAACCCTATTCACATAGTATTACCTTTGGATTTCTGGTTATTTGTTTTCAACTAAACATTTCTAAATCACCACAGGTGTCTGGTTTGTACTAGTCGGTTGTTTTTTCTGCTGCCTCCGTCCACAGCAGTATTAATTCACTGCCTACGGATTCATTCAACACCACTTGTGAAAATCCAAACTGCCCCTTTAAGCATCATGACTGGGATGTCATTTCAGTCGCAGCATAAACCACACTTTTATTGTTTGAAATTAGAAAAACAATCTAGCAACACCACAGACTCCAAAAAATGTCAATAGCCCGTGTGTTTCTGTGGTGGTGTTTGCCTTGGTCCGATGTCGAAATGTGTCTGTGTTTCTGACCGAGTCTACCCTGAGCAATTCTGCTGTAACTGGATCCTGCTGCTACTTGTTTGAAACCTGGCATCAGCAGCCTCTGCCCGGCCTATCAACGGCCTTATATAACAGTCTCCCATCCGTCCTGTAATTACTGCCTTTTTGGGGCATAGTCTAGTGTCTGTTCCTTCGCCGGCGAGGAGGTGGAGAGGCTCGCGACAGTCGTCTGTGCGTTGCCAGGGCCTCTGAGATGGCGACGACACAGGCACAGAGACATCAGAAGCTACTTCACTTAATTGGCAAACATGTCGTGTGATAACCTGGGAACAGCGCAGGCCTAATTGAGTCCTCCTGCGCCGTCCTCTTCTGACTACCTGACATGGAACCCAGGGCATTACATTTCCCTCCATTTAATGGCTGCAGTTAATTAGACCCGAATGAGAGAATCATTACCGCTGGAAAAACCACACGCTGGTGGATTCGTCGATAAAATTAGCCACAATTTGCTTTTACCATTTGAGCATAAGAGATAAACCACACAATAGAGGGGGGCGAGGGGGTGATTGGACCATTACTGTCGGATTTGTATTGTGGAATTTCAGACATATCATAGACAAATGGAACGATTAATCAGTGCTGAATTAATCACCCTGACTGATGTTTTTTAAAGCCAAGATCCGCGGATGCCTCAATTTAGATCATTTCATGTCTTTTCTTTGTCTGTGCAAATGCACTAAAACGTGGTTCCTTAATGAAACGGTGGCACAGATGAGGAGCTTAGATTTTTGCCCCACAGCCAATACCAACAACCACCTCGACTCTTATTATAGTTTAGAAAATGTCATTAGGTTTCAGTTTTTAGTCTCTCAATTTGGTTTTTCATTTCAGTTTAGTCTTAGTTTCTCAACTGCTCAAGTACTTTTAGGATTTCACTAGTTTTATTCTATTTTTTCATTAGTTTTAGTGTTTATTTGTGTTACAGTTTTATAGATTCAGTTCAACTACCTCTTTCAATTCCAAATAATTGAAAGAAAATGTGGTCATATGTTTAGATAAAGTCTTAAAGCTGAAATGTTTGATTATTTTTAGCGTCATCGGGCACAACTTCAATAATTTCCTTTAAACATTTTCTAATTCAAGTGTTTTTTAGACATGGGACTTCTGCATCTTCTCTTGTCTTGTGCTTTCAGCTAAAGATAATCTTCCGTGTGATGCAGGTTTGGTTAATCACAGTTATTTTCAAACAGGAAGAGGCATTGACAGCTGTAATTACCAATCGCTGATCAGATTCTAGACTTGGACGTGACGCTGTGTCTTGACTCAGAAGCTTAGAATAGTGGCTTCACATTTCCACAACAACATCAAGTCATCGACCTTTATATTTATGCCTTGTCTACACTAACATGGAGGATAAAGCATGAATAGAAAACTCAACATGACAACACCAAAACAACAAACTGGTCCAAACAACAAAAACTGGTGCAGCTTCATTACTCAGACATAATAGACGTGAACAAAATGGGATGTGATGCCATTGTTTTCCCTCTGTTTTCTGTGAATACACAGAAGATACACACAAACTGGAGTTTTTGACAATGTACACTTTGAAAAATCTACATTTTTGTGACCGAAAATGCTGTTTAAGTCTGGACAAGAGGCCAAAATGTAGTGAAAAAAGAACTGCTGAAGGAAAAGGTGGATTTTCACTGGATTTTCTCCCTTGTTTCAGCTCCGGTATCTTTAACAGGCTATTCATAAAGTAACTAATATTTACTCTTTACTAGTATTTACTGGACATATACAGTAAAAGCACATTATTCACAGACCAGCTGAAAGAACAATGCCATCCTTGTTGCCTTGTTGTTGGCTTTTTTGTTTTTCTAAAGTAAAATCACACTTCTGACCATTTCTGTTCTCCAGAATTTTCACTTTTAGTTACCAGTAGGAGCTGAAATTCAGTTTTATATGGGTATCTAGCTTTTAATTTTCAGTATTGTGACCTAGTGTTTATTTTAAGGTTCCAGTAGCATGGTGAAAGCCTTCATAAATTAATTAAAGCTGATAATGATGACAGAATAGATGACATCAAATGTTATTTCCATTGGGGGCACCTTGGCTTGTGTTTCCCCCTTGTTGCGCATATTTCCTCCGGGTTCACAGTTTTTCCCTCCATAAAAAAAAAAAATGCATGCAAGGTTAATTCTCATCCCACTGCTCCTTCTGTACTACGATAGGTCAAATGCAGAGGTTGAATTTCCCTACAGGGACAATAAAGGGAACTTTACTCTAAAACTATTGTTTATTAAAGGTCGCATATTGTCCAAAGTCTTTTTCTCTTTTTTTTTTTTTTTCATCTTGAAAATCACAATGAGTTTTGTACAAGTGATTCCTAAAACCTGGGAGAGAGTGAGCATATTTAATTTTCTGGCTCTCTTATCAAAGTCAATGTATGTTTTTGTGGGGGCTTTTTTTTGGTAAAATGCCTGAAAATAGGTGTGCGGTTAACACAAACTCAAGAGATTAACACGTTTTGTTCTTTTGACATAAAATATGCAATACTCCACTTGAAACTCATCTACTGTCTGGTTCACCTGTCAGCCCTGCAGCACTCGATTCTGTTTCATTTAAGTTTATGTTGCATTGTTCACTGTAGTTATTATTTAGTTTTCGTGTCAGTCTCGAAAACTTACTTAATGTTTTGTGCTATTTAAGGTTCAGCTTGTGATCTTTTATTGACAGGTAGTGCTCACCCGCCCCTACGGTGGCTCCAAAAAATGTAAAAACCCCTTGTTAGAATGAGTGTTTTGTTTGTTGTGGACTTTTTAGTGGAGAAGATAGTTACTCTGGTCCATTTCAACCATAATCAGAAATACTGGATGCCATAAAAGGGTAAAGAATAAGAAAAAAAATGAGAAGAAGATGATGACGCTCAAGGTGGACTGTGTGGAAGGCTCATTCTGTGGTAATGAAAACAGACTGATTGTTATTTTCAGGTGATTATACACTAATAAAAACATAATTATGAGGATTACATTCCATTTCTGCAACTAAATCCCACTAAATCTCACACACCGAACCGTTAACAAACTTATTTGTACTGCTAGTTTTAGATTTAGTCTTTTCGTTAACTATAATAACCCCAGTGCTTCCTTAATAAGATGGTTCTGCAGATGAGGAGCTTAGTTTTTTGCCCCTCAGCCAATACCCAGCAACCTCCTCTCTCTGCCATTAACATTATATACCTCCCCCATACAGGAGCTCCACATGCCTCCCATCGCTGTCCAATGTGTTCTGCAGCTCCACACTCACGGGGAGCTTATTTATATGGGTCCCAGCCCCGTCTTCGCAAACCAGAGACAGCCATTGTAATTGAATACTCAATAGGTGAGCCATTTAACAAAAGTGGAAATGGCATTGGGCTATGTATTAATGTGCTTTGCTGAGGCAAAAGGAGCCATCATCATTTCAATGTTCAAGCTGTTTTAAAAGAGCATTTAGCCTGCCATCTCTCCAGGCCATGAGAGCAAAATGACACGGATTTCTTCCTCCTCTGTACTTTGTGTGAATGTTCCTCGCCTAATATTTTGTATGGTTATCTCGCTTATTTTCCCATCCATCCCTCAGCACCTCTCCGTGATCTAGGTGGAGGGATACAAGCAGCTCTACAGAAGGTTATTGTCATGAAAAGCCCCTCAGGCGTTCTGGCTCTCAGCCCTATTTTTCTCCATCTGCATGCAGTGTGTGTGAGTTGGTGGGGGCTCTAATGATTTTTCCAGGACAGGCTGAAGTGGGTGTATGAGTATATATATCTATATGTGTGTGTGTGTGTGTGTGTGTGTGCATGGAAAAAAAAAAAAGGCAGGCTGAGGAGATACACGGGCAGTATGGCGTCATTTCTTAACATCTCCCCAGATTCGTCATCTGGCTTTGTTTGTTTGATAGACTGCTTGGAAGCCTTATCTCCGTGGCGAGGCCCGTGGCTGTTTATCGCCTCGTGACGTGTGCTGGGGCTCGGGAAGTGCGTGCTCTCTGCTGTCAGTATGTGTGGGTGATGGCAAGTTCACTAAAGACCCCTTAGGGTATGAGGGGTGTTCTTGCAAAAATAAAAAAATAAAAAAAAAATAAGAAAAAGAGAAGAGAGAAAGACTTTCCCCTTGACAGCTCACCCACAGCGGACTGGAGAAATATCTGCCTAAAACAAAGAGATGTGAGCCAGATTAGCGTATTACCAGAACAGCTTTCCTTTTAGGCTCTTCCCTCTCTCCCCTCCTGTCAGAGCTGTCTGCAGAGAACAGCGAAGAACATGAGACATTAACCTCCATGTGTTTATTCACAGACCCCACAGGCCAACTGGGAGGAAGAACACAGGACCATCTCTGAAGCCGGCGAGGCGGAACAATCACAATGTGTCATTGGAGAAAAAGACATGAAGTATTAGCCGCTGCTCTCCTTTGTGTCTTTCACAACTGAATTTTAATTGAATGTGCTATTCCTGTGATGAGTCACATGCCTTCCGCTCGGAGCCACAGAACACTGACCTTCACTGTGACGCGTACAGTCGACGAGTTGTTTGATGAGTCAGACCGAGCATTAGCCGTGGTGATTCGCTAAATCGCTTCCTTGGTTTGCTTTGTAGTTGAAAAAGACAGAAAATATGGAGAAAAATATGCATGTGGATCACAGTATTGTGTAGAATTTATGATTAGCGACCAATGGCCTTCACTGATTGGTTAAAATTTGGATAAAACTAACACCCCGTCCAAACCAATGTGGATATTTTGCACAACAGATATTTTTCTCGAGGTGTGAGCTTCTTGTCTACATGTAAACAGCATTTTCAATCCCAAGAACTGAGACTTAAAAATATTTCCAAAGTAAAGATTTTTCAAGTTTCTGTGAAGCTGCAGGAGCTGAAATAAGGGGGAAAAGCATGTGTGAAAATCTACTATTTACTCCGGCAGCTCTGATATTTTCTGAAACTGAACATTTTCTCTACATTTGGGCCTCTTGTCCACATGTAAACAGCATTTTCAGAGATTTTCTAAAGTGTACATTTTCAAAAACTCCAGTTTGTGTGTATCCATGTGTTCAGGGAAAAGCAGAGAAAACTGGAAAACAATGGCGTCTCATCCCATTTTCCTCATGTCTCTTTCCGTATGTAATGAAGCTAATGTGAATACTTTGCCAAACAGATATTTTTCTCTACCTGTGGGCTACACATAAACTGCATTTTCAGTTTCAAAATTGCGAACCCAGAGGAAATGAGCACAACAAAGGGGGGGAACAGAAGCCAAGGTGCCACCCAATGGAAATAACATCTGTTTTGTCATCATTTTCTGCTTTAATTAATTAATGAACCCTTTCCTCATGATACCTGAACCTTAAAATAAACACTAAGACTGGGAGCTGAAACTTGTCTCAAAATTAGAACTGAAAACTAAATGCTTCATGCTCATGCAAAACTGAATTTCAGCTCCTACTGTTTCCTAAACATGAAAATACTGGATCACAGTAATGGACAGAAGTGTGACTTCACTGTAGAAAAACTAAAAAACTAAGGTAACAAGGACAGTATTGTTCTCTTAGATGGTCAGTGAATAATGTGTTTTTACTGCATACATCCAGTAAATACTAGCAAAAAGTAAATATTAGTTATTTTAAAAAATATTATGTTAAAACTACAGGAGCCAAAATAAGAGGAAAATCCACATTTTTTTTGGGCAGTTCTTATTTTTTGTGAAACATTACATTTTTCTCCACATTTGGGCCTCTTGTCCACACATAAACCATGTTTTGGGTTTTAAGAATTTAGTTTTTCAAAGTGTACAATATCAAAAACTCTGGTTTGTGTTATCTTATGTGTTCAGGGAAAACAGAGATTGGAAAATGATGGTGTCACACCTATTTTACTCATGTCTGTTACTGCTTTATGTAACGCAATAGAAATGTTTTATGAAGCTCCGCCTGAAACATCCAATCCAAGTGTATAAATCAATGTATGACCTGCAGCAGATTGAGGTTGAACAACATTAACTATGGTTTGTCTAAGTGTTTGGACCAATTTGGAGCCATTTTGCATTGCGTGAATAGAGATAATTTTTAAAACTAAGGTGCGTAACATTTTTTGGGATGAAATATATACTAAAAACAGAGGAAGAAAACGTCCATTTCAAAAAATATTCATGTTAGTATGCACAGGACATAAAAGGAAACAGCTGCAGTAGTATTTCAAAGTGTAATACCACTGACGGCCACTAGAAGGCTTCAAAATAGTGGCTCCAACTAAACCTCCCACTAGTAGTAATGCTAAGTCGCTCAGTTTTTTCCAAGAGTCAGTGATTACGTCCACATGCACATTCAAAATACGTGTCAAAAGCTGTTTACACAACTGATGAAAATGAGTGTTCCATTAATATATATGTGTCGCAATTCATACTTAGATTAAAAGTAGCGGTTTTTCAGATTTTTTCCACCAGTGGCAGATGTTCCACTGTGAACACAAAAAAACTCTGGAAAAGGTCAACTTTTCCATACTTGCTCATATCCAAAAACCTGTTAATATTCTCTTTAATAACTTTTAACAGTAGCTGTGTTTCTCCTTCCATGTGGACTTTAGTTTGGATTCACTCATCTGTACCAGAGAGGATCTTTGTCTATGTTTTATCTGACTGTAAACAGGGGTCGTAGGTCACAGCATGCCATAATACAAGCAAATGGGATGAATATGAATCTGGTATATTCATGTCCAAAGAATCCACATCGAACTGGAATAGTATCTGCATTTTGCACACCTTATCTTTGGGGGAAAAAAAACAAAACATATGAATATTTAAATAGAAAATGCTGCTTGCATGATACTTGTCAAAGTCAGATTATTGTAAAATCCGTAATAATAGTTCTCATTTGTTATGTAATCTTAAGTGTCTAAAGACAAATTTTTGGCCTGAGAACAACAGCAACAACAAAATAATAAAAAAACAAAAACAAAACAAAAACAAATTAACAAAAAAGAACAAAATATTCAAGAAAAACAAGAAAATAATCAAGAAAATAAACCAAATAATCAAGAAAATGAACAAAAAAGAACAAAATATTCCAGGAAATGGCAAAAAATAAATTAATACACAACTGGGAAACCAATAAATTTTACATCCCATCAGGTTCTGCAGCTTATTTAGTCTAAAAATTCAACATGAGCTTCACCAATCGATCTGAAAGAGCCTTTATTTTTACATTAATAATGATATTCATTGATACTAAATGTCGGTTATTAATGGGTATTTGTTTTTTTTTTTTTACATTTCCATTATAATAATGCAATGTTAATGACATTACAAGCCTTTACTGATGGATGCTACATTATTTTTAATTGTATCAAGAAGAATTTTTTTTTTCTGACATTACTTGTTTTCAGACTTAATTATTCATCTTATTTATTTTTCATTTTGATGATGAGCAGTGTTTCCTTTCATTCGGTTTCACTCTTGGCTTTGTAACACTCTTTTTAACTTTACTTTTTTACTTCGAGGTGATCAGATCATCAGATGTCATGTGTGAACTACTGACTGAGTTCACTGTAATGTGAGACTAAGAAAATCAGCAAATTCTACCAAAAAATGGATGGTTTTATGTCCAAATGTCTTGTAAAACTATTCCAATTGAAGAAGGTTGAACTGTGGTCTAATCATAGAAATATGCCATGGAGTTCTGAATAGAAGCTGCTTTGCCATAAACCAAACTATCCAACAGTGGCTGCTGTGGTCGTGAAGGCAATTACAGAATACTGACTTATGAACGTCCCTTCGCTTCACCCAAATGTTCTGTCAGTTGTTTTAAAGGATAATATTTTTTACAGCGGTCCGGTCCTATATTTATTTATCATTTCTGAAGGGTGTGATCGTTGCTGTAACCATCCCATGAGGTCGAGGGTGATTTTCTTTGCTCTGTTGTTCTATTCATTGGCTCCCATGTGGCTTTGAAAGTTCTTCCACATTCAGGACGGCTCCGTCTTAGTCGGTTATTGATACTCAGGCGTCAATGCTTGTACTTTCTGCTTGTCTCAGCACCGTGACGTTGGTTCTACTGTCTTCAGCTGATATTTAAGACGTTTCAAAGACGATGCAGGCATGCGGGGTTCGTCACTGCTTCTTGCACTTTGTGTTTGTGTCATGTTTTAACCTACACTAAACTCTATCTAACAGATTTAGATCAGTATGACATGAACAAAATGATCAAGAAAATGATCAAAAAGAACAAAATATTGAAGAAAACAAAAAAATAATCAAGAAATTATACCAAATCATCAAGAAAATAATCAGGAAAATGCTAAATGTAGGCGTGGAAGTGATTGGGAAATAATAAACAATGTTTGGTTTAATAAGAAATCAGGAAAAAGTCAAATTTTATAGCAGAAAAGATAGCATAGAAAAGAAAAATGTGCCATCTCTTGGTACTCAAACATTGGGAAAACTTCTTCATGAACTGCCATTTCATTTGTATTTTTTGCTGAAAATTAAATCATATATCAGAGAATTTTTATGCTGCTTTAAATTTAAAGCGATAATTTGTATGAGAGATAATGTATATAAACTAAACTAACAAAATAGTCAAAAAATACACTGAGGAAGAATGAAATAATCAAGAAGATTAACAAAAAGAACAAAATATTTAAGAAATTGAACAAAATGATTCAAGAAAGTGAACAAGACGAACAAAATAATCAACAAAATCAAAACAAACTAGGAAACAAACAAAATAAGCAACAAAATCAACAAAAAAACCCCCAAAATAATCAAGAAAATGACATTAAAAAACAAAGTGATGTAAGAAAATGAACAAAATGGTCAAGAAAATTCAAGTTGAAGAAAAACAATAATGAGGAAAATAAACCAAATCATCAAGAAAATGAATAAAAAAGAAGGAAATAATAAAGGAAATGCACAAAATACACCAATGGGCACCCCTAATAAATTTAGGATCCCAACTTTGTCCGATTTTAGAGAATAAACAATATTCAATTAAAGAGCAAGTAAAACACTATTAATTATTGAAACAGTTCCATACTAATGAAGCCTCAGTGGAATAATCATTTATTCATTCTGTCATTATTTACATCTTTGATAATCACTGAGGACAAATCCCTGTTTTTAGTGATGTCGAGGGTCTTCTCCAAATAGAATAAAAACACACAAACATGATAAATGAGAGGAAAATAATCAACAAACGGAAGACGATTAAAAACAGTGGGACTGATCCACAAATACAATTGTGTTAAGTTTTAAAATATGTTGTTTTTTTTCTCAGTTTCCCCAAATGTAGTCTTTATAGGTTGAACATGAGCATTTGAGACCAGTTTAATAAGAACATGATTTATGATAGTATGTTACAGTAAAGGATGTAACAAAAAAATCAGTGTTAGATGTATCAATGTTAGAATACAGATAGTTTTAGGTATAAGACATTAAACTGTTGACATGTAAAACTGTGTGAAAGTAGTACAAGCAGAGGGAAATCTAAATTGTCCAACATTAATCACCATAAATAAATGGTTGTCCCAGACTAAGAAGGATTGTGTCAGAAAATGGGCTCGGTTTATTACTCATGAAGTCAACTTTTCATTTGTAAAAGGATCACATTCGTCATGGCTCAGAGGCGAAGGTTGGAAGCCGCAGTATTAGACCACATAAAGTGTTGTTACAAGATATCACATCTGCAGCAATTAAACCATCAGTGTTTTTCCTTCAGAGAGGCGATTCAGTCAGAGAAGTATGATCCCTCCAACATTCCTCTGTTTTTCCTGGCCGGTCTGTTTGCGAGTCATGGTACTTTGGGAGCCAGCATGGCTCCACCAGAGGAGTCCGACTAACCACTGTAATTGTGCCGCGCTGAGGCCGCCTTCCCCAACCCTGGGACTGAACCATGAAATATTCGAAAATGCCGGGGTTAAGAGACGGGGGTCTTTGGCAGTGCAGTGTGTAATGTGAGACCATAGAGCATCTTTAACAAGGAGGCGGATAGAAAGGCAGCCAGCCGGTCGGTCAGGCAGCCGGGGCGCTCGGTGGAGTCCTCTGAAGGAGAATAATTATGGATGTAAGAGGAGATATTGCGCTGGGAGCAGATCAATAGTGCCCACGTTCTGCTGGCGCTGAGGCCAGTGTATTTCTGTCACAGCAGGAGAGAGTGCAGGATATCAGCTTGTTGCTTGCAGAAGTTTGAACACCGGCAGCGGGCTTCGCAGATACCCTTACAGCCCTGAATCACTGCAGCCTGGACTCTGGCTGTTTGCTCTCCTCCCATCTCCAATCCTCTTATCCACTCAGAGTTGGCAGCACCGCTAGCCTTTGTCTACTTGTGATTGTATTCCCACAGTCCAGGCCGTACTCTGTCATGTTTTCCAGTGTCATTTGGAGGACTCCCCCGGTTCCATGGTTAGAAAATATCGACAAAGGCACAATCAGCTTTCATTTGATTTTCCTTTATTTAAGTCTGGCCAGTGGTGGAGGAAGTATTCAGATGCTTTCCTTCAGTAAAAGCACTAACAGTACATGAAAACAGCCCTAAGATAGTAAGAGCCAAACATTCTGATATATGACCCAATTGTCTTGAGTTGAAAAAAAAAAAAAAAAAAGTCAGTGAGTTTGACAAATTTTGCTTGGTTAGATTACTTAAAGGGGTCATATTTTGCTAAACCCACTTTTATTAGTCTTTGGTACATTTATTTGTGTATTTGGACCCTAACAGTTCATAAAGTTTGAATTTGAACCCTCCACGTGCTGCAAAGCTATCTTTTTATTCATTTTGGCAAAAATCGAGTGGATTTCTACAACCTGTTTTAATTCCTCCTTAATTTGTTACGTCTATAACTAGTTGCATCATGGCATTTGCACATATAAAGTCAAGACTTCCGATAAACATTTCTCTGAGTACGCCATAATTGTTTGTCAGAAGCAGTGGTTGTAGTTCATACTGAAAATATGTCCAAACTTCAGGCCGATTACCTAAAATGTTCAGTTGTTGGTTATATTACTGAACACTAGTGGCTGAACAGGACAGAGCAGCCTGGAGGGGGTGGGGTGTGAAGTGGCTCATTTGCATTTAAAGGGCCAGCGCTCAAAACGACCTTTCTGGTGTCGTTACTCAGAAATAGGGTTGAAGATGGACCTGTGGAGTTGAATTAATAAGAATTCAGACCCAAGCATAGCATTTACAGTTTATGTAGACCACAGGGAAATGTTTTAAAATACATAATTCCATTTTAAAAAAGCAAAATATCACTCCTTTAAGACTAGAAAAAAAGTTGACAGATGACAGTGGTTGTAGACATTTGTTTTTATAATCAGTTAATGATATATTTTGCTGAAGTGACTTTTGCTTAACTTTCCTCTGTTTTGATATAGTAACCTTTGAATTTACTCTGAGTTTTTATGAACATCTACAAGGTCGATGTATTAAATACAGCAAATTATCTGATTTTCACTCTATTCAATACTTACATTCATTAAAAGCACTAAGTACACAAAAACAGCACAACAATAGAAGGCAAATATTCTGATATATAACCAAATTGTATTGAGTTAAGAAAAAACTCCCCATGAATTAGACAAATTTTGTTTGGTTAGATTTCTTAAGACTAGAGTGAAAGAGTCTAGACACTGATTTAAAACGTTTATTAACTTGCCAACCACTAATCCTATCAATCCATGTAAATAATTCAGGTAAAATGCAGTTTCTCAGATTTTTATGGCATCAGATATGACTCATTTGGATGTTCAGAGGCTCCATAGTGAATGTGGAAACAAATGACAGTGATTGTTGACTCTTGTTTTTATAATCAGTTAATGATGTTTTTTGCTGAAAAAAGTAACTTTCGCTTTACTTTCTTCTGTTTTGATGTAACCTTTGAGTTTACTCTCGAGTTTTTATGAACAGCTACAAGGTCGACATATTAAATGTAGGAAAGTGCCTGATTTTCAGTGTTTTCAGATGTTTTCTAAAATAAAAGCTCAAAAACATACTTTTATATTGGCTTCATTTTGGAGCTGAGGGCCTTGCCCCCTGTTTTGACCCCAAATCATGAAGAAACACCTTCAGTTTATTACAAATATCAACAAAATCAACACATTTCAGTGAGCAGAACCAGTCAGACACATGAAGTTAAAAGCACAAAATTTACATCTGCGATATAGTGGAGTAGAAAAAAAAAAAGTAGCGTAAAATGAAAAAACTTAAGTAGGGAACAGGACTTTCATATTTTCTTATGTTCAGCTACATTCCTCCATTGAATGCGGTTGAGTTTTAAGTCTCTTTTCCGTGTGAGCACCATTAAAGTCATTGCAACCATATTATTGATTGATTGATTGTTTATTGTCTTGCATACGAGGTGCCCAACCCTCAAGGGTTTACAAGACATCAGACACATAATGGCTGTGGTCGAGACTCATTGTTACATTTCATTACAAAATCAACAGTTCCTTCACCGCTCAGTTCCCTCTGTTCCGACTTTGCAAAACAAAATCTGCAACACATTTATGTTCCTGAAGAGTTTTGTGTATTCCAGCAAAACCCAATCTGTATGAATTTCAGACATTTAACCCTCAAAGACCTAAACAGCAGCCGGTGACCGAAAACATCTACCAGTCAATCCTATCAATACGTGTAAATAATGCAGGTAAAATGTAGTTTCTCAGCTTTTCATGGTCATCAGATATGACACATTTGGATGTTCAGAGGCTCCATAGTGAATGTGTAAACACCATCATCTTCCACAACATTGATTCATCAGAAAAGCCCATGTGACAGATTACAGTGGATGTAGATGTTTGTTTTTATAGTCAGTTAATGATATATTTTGCTTAAAAAACTGACTTTTGCTTCACTTTCCTCTGTTTTGATACGATAACCTTTGAATTTACTCTCAGCTTTTATGAACATCTTCAAGGTCGATGTATTAAATACAGCAAAATACCTGATTTTCTTTGTATTCAGACACTTTCACTCAGTAACAGCACCAACAGTACACAAAAACAGCACGTCAATAGAAGGCAAATATTCTGATATATAACAAAATTGTCTCGTGTTAAGAAAAAACTGTCAGTGATTTAGGCAAGTTTTGTTTGGTTACATTTCTTAAGACTAGAATAAAAGAGTCTAGACACTGATGGATTATAATGAGTCTTAAAACTAGAAAAAAATGTAAGTGAATTATTGTTATGGCTCTGCTGGGATATTGTGCAAACCATTGTTTAAGTTTGTTACTGATTACATCTACCTCAATATTTGCTGGAATATCTTATTTAGACAAAATTATGCACATTTTCTTCAAAATTAGATTTCTTTATAAAGAAAAACATACTTGACAAGATTGTTTTTCTCTTTAAGAAAAAAAAAATTCCCAGAAATGTGTTTTTATGCAGTGAGCACATTGTGGAACTGCTTGACAAGCAAACGTTCTGCCTTCAAACATAGTTAAGTAAAAGTACGGCTGTATTACCCATGGAAAATACCTGATTTTCACTGAACAAATACAAAATCCAGGGAATAATATGATAATAAATGGTGACAAATCACTTTATAAAGAAAAAAATAATGTTGAGAAAGATTCATTGGCAAGACAGCACAGAAATATTTCTAGATTTTAAAGTGTAGAAACAATAAAACAATAAAAACAAAAACAAAGACTATACACAATACCCAACTGGAGGATTCAGAAGGTCAATAATAGGGACCAGATGAAAAAGCAACACAGATCAAGACAATTAAATCTTTCACAAATAACTAAAATTCACCAAGTTGTTGTCGTTGTAGCATATTCTACCCATCCGTGCTACCACTCTGCTTTGCCAGTGTGCTATTTTAGAATCGTCGCTTAGCTCAGTTTGCCTGTTGCCCACTTGAACTGAATTAACTGATTGTTTTTCTAATTTATTGCAGATTTTTTAGTCACATCGTGCCAAGTATTTCCATCTAGAAAAAGCCACGCGGTTGTTTTCCTGTCCCTCGATCCCTGGATGTAAAATGATTTAGATTTTGGTCGTCCACATTTGTTAAAACTTTGACAAATGGCCAGCTCATGCCACATCAACAGATAACATGTTGGCCATCGTCTCCATTTTTGTACGGCCAATTTATCCAGACAAAGCTCTCATGTCCCTCGTGAACACAAATGGTTTGAATTATTCCAGCGTTTTTTCTTTTTCCTCCTCCTCCTCTCTGGGTTTTTCATTGTCTGAAGCATGCAAGTCCCTCCAGAGCAGATCTTTGTTTCTCATTAGGAGGCAAATAGAGCAGGCCAAATGCTCATATGTTTATTATACACAGGAGGGCATGGTCACTGTTCCCAACAGCTCACCACAGAAAAAAGCTGTTTGCTTTCTTGACCTTTGTTCGCAATGCCAGCAACCAAACGTCTGTTTTATTTACTGGAAACTAAGCTGAGAGAGGCCGACGGGCTGCAAAAAGGGGTCTGGAAGAACAAAAGTTATTTTTTTAACCGCATATTTTGCAGCAAAGATGATTTATCTCCAGTGAAAAACCCTCATCATCATCATCACCATTATTCACAGGTCATCCTTTTGAAGTGGAGTTTAGAATCAAACGTCAGAGAAATATGCAGATTTGATTCAGCGACTGCAAACAGAACGAGGGACGAAAACAAGGAAATAAACACACAAGACGCCAGACACCGTCTCAAATTTGCAAAAGCATTGAAATTAGTAACGGTGCCTTCATCGAGGGTGTGTTTTCTGTTTCCACATGAATGCCCTGCTGTTGTGGAAGAGCAGTTGTGAAGTGTTTTTAGAAATCGTGGGGGCCATGGACGATAATTTGTCAGTAGATCTTAACTTAATAAACTGTAGAATAACTTGCATGAATGACTGGCTGGGTATAAAGAAGGAAGGGGTTGTCAAAATGTCAAATGAAAGTAATTAATCAAGCTTTTTTCCTTCTAATCAATGTGATTGACGTCCTTTCTTGCTCAATAGCCTTTTTAACTCGTGTTACTTTTTATTATTAGGTGCATTTCCATCCAGCAGTTTTTACTTTTTAATCTGTTCATTAAAAAAACAGTGGAAAAGCCTTGAAATTTTGTAAAAACAATTTTTAGAAGAAGGTGGAAAAGTTGGTGTGATGATAAAAGATAAATGGAAAGGAAAGAGATTTAGTGAATTATTTTGTGGATCAACAAGGAGACTGGAGCAGTCGCTGAATTAATACCAGAGATAAATATAAATGTCATATTAGACGCAAAGCAGCAATAAATGATGAAAACAGCTGCAGAAACAAATGTTAGTCAAAGGCTAACACTAACAGTCTAAACAATGTTATATGATCCAGACCAGAGGTTCAGTTTAAGGGATAAAAACTAAAACCAGGTTCTGTTTTTCCTTCTATCAGCTCCTTCATGAATCTTTCAGGTAGTTTGTTACTGTATGAAACATCTACATCTACATCTGATTATCATAAAGAACCAACTCATAACAGATTTAGAGGGAGCCTGAATTTTCTTTATGTATTTGGTTAAAGTTTACTGTTATTGTATATTAACAGTATATCTTCTCCACGGGCTTTTAAAGTAGATTAAATAAGAATTATCAACATTTTTTTAGTTTTCGACCCTTTTTTTTCAGCAAATAATTCCCATTTTTGAGTCAATTATGTCACTGCTTAAACTTTTAGCTACGGCTGTATGTTCCATTGACATGTAAATGATGTTTTATGTCACTAAAACTGAGACTGAGAAATGTTGTCATGGCAGAAATGTTTATGTCACTTTTTCTTGGTAATTATTTCGGTACATGTCATATTGATATTTCTTTTTAAGTTTAGAGGCTGATATTTCCCCCTGAGTGAATAAACCAGGTGGTTATTTGTGGTTTATAATGACTGTTTCTAGACAAACATTTCAGAAATAATAACGTTACAATGATATTTATGCCAGCGTACACATATATCATGGTGTTTGTTGTTATCATTTTGTAGCCCAGCAATGAAACGAGTGAATTCAATGTGTCCCAATAGTTTTGTCCACATAGCGTAGGTCATTTAGGTGTAGAAATCAGTGTTTTTTGCTACATCTCTAGGGAAAGACACATGTACAGTAGTGAAATCTATATAATATAAAGAATACACTTCAACTACCCAAACCAATACTATTTTAATATTTTGTTTTTGGCATTTTAACAATAAAGCATAACACACATAACACAAAATATCAGACAAACATAGAGGAGCGACTGCCACAGCACCAAATTATCCATCCATGAACACAAGAAAACACAGCACATGCATAAAGGAAAAACAAACAAGTGAGAACCACATAACAACACAACTTATCCAGACTCATTAAGCAGTGAAAAGAATGGCTTCCATGACTTTTGGAAATGGTTTTGCGGGTTCCATTTATTATAACGAACCTGTTCATTTTAGCGTCAGAAAACATCTCAGTGAGTACATTTGAAAACATAGAAATGGAATTTTATTTTGCTGCAACCATACCAGCATTAGAGTCTGGTTTAGACCGGTTCTAAATGCTAAGTGTCATGAGATTATTGTTGTTATGATGTAGCACCATATAAATAAATAAATTAGGTTGGTTGGTTGGTTGGTTAGTTGGTTGGTTGATGGTTGGTTGGTTGGTTGATTGGTTGGTCATTAAAAACTTGCTTTTGACTGGTTGGATGCCAGCCCTATATTGTGTGGAAAACCAGTTAAGAATATTACCCTATAAACCTCTCAATACTGGACATTGTCAGAATAAATGTAACAGTGAGTGCTCTGCAGTAGGGCTTGGTGACAAAACAATAATGATATATTTCGCAAAATAACTTTTCCTCTATAGAAATATGAGACATGCTCGATACATTTTCGATAGAATTCGTTCGTCCATGTTTTGACAGATATAAGAACAGCCAATCATAATTAAGAAGCACCACACCGAACTAATCACTAGAGCCATGGCAAGTTAGGTTGAAGCACACAGCACAGGCTTAAGAGCAACCGCAGCACACACGCTAATGTTTGCAGCGGGAGGTAATGAGTGTTTTCTCGGGAGAACACTTGACCAAGAACTCAAGTGACAGGGTTACTTTCACCGAGAGATGAAAGTTGGATGAAAAGATGGATAAACAACACATGTGAGAGCTGGTGAAGCTGCCCTTAACGTCAGAATCGGGGCGTAATTTCAGTACATTTGTGTAAAAATCAGACTTTGCTTATGTTTGCTTATAGGGGATTTAGTTTTTAAATCACCAGAGGTTCTACTAGACCTGTCTGAATAGGACTGAGGTGTGGACAGTGAAGACTATATGTGTCGCCAAGACAAATGAAAAGGTGTTTTAATTGTCCTCAGACAGTAGAGCTGTAGAGCACAGAAATAATATAAACCACATTACGCATACACAGGAAATAGAGTCTGAATAATATTGACAAGTCTTATAGGATTCTAGAAACTGTTTCTTTTAAACTTGTTTATATAAAAATCTTGAAATCTGACCTCATGGTGCATTTAGTAGCAGCTACATGTCACACAAACATTAATACTTTTATGAGTTTTTGATAGTTTTTCAATAGATTGACTTTGTTTATGTGCCATCACACAGACGAACCCTGCATAAAAGTCCCATTTTTACAAGACCTTGAACAACATGTACCTAACTCCAATTCAGAAATTGTAAAATATTTAGAAAACACAAACTCTTCAAGCGCTAACTCCCTAACCCACTCTGACACGCACCCAGACACATGTTTTTCCATCAATGAAATTTAAAGTTAAATTGATGTATTGACCCTGAAAACATACCCAGAGGTGAATCAATTTCCATTTGCTTTCATGCTGTTGACTCAGAAACAATAATCTGCTAATGGCTGACATGTTAGATCTTAAATGAATTCAGTCTGGTGGATCCTGAACAAACGAACTTCCAGACAATCAATAAAACGAGGCAGCAGGATAAGTTTTTAACACAGGATGAGGTGCGTTTTCAGTCACGTTATGTGCTCTATTGAGTTGTTATTTAACAGAATATATTTACATTTGATTTAATCAGTTTTTGAGTCTGTCGAACAATGAGGAGTGTTGTATCTGCATTAAAAACACTGTAAAGCTTTACTTGTGTTTCTGTACCATCAGTGCTGTGGTAGATTGTGATGTTCATCTGCTACAATGTCACTACACATTCAGACTAAAAGAATCATTTTCAGCTGCATGAGTCCACATCTGTGAAGGATGAAAACAGACTTTTTTTTGCAGACCTTTTGTTCTTAAGTTTTGCTGGTTTGACTCAATGTCAGTAGTCTATAATGAAACTACAATTTAACTCTATTAACTCCAGTTGTGTATAGCCTTACTGTCACCCTTTATCCCAAAGTAAACAAAATAGCATAAACACAGCTAATACATAGATGATAGTAACATTTGTGCCAACTTATTTAACCTGTTAAACCATTTGTTACCTGTCAGAATCATTTGAACATAACACAAAACAATGGATTAGCTGATAGTAGAAACTTCATTCATATAAAACCTAGTATGATCACAAAACAGCAAAGATAAAACAGAATTAATAATCATCTCTTCATAATGTGACCTTTACTTTTGCTCTCCTTTGTCTTGTTCAGTGAGTTTTAGAGAAATAATATTTGTATTGTCAGATCAGCTTAGTGTTAGCTTAGCACTGCAAAGTTTGTCCTATTGATCTGTTGTTTTGTTAAATTATTCATGGCATATGCTGGTCTTGGACTGTTAGCTTGTTTTAGATATTTGTCTATTTAAGTGCTTATTGTTTGAGTTGTGTTCTGTTGTGTGGAAATTGGTTTTGTCGAGCTTTTAGCTGATGTTCTTCTAGTTACGTGGATGATTAGCATCTGTGCTACAATGATTGTGTAGCATTACCATGGCAACAAAGATGGAACTGGTGTTTAATAGGCTACATGTAATTTCTTTCTCATTATGATTAGTAGCATCATATTACTATTCCTTTATTGCTTCCAAGTTTTCTGTCCAGTGACGCTGAAAAAATTAGGTGGCACATTTTTCAATCCAATTCCAATTTCCTGACATGGATTCATACTCATATGGTATTGTGTCGAATTGTGGAACAAAGCAGAAGAATCCAGGTCATGTTTGATGGAATCTGATCAGCTATTGGTGGTTGCAGCTGTCAATCACCTATCTACATGTCTGAAAACACCTGTGATTGGATTGAAAACCACAGGCAAAGAAAAATGTAGGCGTTTCATGTCCAGTCTGACTTAGACTACAATATGGTAAGAGGTTAGAGTGGAATTTTTGCCAAATGACATTAACCATTTATAGGGCACTCATAGAAATACTCAACCTTAGTGTGTTATTGGAGGACATAACAAGACTTTATTACTTCAGTGAAATTTTTTATTGTTATGTAGAAAATCAAGGTCAATAAACTTACCATATTTGATTCCTTGCCCATAAGTGGCTAAAAAAAATAATATCCAAGAAGTAAATATAGAAAATGCAAGAAAAACAGAGGTAATGTGAAAGGAACATGTATTTTAGAACATTAGAACATCACTTTTAGAACATTCCAACAACATAAGTGCTGATCTAGACACCTGTCCACATCCACATTCTCCCTTTGAACATCATTCCTTACAATAGTACCATTACTTCATGGTACCTAACAAAACAGGTACACTCACTGTTCATGCAGAGGTGGACCTTACAGACCCTGTAGACCACATTGGACCTGAGATTGTTGACTCACTGGAACTTTTGCTGTCACTGTCTTGTAATGTGTGCAGAAATGACCATAAATAGGCACTTGCTTGGTAAAGGTTTAAAAACTATCAATCACCACAGCTTTAATCATCCCAGCTCTGAACCCAGCAGATAAGTAGATGAAGGTATATGAACTCTTTGCTTCGGTTAAGGGCTTTACTTGTCAAGCGGAGCAGTTCATCCAACATTTCTGCTTCATCCAGTGGCATTCCTTGAGAGATATCCAGTCTCTGGTAGTCTGACGCTGTGCACTGACCCCTTGTTAGAGCCCAGGGGTGAGATGTGTGATAGAGGCCCTTAGAGCTGATAAGGCCATCAGGCTGATAACTAACTCCCCCCAGCACAAAGCTGCCTTTGCCGCTGCCACGGCTTCCATTAGCCCCAGCAGACTGGATGAATGCCTGCCTGTTCCCTCCTGGCCTATCTGAGGTTACATCCTCTGTTTGAGCCCCTTATGCAAACCCTGCTTTCCCGTGCTGAGATTGCTATCAGCGGAGATATTTATGTACTGCACATGTTTCCGATTGTTTAACCTTTGGACCTGTGCTGTAGGTGCCGCCGCCGTCCCTGTGGGCTCGCTAAGAGAGCCCCGTCCTGCCCCCGCAGACAGACGGAGATAGATGGGGGCAGAGGCTGCTGCTGGAGGTGTGTAATGGGATGGCAGCAAAGGGCACTGGTGGAATTGGTCAGATGAAAGCATCAGTCAAGCCTGTACTTGCTTTCAAGTTTGGACAAATCTAATTGAAATGGGGTTTGAGCAATCTTTTTTTTTTTTTTTTTTTTTTTTACATATTTTGCTACTTTCTCAGTTGCAGGTCCTATTTACATACTGACACTTCACTTTCCCGGGACCATTTCCTGTTTGGCATGGTATCATTGAAATTTTCAGTAGTATTTCAAGAACAGTGAGGTGTGTTGGCCAGAATCTGTCTGACTGTGATTCATGTACTTGTTCCCTCTTTGTTTTTCCATTTCAGAGCCAAATGATTTTAATAAACTAGGACAAGAAATGGTAAAAGTAAAAAAATCTAATAATTATTTGAGGAAAATAAAAAAAAATCCTGTTGATTTACATGTTTTGTTTGGTGTGTTCCTGTTAGCTGTACCACTGTGAACATATAATACTGATAGATAATACTCTACTGTACAGATTCTCCAGCTGGTCTCACCTTGGGACCCACATGTCCCCTGGTCATTGAGCTATGACCCACTTTTATGGGATTCAAGCCTACATTACATCACTGTGGATACATTTAATGTCACTGTGAGCTTGTTTTTCCCCCAAGTTATCCACATATTTTTATCACTGCATCCAGAGATCATTACACTAATCACAAAACCATCTGTTTTCACTGAATACACATTGTTACGTGTGTTTCGTTCTAAATTACATTTCAGTTTTGACATGTCACACACTTGAGTCTCAGTCCCATTTGTAAATCCATAATTAACAAGCTATTTCTTAACCAAATACTTTGCAACCCACTTTTGGTTCATAACCCACCAGTTCAGAAAACTAGCCTTACTCGAATAATTAGCATAACTCGTCCACAGTCAGATGCATTTTTTTTTATTGATAATTAGGTATTTTCCAATATTTAAATTTCTAAATATGTAGATTTTCATAAAAATGCAACGGAAATTCAAAGGTTATTATATCAACAGTGAGTAAACTGAAGAGTTTTTTGAAAAATATATCATTAACCGAACATAAATGCAAGCATCCATAACATCTGTCATTCGTAAATCATGACTTTTACTAGTCAGTCAATGTTGCAGAAGATGCCAGTGTTTTCATGTTCACTACAGAGCCTCTGAATGTCCAGAAAGACACTTATGATGCCACTGATAAGCTGAGAAACTGCATTTTACCTACATTTTAGATCAGTAGATGCTTTTGAACGCTGGTGGTTGTGTAGGTCTTTGAGGGTTAAGCTCAGTGCCTGACCTCCTCAGAAGACAATAGAATTGGTCATTTAGAAAACCCTCCTGAAGCATCAACTCCCAGCATGCCTTGGATTTTTCATAAATACCACACATACACTTTTCTGATCTTTCATTATGGTCCAATGTATTTTAAACAGCAATTAAGCAGGAACCCATTTTCCACACATAACAATCTAATTTTAGGAAATCTGTCCACAGTGTGCATAAAAACTGAGTAAAACATGTTCATTTTTATGTATTGAACTGTGCAATCCAGTAGTCAGGGACTTTAACACAACACAAATGAACCGCAGTCTTCTACAAATCGATACGTCTCAAAACATAATCTCACAATACGCAAATGTATTGATGTCCTCTGAAACCCCTGTTTAAGAACTGACATTATTTCACACTGCTGATGCATAATATACATGTTCTACTTAGTGTTTGGATCCGTATCAGACTTGATCTCTGTATTTTCTGTTGCGTCTGCTTTGGAGCTGCAGTGACGAATCAATAATGTAATTACTTAAAATTAATCGTTTAAGTAACATTTGGAGTTAAAAGCCAAAAATCCAGACTGCAGCTTCTTTGATGTGGTGATTTGATGCTTTTGATGCATCATATCCTGGAGTACACTGAATATCTTACCCTTGTTGATTGCTGATAGGGTGGAAAAGGGTATATTTAACTACTCACCTTTGCATATATATATATATTTTTTTTTTACATGAACCTAGAACAATTGACACATGTAATAATAACTAGATTATAGAAGGTCAAAAAAACCTCTGTCATTAGATTTCCAAACTGTGGTACTACTTTTGCTAGATTTGGTCATAATAGGGTTGATGTCATGCATCCCAAACCCAGCAGAAGAAAGAGTGACTTTACAGCCTTAGAAGAGCAGCAGCTTCTGATAAAAGTTGAAAATGAATGTTATTTTATGCACTGCAGAAGCCACTGCAAATGTAAATGCTCTATTAACAACAGACCATCTGGTGAGCACTGGACTGAGCTGTGTAAAGTAGAAGAAAATAATAGAGTTGTCAGAAAAAATCTCACTTGGTAGCAGGTGTTTTTTTTTTGTTTTTTTTTGTAAGAGCTTTCTCACAACTTTGCTTCCAGACATTAGAGAAACACTGATAAGAAGACAAATCTGAGGTAATGCATTTGGGAGTTGGAGGAGGCCCCAGTTTTGAATCAGCCTAAACTGTCTGTGCATTTCAGATGTAAAACTGTCACAGGAGCCGACTTGCAGATTTCACCCGAACATTTACATCTGGGTGTAAGAAAATAACCGGGTAGAGATGAAACATGCCACTTAATGGCTCGGTAAGAAATAAAACCAAACGCCATCGGTTGTTTTTGAGTGAATTCCCAGAGGCGGGATAAGCGGCTGCTGCCTCTCAGGAGTGTGTTGTTACTGTGTGTGTGTTTACCCTCATGTTTGTGGCATGTCATGCTTGAGCAGGATTGCTGCATTCTCCTGGGAGCTTCAGGAGGGCTCGGTACAGGTGATTTATTCCTCCTAATCTGTCCTGCACAGTCGCAGGCGGCTGCTTTCCCTCCACCCGGCGTGAGTCAGGTGCTATCACCTTGCATGATCATATTAATAATCACCTACAGTCGTTATCGGCCCACACATCTCCAGCACGGCAGCTTCCTGTTCGCCAGCACCTGGACTCACGCTGGGGGCTGACATCGTTACATCCACCAGGCATATTTCTGACCCGTCAAGGGCAGCCACAATCCCCTCTGATGCCATCGCTGTGATTAGTTATTTATTCTCCAACCTCCCCTCTGTAATGCATGCTGTACTAATCTGGCTGGAAATGCTTGAGTTGAATGCCAGATGTTGTTTTTACTGGGCATTTATGAAAGCTGTCTGACTCGCCTCAGTGATGTCTTAAGCTTACAAGCAGTGGATAGGGAAAACATGTCACATGCCATTGTTACATATATCTGTAAGTAGCGATAATTGGTGGAATTATTTGAGATGTCACGACCCAGTCATGCTCGGTTTAGTTTAAAAGGTTTCTAGAGTAAGTCGTGTGTAATTTCCAACCAATTTGTCAGGGCCTGATCATTTTTTTTTTCTTCTCTTGGTTGCACTATTTGATCACAGAGACGCTTTAAGAGACATTTTTTCCATCCTAATCATATTATATTTCAAACAAACTCTGCAATAATGGTCGTCAGTTCACCGCTAAAATGTTTCCAGGTTTAAAATTTCAACCTTGTCTCCCAGAAATATGTTCATATTAGAGGACAGAGGTCAACCGATAGTGGGTTTTTAAAGGCAGATATTAGTCTGGCTCGTTAGAAGTGCTCTGCCAGAATGAGGGTTACTATTTCCATTGCACAGTTGCAGGATTGTCGTTCTCCTTCGTTCTGCTATCGTTGCATTTTAGCTTTGAAAGTCCTCTCGCTATGTGAAAGAACAGTGTCCGAGCTACAACTACACCCTGAAAATGGCAACTTCTGACAGAGAAACACATCTTTTTACATGCAGGTTTTTTGTCGGTATATAGTCGCATTACTGCCACAACATGCTTCCAAAAAAACCTTTACTCAACAGTTTTTTTTTTTACACGTGTATTTTTGCAGCATCCTGCACTTAGCACCAAGAACTAGCCAACCTAGGTAAGTTTTAACTGTATTCCAGAATGACAGTGGAAAGTGTCACAACTATCTGCAACATTAGCACAATGCTAATTAAGTGTGGAAATAGGTCTGGATATGCAACACTAGGCTGATACAAGATAATAATAGATTTGAATGAATGGCCTTTGCCTTCATAAAATAGTTTAACCAAGAATCTAAGTCAAATTAATAAAACCTGAATAAAAATAAAAGACTTCTCCATCTAACAGCCATAGAAACTGTAACAACACACTTTTAGATGAGCACTCTAATGAATAAATAGCACTACTCGCTAACATTATCATGGTCATGTCGGAATAAAGCGGTTTTATATACAAGGGGCAAGACTTCAGTTCCAGAATTAAGCCAATGTGGAAGTACTTTATAGCTGTAATACCACTAGATGTGGCTCCAAAAAGTATTGGCTCCCATAAACTTGCATTGAACTTCTCTCAAAATATACCACCGCAATTATTTTTTTGCTGGAGTCATTCTGGTTGCTTTTGTTTTCTATCAACTTTCTAATGAGTAATCTGTCCTATCTTTAAATCATGGCTCCAATAATTAGATCTCAGGTTGAACACTAGATTTGATGTCTGCCATGTTGGGCTTTGATTGACAGGTTCCACTAACAGGACTTAAAAATGAGTGTTACTCAATGCTTGATGAAGTTTACCATTTTAATGGGTCTGTAAGCTAGTACTTAGCATTAGCTCACCTCTGACTCCTTGTGATTCCATAGCTCCATCCCTTTTTGTCCAAATATGGTCACTTCCTGCTCAAAAAGCCACAATGGCATCAGCTAAATTCCAAACTACTGGCTTCAAAACAACAGTTCAGCAACCAGTGACTGACATTATGACTCCTCAATCTACTGATAATATACAGTGTATGGTTATATAAAGTTAACTAACAACATGCATAACACACATACTGAAAGTCCATTAACTTGTCTTTGTGTGTGGATTCTTTTTGCAAACTTAGTGAGTGGATGAAAGTCCAGTTCTGTGAGTAAGTGTTCAGTCTGTGTGACCGGTGGAGGCTGTGCAGCCACCGGCCACCGTCAGAGCCAAGTTCCACCAACACCAATAGTTTTTAAAATGTCCTGTCACTGCTGATTAATCAGGCAAAATGATTCATTAGTTGAACTCTTCTTCATATGTATAAATTAGAACTTTAGTTAGTTTAGTTAGAAATGCCATTCCATTAGCATTATACTCTAAATCGGTATAATTAATATGTTTGACGCTTTGGAACTCAATAGAGTTTAAGGTTAGAATTAGAGATAGAGTTTGCGATAAAAATGATTCACAGTGTATTTAGTAATATTTAAGTCAATACACTTTACTTTCAAACCCCAATCAACATGTGCTTTTATTGTCTAAACCTAAAAACTTACATGAATCAGGATGCAAACTCCACTTTCTCTAGTGTCAATTATCCAACCACCTCCTGCTTTTTGAGGAAATGCAAAAAAAAAAAGTATGTTTCCTTGCATTGAAATCAACTCACTGAAAATGTTTTTAACAAATCATAATGTAAGCAACATTATGTTTCCAGCAAAATATAACCAGAGTTGCAGTTTAGTTGTGTTTTTTGCACATAATTTCTGCATGTTTGGCTGTAAAATTCAGATATCTTTGAAACTCAAATGCACAGAAAGAGGAGGAAGGAGAAGAAAACATGGGTGGTGTTGTAAATAACTTGTCAGGTCTCCCCTCCTCAGTATCTGCCCCCCTCCACCCAGTGTCAAATACAATTCAATTTCTGCCTCAGCATCAGCGTGGGCTAACACGGTCAAGCAAATGCCTGTTTTCTGAATGGCCTCAGGGAGTTACGCTTTTCAGCTTATCAACTTTTATTAACCTTAGCTCTGAGGTTTGCTCTTTGATTTAGATTCTTTGGGAAACACTGAAATTGGATTTTTTTCCCCTCTCTCTCAGTTCTTCTGTGACATATGCTCGACGACTTGTTACACAGTGGAGAAAAACATAAATGTCTGTTTTGGTTTGTTACAGCTGACATTTCTCACAAGACCCAATAACCTCTGTAATTATATTTGTTTCCTGCTTTTTAGGTGTCCTTATTTAGTCCACGAGTTTAAAGAAACTGTTTACTTTTATCCCCCATTTAGCATAAAACAGTAAAAACCTAACACAATAAATATATACATAATTCATGTAATATACATTTTTATACATAAAAATAGCACACGTAACACATCTTAGGCTCATATAACACCTGGAGAACGTACAAAAATCTTCCTCCTGTCAAACCATCAAGATCATCATCATCATCATCAGTCATGAATATTAAGCAGGAAACTGAGCGTCAGCTGATTCACCCTGAGTATTTATAGTAGGAATAAATTATCATTCAAGATTTTGTGTCCAGATCACCCACTTCTAGCTGTTAAGTTACATAGTATTGCATAAAATTAACCCTTAAAGACCTGGAGGTATTTTGGTGGTGATTTCCAAATGATTATTTCTTTACATTTAACCTTTCCATAGCTATTTATCACCATTTATTATAATATTATCCTCTGTAGCAGGTATTTTCTTACATTTATCATGTAAATTTAATAAAAGTGAGTGAATTCAAAGGTTATTATATGAAAACAGAGAAAGAAAGAGTGAGTTTTTCTGCTCCATGTCATTAACTGACAATAAAAACAAGTGTCTAAAACCACTGCCTTTTGTGAAACTATAGGAATCAATGTTGCAAAAGATGCAGGTGTTTCCACATTCACTATGGAGCCTCTGAGCGTCCGAACAAGACACATTTGATGCCACTGAAAAGCTGCGAAACTGCATTTTACCTGAATTATTTATATGTATTGATAGGATTAGTGGTTCAGAAGTTATTAAACATTTAAGATCAGTAGATGCTTTTGGTCGCTGGTGACTGTTAAGGTCTTTGAGGGTTAACTGCAGCATTCGAGCATTAACCTTTGTTGTATGTTTTTTATGTTCTTGTTTCCTGTCTCATCTCTGTTATCCACCATTGTAATATGGATTAACCATGTGGCTTTTTGCATAAATTAACTTCTTCTGACCATTTTCACTATGTCACTTTATAACATTATCTTCAAAAGGCAAAGCAGCCATTTTGCAATTTTTAATGGTACCTTACTATTCATCTTTATATAATTTATAAAGCACAGGTCAATGTAATATGCAATGTTGAAAAAGTGCACATTAAATACAAGCGTTTATAAATGAGACTAAATAAATCCATTTAATGCAACCAGAAGATACGCCAATCGTGTCACACTAGATGCAGTGTTTCAAAGCTGCAGGAGCTGAAACCAAGGGAAAAAGCTGCCTCCTCCCAGTCAGTAATCAAGACTAAATATACATACATATGACCTTGTTGTTATTTCATGCCACTGTGGCGAAGCAAAGTGACTTTTCCAAGCTTCTATGTAGAGCAAGTCACATCTGACTGAATCTGAACAGTGATCAATAATTACAGCTGTCAGTCACATATTTAACCCTGTATCTCTCTGAAAACACCTATGATTAGCCACGTCTCATTTCCTGTCTCACCGCTTGAATTGCAACATTTATCTACAGTAATTCCACTTAATGTAGATTTTTTTTCGTCCTGTGGTCCAGAACAGAACAATCCAAATACTCCAGGACATTGTACAGTCTGATATTTGAGTTTTACTTCTATATTTCTCAAAGGGTAAACATAAGAAAGCATGTATTCAACAGCCATATCCTTATTTCCAAGCTAATGTAAAGGAAGTGGTTCTACTCATTACTTCAAACACAGATAATGACTATTCCTTCTGTTTAACCTCCTCAATTAATGAATAAATTACAAATAAGACGGTTCCTCAAAACAAAGAGATATATTTGTCACAATCCAAGTAATTATTATATCCCCAAAATCCAGTTTCGGGGATATAATGGTTTTACCCCGATCGCCGTCGCCGGATCCACTGCTGCCAGCAGATATCCTTCATGTGAAGGCAGTAACTAGGACAGATTTGGTTGGATTTCTTCTCCCTTGAAAACCAACATAGTTGACCCCTAGTGGAAGATCCCTATCGATTTCAGCTTCTCTATGAGTATTATAAGTCATCCAAGGGGGGAGCTTTAGTTGAAAATCTGTTTTTTGGACATAAATCAAGTAATAAGCGGCCAATTGAGATCAAATTTCGTTCATATCGATTGTCCATCCATCCATCCATCTGTCTGTCCATCCATCCATCCACCCATCACTCCATCCATCCATCCATCCATCCATCAGTCTGTCCATCCATCCATCCATCCACCCATCACATCATCCATCCATCATCCATCCATCCATTCACCCATCATTCCATCCATCAGTCCGTTCATCCATCTGTCCGTCCGTCCGTCCGTCCATCCATCCATCCATCCATCCATCCAGGATGTAGCGACTTGAGCCATTTTCACAGATTTATTGATTTTTTTTTTGTGTGTGTATTACCATTAATGCTTTTCATCACAGTTCGTAGGCCGTGTATTTACTCTAGTGTTTACTATCGCTTAAATTTAGTTTGACTGAATCTAAAATGGCGAAACCTTAAAATCTTTAAGTCCACACAACTCTGGCTGAGTGGAGCGTTGACACAATGACTCCTGCCAGTTATAGTGTCATGGCGAAACATGTTATGTTTTTTTTGCAAACTGCCCTGTGCATGAAGCGTGTGTTTCCGTTTTCATTCCGCTTGGCAAAAAGATGTCGACTCCCGCCCCTCTGACTGGGCTGTGGATTATTAGCTTAAGCTCTCTAAAAATATCCCTTTGACTGTTTAAGCCTCTGACAGCAGCAACATCTCACACATTCTGATAGCTTTATACTAACTATGGCTGCAGAGGGATCATGCACTCAGCCCGCCTTGTTATCTTTTACCTTGTTTGCCCGAGTAGGAAGATGAGGAACGGGGAGAATATTATTAACCCCCCCTCTCTGAAAAAAAAAAAAAAAAATCTGCAAAACATTTGCCTCTCCTTTCTCCCGAATCAGACCCGGAGCGTATCATCAAAGACAGGCGCGCAATCGCTGCAATCTCCGAAACAAACAAGATGCTTTTTTGAGCACGAGAGGATTTTGCCCAGATGTCACTCGAAGCACTTGTCATTGTAGAGACAGCTGTAGAAGCACATGGACTGTCATTCGAAAACTGTCTACCACAACATACCAAAACAGCACACGTCAATTATAAAACAGCCTGAAATATAAGACCCTTGAATATTTATCCCATGATTGCCTTCAGTTTTATCATCTCGCCTGTGTAGCTGAAATAATTACACACAGTATTTACCATCTTATAGTATTTATCACATCAATATATTAGGTTTATCTGAGCTTATGGGACCAAATGTTTCTGATGTAGGCATTCATAACGCTTGCAGAAATTAATAAATTCCAAAAAGGATTACACTGCACATGTAGCTCATAGACATCGCTTCAATTATCTTTTCCTCTAACACCCACATTCTCTCGAAAGGCTTTTCTCACAAATAATATAGCTGCTAACTAGAGAGAGAGAAACAGAGGGTGAGATAGAGACTTCAGCACCTCACATATTCCAGCCTTCACTCATGTGTCTCTTTCAAATGCTTTCTAAAGACTTTGAGATGAAATACCGCTGTTTTGACAAGAGATTCTTTAAGGTTTTCGTGCCCCTGCGAGATGTCTGTGATGGAACGTACCCGAGGAGAAAAGTCAATACGCGGTTGTAAATAAATGAAAACAAATGCGAGACACTCAATAGACTGAAGAGGTGAAGGGAAAATAGAGACAACTCGCCTTTGCTCATTATAAAACTGCTTCTTGAGCACAGCAGCTAATTGACTAGCCTCGGCGCGTCGAGAAAAGAGGTGGAGGAGGGTGATGAATTGACATATTGTTGGCACTGTGATGTTGATCCAAAGCACAGCCATCAGGTTTACCTCCTGTGACCAGTAACCTTATTGTGTCTTGTCATCTCTATTTTTTCCTCCCATTGATTTCCATTCATATTATATACAATTAATAATTACCAGACTCTTAAAAGGTGGAAAGATCAGCCACAAGGACTGTCTGCTGTGATGGGCTGTTTCAGATCCATAGAACATTTCTATTTGTATGGTTACGTTAACAGAATGGAGTCATTTCCTGCGTTAGTGTTGCATGGTTTGTTGACTTTATGAAACTTGCAGGTCACACCCATAATAATAGTAATACTAATAAAGTGGATGGATGGATGGATGGATGGATGGATGGATGGATGGATGGATGGATGGATGGATGGATGGATGGATGGATGGATATAAGATAAGATAAGATAAGATAAGATAAGATAAGATAAGATAAGATAAGATAAGTGGAAACTATATTAATCCCACAATGGTAAATTAACTGGTTAAGGTAATATAACTAATAAATAAATATTTAGAAAATATATACACAATATTTTATATATTTTTAAAATTTTACATGACTATAAAATGTTCAATATAAATATAAAAAACTGTATAAATACATAATATCATTACCATTTAAAACAAAATAAAATGCAGTAAAATATCCAGATTAAAACAAATACAGGAAATAGAGCAAGTGTCTAATTTTTTTACACAACCACATACTCTCTGAACAGTGGCATTTTTCATTAATGACTTTTTACATTTTATTTTGCTGTCTCCGTCATCAACAAGCTCTTGAAAAACCCAGCAACGCATATCTCATCTGAAGGACGAGCAGGAAAATCATGCCAAAGACAATTATGATTAAAAAAAATGTTAGTAGTAGATCTTAATATTTAGCCTCTTTCATCAACTCTTTTGACTCTGCCCACTTACGGGAAAGGAAGTACATTTTTTTATTAAAGTCTGAAGAACGTGCACTTTAAGATCTTTTGCCATTTTTCTGTTAACAGTATCAGCTCAACTCATGTCAACTTGTCACGTCTGCAAGTACAGTCATACCTTAGTGCGGCTGGTTGCCATAGTGACACAATGTAAACTATTGTGACGTCAACTGCCATTTCAAGCAACGCCACATTGGAGGAGGGTGAAACTTGGGACTATTAAATTGTAGATTATGAAATAAAATGTGGTACTAAGATTTTTTAAACAAGAATTAGTTGTTTATGTATAAAATCTGTGGCTGAGACCAACTTTTTCAGAGATTTCCCACTAGCTTGGTGTTCTACAAAGCAACATGATGACACTTGTATGTTTTGACAAAGTAATGAATCTTCATGATTTTACACCATTTTTAGTATCAGTTTGTCTTTTTTTTTTTTTTTTGGACTTGATACTTACTCTTTGCACACTTGCATACTTACTCTTTGTACTCGCTGTATTTTATTTTACCTATTTATTTTTCCTTGCTTAGTGTACAGTTTATTTTCTTTTAGTTTAGTTTAAATTGTTTTAATTGTACAGTTTTTTTTCCCTTTATTTCATTTTAGTTTAATTGTTTACATTAGTCGTGTGAAGGGAACTCGCTAAGTAAGAATTTCTTTGCTCAGTACTGCTGTGTATATGACAATAAATTTTTTGAATCTTGAATCAGAACCATAGTTTAATAGGTAACATAGATAGTATTTAATAGCGCCTGGTCATCCCTGCTCACATGTGTATATTATCGGTGAAGAAGTGGCATTTAGTTACAAATTGATTGTTTGATTGATTGATTGATGTATTTATTTTGAATATGAATGTCAAAACAGAAGAAAATAAATAAACAAAACACTTCAACATAAGACATAAGAAATATAATACATATTTCAAAAGGAGTGAGAAGAAGCATAACCTATAAACTCCCACCCCTCCTCCTTAAATAATTAATAACAGTAATAATCTTCCTATTCTAAGCATATCTATACTAGTATATACTATAATATGCCTGATACTTATTAAATAATTTGGTTTCTGGATTTATATTATTATGAACAAATATAATATGATTTACATAAACACATAATACAGTAACACATATATGTAAATACATATTCATACACAGATATATATATATATATATATATATATATATATATATATATATATATATATACACACACACATACATACGCACATATACACATACATATACACATACCACATGTATACCACAAATTGGCAAATGCTATGGCTCTATGGGTTAGCTGTATTCAGAAAATGGTTGTTTTGCACCACTCTGGGTCTAAAAAAAAACCCACATGAAATGTCAAACATAAACACTGCATCACAACAGTACACTATAACAGTGAGCTTCTTCCAAAAAAAAAAAAAATTATATTTTTTTTCTTTAATGTGTGAATTTGCTGCTTTTACTTTTCATCTTTTTGCTCATTTATAGGTTTGGCCTGTTGGTGTTGTGATGGTGTCATGTTGAGTTCTGAGACCTATTGCCTGATTTTGTACCAGCCTTTTCCTATTAGAAGGTACACAGACCTTCTCTAACTATTTGTGCTTTTCAACCCGGGCTGTAAAATCATAAGATAGAATTTTATGAAATGTTTTTAGGCCACCTGTCAGCAGCCAAGCACAGCAGAGAAAACATTCTACAAATCCACAATTGACTGTATTAGTATAGACGTTTAGCCAATAATTACCACCAGGAGAAGGTAACTGCCTCTGTGTGTATTTTTATACCATTCCATCAACATGTAACGTGCTAAAGAGGGATACTAATTGCTATTAACCCAGTACACCATCGGTATTAGCACATATTTCTACATGGTGGCTTATAATGAACCAATTACAGCCGCAGAGCAGAGTAGAGTGTCCCTGTGGCCAATCCATTCTTAAAACCCATCCCAAAATACTAACTTATCTGCTAAATTTAACTTTTTACCTTTATATTCTTTCAATATATGTTGAAACAGACAAGCTAAGGATTATCCAATCCCATTATTTTTGCATCATTTAGTACAAGTCATACAGACATTACTATTTTTTATACATTTTTAATGTTTTTTCTATTGATTTCGATTCAGTTTTGCACAATTAATGGTTAACAGACTCTTAAAACCCATCCTGAATAGTATTGGTTTGATCTAAATCTAAATAAATGAGGTATATTTGACTTTTTGCAGGACAAATATTAAATTATTTCACCAATTGTTGAATATATTAGTAGGAAAACCACAGAAAACATGGAAAACCACAGAAAAAAAATATTTGATGGAAATTAGAAATACATGTGAAAACAGTTTAATAGAAATAAAGGAAATCAAACCATACAGCCCAAGTTTGTTCTAGTGGTTTTGGTTCTACTAATGGGTTGTAGTGTTGTAATGAAATAAATGGAAACCAATGCGCCTGTGATAAAAGCATGACAAAATCAGAACGCTACAATAAGAATTTCTGACAGAGCATTTATAAATGGTTTCATGAGTTAATACAGTTTGGAAAAATCACTGGCGGTCTGTCTGGTTTGGATGGAAAACACATCCAAGAATAGAAAAACTATACTTCGAAGGTGATTTATTTAAGTGCAACAGGTAAAAGATTTCTAGTTAAGGTGGTAAAAATTGAATTTTAATATAAGTAATGGATTTTTCTTTACTTCATCGATGTAATTAGTATTTTTATTTAAAAAATAATAACAATAAAGGTGAGGGTAAAACGGTTGGTTGTAAATAAATGGAATCTAATGTGAGACTGACTAGACTGAAGAAGTGAAGGAAAAGTAGAAACAACCATGTTTACTGATAATGAAACAGCTTTTTGAGCACAGCGGCTAATTGACTAGCCTCAGCGTGTAGAGGAATAGGTGTGGGAGGTGGAGGAGGTGGAGGAGGGTGATGAATTGACATATCGCTGGCACTGTGATGTTGATCCAGAGCAGAGAGCCGTGAGGTTTTCCTCCAGGGATCGGTAACCTTATTGTCCTGTGTCATCTCCTCCCCTTCTGTTCGAGGACCAGGTTGTCAACCTCTCCCCGAGGTCGCACAAACACCAGCCCCCCTTCTGCACATAATTGGATTATTTAGAATCATAGCAGCAATTTATTGCCCCACGTGGGGTCAAAAGTGAATTTAGTTGCCTGTCACGATTTACGGTGCTGTTATAAACTGACAGACAACAGCCTCTGTCATCAAATGCATGTTTTTGTCCACTTAGTACCAGTCACATACACTTTACATTGCAATCTGGCAAGTCATTCTTCCGCATGTTTCCAGTGGTTTCCATTTTATGTACAGTGATTTATAACCAGACTCATAAAATGTACTGCTGTGGGTTATTCTGAATATGTGTTTTGATTGTGTTGTGTGTTTTTTATGAAGTATGATGTTGCTTATTACTGCCATTTGCCTAGTGCACCCACTGCAAGAGAATTCCAATTTACTCCAGTTTCTCTACTTAAAATGGATATTGTTCTTGTGTTAAAAATCAAATATATATTTGGTTTAATAATTATTTGGTTCAGAAAACAGCAATGATATAATTTTGCTCTGTATCAATATAACAGTTATATTGGTACTGATACATTTGCTCATGCTAATGCTAGGAGCAACACTGGAAAAAATCCAAATCTTACAAAGTGTATTTTTCTCATTTCTAGTCAAAATATCTCCTCACACTGACAGTAAGACATAATCACCTAAAGAGTAATTTTTCAGTGAGATATAAGAACTTATTTTTAGATAATAGATCTTCAAAATCTTGTTTCAGGAAATCTTACCAAGATAATTTTCGCTTGTTCCATTGGCAGATTTTTTTTTTTGCTTGAATTAAGCAAAATTGAATTGAATTAAGGTGAACTGGGTGATTATGTCTTAGTTTAAGTGTGATGAGATATTTTGACTAGAAAGGAGAAATATACCCTTGATAAGATTTTGATTTTTTTCCCAGTGTATCTGTATCAGGATGTGGATTAATAAAATATGGTGGCAAAATTTTCCTACAGGGGAAATTAAGTCAGTTAATTTTTAACCTATAACTGTAAAATGTCTAATAGATGTTATTTTTTCTATGAAGCCAAACACCAGACCAAACTGATATTCTAAATTTATCCATTTTAATACATACAGTTCCCAGCCATACCATTAGCAGTTAGCATTAGCATGTAGCACACATTAGGACCAGTGACCACTCTGTTATTAATCTTAAAGTGTACTGGTACTTAATTAATGGCACTGGTAGAGCCAGTGAATGACAGCATAGTGACTCCAGACCATGTGGTGGCGCTGTTGCATTTCCAAGCTGGTTTTCCAACCTAGATGAAGCAGGAACAAAGCAGAATTTTGATCTGACTATATTAGATTAAAGCAGCAAAGTACAGTTTTAGTATTCTTCATGCCTCTACTTGTTTCCAACCTGTCAAACACAAACAGATGTAACATGCGCTGGGTCCGTTGTCCACCTTTCCTTTACTGAAATTTAATCTTCATGTCACCAACCTCAGCTCGACAGTGAAATACTCAGTGCTTGTCAGACACTAGTTACCCCCTTAGTCTGTCTATAGATAAATATATTGTATTAATAGCATTATCCTGTTGGTTTTTACTAAAGCTAAAGAAGTTGGATGTCGTGTCGTGACACCGTTGATGTAAGTAGCTGATGTAGGCCACTCTCAAATGTGACACGTCACAAATGACAAATGTCCAGTCTGTAATGAATTAACCTGGTTTCAGTTCCAGACATGAATAACAAAACCAGAAACTGACTCAACTCTGCAATTTAAACTTCAGAACTTAGATATCAACGAAAAACTTGATCTGCAGAACACATGCACATGACGTTGTCCAGTAGAGTGGGCGAAAAGACACCAGTGTAGCAGCTAGTTTTCCTAACCGCAGAGCAGAGGATGAAAAAGGCCAGAATGTTTGGCATTTATCATCTTCTGACAATAAGGAGTAATTTAAAACCACAATTAAACGTCTGGTTTCTTCAACTTCCTCTCAGGAGCACATATCAGACACAAGGATTTGACATTTATTTTGATCATAATCAATAAGGAATAATATAAAACCTGTTATCATGATAGTATTTTGGCATATGGCCCAGCTCAAAGTGATGTTACCAGCACACTACTGAAATAATAGCACCGCTACTCATAGTGATTCCACTGCCCGGCACTGAAAAACACTTTCCAAATCAGGAGTCTCTACTGCATAAATTTGTAACGGCATACTCAAGCGAGCTGCAAGAGTCTCCAAAAAGATTGTATTTTTGTATGGAAATGAATGGAAATCAATGGCTTCCAGCAATTTTGGGAAAAATGTGTGTTAATGTAAAATTGCACAGCATGCACCTAAAATGGATTTGTAGTTGGGGAGCTCACTTTTGCAAAAAAAAAAAAAAAAAAAAAAAAACATGGGTACAGTCCTTTAAAGTGAACCTGTTATAGAGGGTACTGAATGCTTGCTGTGCTGGGGATTCCCACATATGTTCCTGGTTTCAGTGGTGGTTTCATGGCTGCAGGCTGACGTGGTGTTATCTCACGCCGCTGTGGTAAGATGAGATGAAGTGGGGCAATAGATTAAATGGGTGGGCTGCATGCCTATTAAATCAGGAGCTGGCAGAGCAACACCGACTCAGGTTACTTATTCTCAAGTGACACCGGCGCACATGTGAGGAGCTGAGGGAAGCGAGATGTCTTTACTTCACGTCTGGAGTGTGACACTCTTGCTCTTTGTTTGTCACTCTGTAATTAACTGCTCATTTATGTGTTTTCTTTTTTTCTCTCTCTTCTAGGAGGCGGCCACATTTGCCAAAGAGCTGGGCTTTGGGGTGAGTTGACCAACGATTGCACACTAAACAGATCCTAAAGGTTTATTTTTGCTGATAATGAAGTTCTTTTTGGACAGTGATTGATGTGCTATTATACTCTCCAGGCCTTGCAGCAGTTGCTATGGAAACCTGGCAGTCGTCATGGTTTCTTTGTTCAGCCAGCTCTCTGTTATGACGCACTCTGCTAGGTCTGCACCCAACATCGCCTACAGATGTTATTTATTGAATTTTGAAAAGCCTCTTGGGAAGCTGAGAAGTTGGGCATGGTTTCAAGCCTTTCTCTGCAGGCTTGGGGCTCATCAGGTTGCCTGGTTAAAAAGCCTCCTCATTATCTTCATTGCACTGAGGGATGATACTGTATGTCTCCCCTTCTCTGCATTACACTACATCACACTGAAGCATTTTAATAACCAAATTACAGCCACCTGTGGTTTAAGCCCATGTAAATGAAAATTACAGTACTTGTTAGCCCATAGAATATGTGTTTTTAAGGGCCTCTTAAGTGCAAAATGCAGGTCTGTTTTTTCTGTTTAGCATATTCCTAGTGCTGCTTTTCAAAAAAAAAAAAATGAAAGAAAGAAAGAAAAAAAAAAACAAATAGCAGTGTGTGAGTTTCTGAAATGGGCTCAGGTATTTTAAGTGCCGTCTCTCTTTCAAAGCCGGCGCTGCCTTGAATATGGCTCTGCTCTGTGTGAATAATTGTCATCCAGAATCACTAACGGTGTGATCAACGTGACTGGAATAGAAATGCAATCCTGATGGCAGTGACAGGTTTAAGAGAGGAGAAAGGATGAAGGCAGCGGAAAGGGAAGGATAGGAATGAAGGGGAGGGGTGGTGGTGTTAGTGGTGGTGGTGGGGGGGGGGTTGCATTAAAAAAACACAAAGGGCAAAGTGTAGACTCTCCTAGTAGTTACAGTTCTTTGACATTTTCCATGTCAACCTGATTTGGCAGAACACTCTGCGAAATTGCGTTAGATGAATGTGATTTTTCAGGTGACATCAGTGCTGTGTACTGTACTTACTGCATTTCTACATGGTTGCAGTTCAAAGAGGTTTTCTTCACACATTTCTTTTTTCTTGTCACTTTCAGATGTCAATTTCACTCTCTGTGTATGAGCCAGTCCACATACTGTAGCTGTACAAAGTCTTCACGACATCAATATATACACAATCTACAGGATGCGCTAGGAATCTGTGACTATTATTTGATTCATTTCAGTTTTTTATTTGCATTTGATTTATCCTGTATTTAGCCAGGAGGATCCTATTGAGATTGAACAAAGACTTCCACATATAAAACACTCTAAATACATAAAGACAACATAAGAAGAGCAGTAAAAAAATAAAAAAAAATTATGTAAAGCAACATCATGTTCTTTTTTTCAACAGCGCATAAAAATCCTTTAAAGGTGTTTAAGAACCAAGTGTTTCAGAAGAAATTATGTTTTACATTTCATTCCCTGCCTATGGTGCATAAATACTAAAAGCTCTGAGTTCACATAGGGAACATTCAGAACAATTCATGCAGTCGATGCACTGCTGTAGTTACCAGTGCAATAAGATAAAATACTAGAGATGTATGTAGTTTGTTTTCATAACACCACTACCTATTGGCTGTCTTCATCTGATATTGATAATTAAAATGCAGTGTTTGAGGTATTAATATATGTTTCGATCTTGATCTCTGTTATTCTCCCTTACATTAAACAATCATACTAAATAAAGTCAAACTTAGCATTAATGTTTTTAATAATGCACCACAGTAGAGGGTTCCTTGTGCAATTTACTGTTATATACAATTTACATTTTTTCCTCTGAGAATTGGTATAACAGAAATATCCACTAACCAAACTCATATTTAACCCATAAAGACCCAGTGCTACTTTTGAAGCAGTTCTCTATATTTAACATTTCTTAAGTGATTTAGCAATAATTTTTTCTAATATTTTCCTTTGCATTTTGTGGGTTTTTTAATTAAAAAAAACCGGTATTCTCTTCATTTAATTCACTAATCATATAGATGTTCATAAAAGCTCAGATTTAAGTTGAGGGTTATTATATTCGAAACAGAAAAAACTTAAGAAAAACTGACTTTTTCAGCAAAGATATCAATAACTGAACGTAAAACACGTGTCTCCATCTATTGTCAATGATCCAACTCAAATGGGTCATATCTAAAGACCATGAAAAGATGACAAACTTGATTTTACACCAATTATTTACATGTATTGATATAATTAGTGGATCAACAGTTATTAAAGAGTTTAGATCAGTAGATGGTTTTGGTCGACGGTGGCTGGGTCTTTATGGATTAAACAAAGCACATGTGGATTATGCTAAATAAAGTCAAACCTAGCATTAATTTACTTAATAATGCACCACAGTAGAGGGTTCCTTATGCAATTTACTGTTATATGCAATTTACATTATTTCTCTGAGAATTGGTATAACAGAAATATCCACTAACCAAGCTCATATTTAATCAAACTGAATAGGAACCATGTCAATCAGAATTGTGTTAACAGTCTAAAATGACATAGTTATAGTGTACATAGTCATTTCAGGGAATCATAGAGATCCTGTCATTTTATATCCACACACTCCTGTTTCCAAACCTCACCTGATAACCTCAAACAGCACGGTGCTGATTATGTAGATCAGCACCATGTCAACAATCCAGTAGAGCTGTACATTCTAAAATATAGCTCCAAAGGATTACACTCATCACTCCACCTCAACACATTTAATTTACAATTATATAGAAGATAGAAAAGCAGCAGAATTGTGGTATTTTTTCCCAAGCTTCACTGATGAATTGATAATTAATTTTAACAGTTGGAAATAAGCAGTAAACTATTATGAGAAGAAATGGAATGTAATCTTCATAATTATGTTTTCATTAGTGTATAATCACAAGGGAAAGAGAATTGTGTTTGTTAACTTAGAAACAGGTGTTTATATCTAGAAAGTGAGTAGATCGCTGTTTATATAGTCTGATATGTTGCACTTTGTTTCTAGAGTAGCTCAAGATTGACGTCCACTTCTTGTTTTTCTGTTTTATATGTGGTGGCATTTAGTGTTAAGGTTCCATGTTTCAATGTGGATCAAAGTTTGTTTTAAGATTGAAGTTAAATCAGGTTATTACACCAGTTTTTGCTTTTTACCCATCCTAATACACACAGTTCCTAGCATTAGCATTATCAATTAGCATTAGCATTAGCATTTAGAGCAGGTCATTGACAGGAGAATTAACCACTTGATGTTGTGGAAAACCATGTGATCAACATAGAAAATAATAGTTATTAAAATAAACATTAAATTTTTCAGAACTGCAATATCCTGCTTACTATATGAAGAAAAATAAATGTAAAAAAAAAATGTATAAGTGTGTATATAAAACATGAAGTGTAATTGTCTAATGGTGTAGAAATGAAATCTTTATCATTAATGCAATAGGTAAATGTTTATGTATTGTAATGTATCAGCCAAATTAGCTATTTTGTGCATATTTAGCACTTAATCAGTGTTAATTGGATGTTGAATGACTAATTGCTTCAAAACTGCAATGTGCACATAATGCAATCACACAAAAGATAAGAAAACTTATAAAATCAATGAAAATGTAACATTTACATCACAAAACATGCTGACTTTTCATGCACAAATGGTCTTAAATCTTTATTTTCACCTGTTATGTTCTTTTAAAAGTCATACTAATAGTTATTACAAAGCCCCAATCTAATATATGTTATTTTGCTCCTATTTGTCAAGCTGCTGTGTACTCAGGAGTAATTAAAATTCAATAAAAGTCCTCCTTATTGGTCCATGTGTCAGCAGTACACAGTGTGTGATTGTTGCTGTCTAGTTATCAATATCGGACCAAAAAGCGCTGCTTGATGCACTTTGGATGTGTCGGTAACAGTGTTATCATCACATTATGGATGACAGCAGCACTTCTTCAGCTTAAACAGCAGATGAAAAGCAGATCTGATTGTGATCTGTTCCCTTTAAACGCTCAAAGAAATCTCTGCATCGACGCTCTAATTGAATCTTTCCCCGGCGGTGTTAACAAACAGCATGCACCAGTTTCTCACTGGCTTCAGTACAGAAACACAATTTAACACTTGTGTAAAGCTCTCACATCTCACAGTTTGATGATTGTGTGTCTGATCAATTGCCTCACTATCATAAATATTGCCATTTGTCAGCAGTCGGTAAAGCACATTGATCATATTGTTTGTTTTTCTTTGCATTGTTTAGCTGTAGGAAGTCTCAGGTAAGTGTATTTGCTCTGCCCGGCTGTGTTTACTGTGTGTGTGTTTTCTTTTTTTTTTGTAGCCTGCCCTGCTAAACAGTCATGATGCTTACCCTCCCACCTCTGGCCCTTAGAGCCATTTAGCCCCTAAACCTGAGTAGAGCGCCTTTTTTATGTCAGCGAACATAAAACCAAAGGGTGACAATGTGCCGAAGCCTTGTGTGGTTTTGCATTCGGCGTCTGGAGGAGTGCTTGTGGTTACATCCAGTCACAGTGACAAATTGCCTTTTTTTCGCCATCGCCTGCTAACAGCCTCTGAATTAACCTCACCATTAGCACTTACTTAGAGTGTTACACCCATTTTTCCTCTGCCCGAGGTCTCCCCGGACCTCTCAGGGCTGATTAAAGGACGTTTGGGAAGCATTTAGAGGTGTAAAAGCTCATTGGTTTGAGTGAGCCAGTGTGGCGGGTGGTATTGGGATGGAGCCTATCTCCCTGATTACTCCCATAACCACAGCATTTGTTGCCCCGAAGGTGCTCGAGTGTTACTTTGATAAAGATGCTCAAAGCGTCTGCAACCCTCTGTGAAACTTAGGGTCCACCCCAGTGGTGTTATTAAGCCTGTGCGTTGGAGGCTACAGCTGCTAATGTTTCGTGAGTAGATCCAGAACAGCTTATTTGGTCTTTTTATCTGTACAATAACAATACCATTTTAAAGCATTTGTAAACGATTTATATGCAGACTATTCATTAGGCTGTAAACCAGGCGTAACATGAGGGTCATACAGCTGTTTTACTGGGTAAAATATATGCCGATGATACAATATAATTTGTGAATTAATTTTTCTAATTAAAACAGACGAAAAGTGTTCTCATGATGTCTTAAAAAGCCATGTGAAATGCAAAAGAAAAGCATCAGTTGTAAAAGACGTAACAAGACAAAAATGACAAAAAAACATGAAACAGGATATAAAAAAAAAAAAGGCAACGAGACAAAAAATGACATGCATCAAGACTAAACAGTAAAGGACAAAAAAGGCTGCTACATACTGAAAATGACGTGAATGACACATAAAGAGACTTTGAGACAGTGTTTTGACATAGAAAAGCATCAATCTATGGAAATTCATGCCATATTTTTGTAAGTGTCTTTTGCATCTCCAGCTGAAAAAATATATTATTGATAACACATCTGCCAAAAAAAAAGTTCAACAGTGACATTTCTTAGCTAAATAATGAGCCCACATTTACCTTTACTATTTAGCATCAGATCTCATTGTCACTGCATCCATTTAGAAAGTCACAGCTGGGAATGGTATCACATATGAGTTGTTCTAAACAGGTTAGGCACTTTAGATTGACTGATTGAATCATTTACATTGATGCTACTAGCAAAAAACAACCAAATACACAGCCAGTCAAAGCCCCAAAATAAGCAAAACAAGACAGATAGCATCATCTTTATCCCAGTCAACATGTTACCTTTAATTCAATTATGCAAGCTATACAGTTTTAACATTAAAATAAATGGTTCAGCATACTTATATACATCCACCTGCTATGCAAAAGAACACACATTTACAACCATTCATTGTGATGTTATATAGGCATAGATTTGAAGAATGTCTTAATTACCCCTGCCCCCTGAAGGGGAGGCAAGGGGTGTTTTTGGTTCAGGTTGTTTGTTTTTTAACACTCTAGCACCAAAACTATTGGTTGAATTCATACCAAACTGGGTTTATTTATTGCCAGTGACCCAGAATAGATGTCATTACATTTTGGGAAAAGTAGGTCAAAGTTAAAAACTTTTATGAATTTTTAAAATCTTTTTTTCCCCCATTTACTTATAATGGGAAGAATTTCGCATGTCTGTAGCAGCAAAACTATTGGTGTAATTCATACCAACTGTAGTTTATAGATTGCCAGTGACCCAGAATACCTTTCATTACATTTTGGGGAACGTTGGTCAAAGTTTACATTTTTATGAATTTTTAATTTTTTTTTCTCCATTTACTTATAATAGGCAAAATTTCACATGTCTGTAGCAGCAAAACTATTGGTTGAATTCAAACCAAAGTTGGTTTATAGATTGCCAGTGATACAGAATAAATATGATTATATTTTGAAAAAAGTAGGTCAAAGTTAAAATTTTTTATGAATTTTTAAAATCTTTTTTCTTCTCCCATTTACTTGTAATGGGTGAAATTTCACATGTCTATAAAAACATCAATTTTATTTTAATTTACTTCAAACTTGGCACATATATAGAGGCAACTGATATGCTGACATCAGCACACACATAGACATGATGACATCAGCTGGATCGATGCCAAAATAAGTTACAATATGTGCGAGGGTTGGGGTTTGTTGTGCCTGGCACCACTTGTTATCTGTGCTTTGAATCAGTCTATTAAAGGTATGAATGAAACTACATATTTCAAGGGTGTCTGTGGATCCTTAACAAGTCTTAAAATGTCTTTAATTAAGGTCTTAATTATCCTTAAAATTGATAATTACTCCTTAATCTGGCACTCAAAGGTCTTTAAAAAATCCATTTACAAAAAGTGATATTGCTATAATTTCTTTGTAAATCCTTGTAAAGAATTTGTCAAATGTATAATTAGTATTTCTCATTTTGTCATAATGGACATGGGAATGAGTAGAGCTACATTCGTGGGTAGGGGGGTTGAGGTATGAAGTTTAACAGCTTGAATGTCAGTAGAAGAAACATTTGTCATGGACAAGTGGAAATGTAGGTGTGAAATAATTATGAGGTCTGTTGTACCTTTATTTATGTGAATGTAGGGTCTTATATTTGACAAAAGATGACTTAAAAAATGTCTTAAAACGCCATAAATTCTGCTTCTTGAAACCTGTAGATACCCTGATATTTTATCTCCTCAGGAATGTTACATAAATTTGCTGCTTGCTTGAAAATGCATTTGTTTTTACATTTTTCATAAGCTTAAATATTCCTTAAAGTCAATATTTAATTTCTCTATATGGACAAAAGTATTGAAACACGTTGAATTCAGGGATTTTGTCACTAAAATGGGACTGGGCTGCAAAATGATCATGTAAAATGTAATAATATGATTTCATGTTTTGATAAATATTATTTTTATTTCATCTTCAGGGTTAATTGTGTTTACTCTCTCTTCTACACTTTCAAAATGTGTCAGAGTTGTTTCTACTCAATTTTACTCGACACTAATTCATTTTTAATTGTTTTAAATGTGTTATTTTACTACATTTGTGAAATATTCATCATGTTCTAACCATAACTAATCATTTTAAGCAACAAACAGCTCTCTGGCTTTTCACTATTTATTTACTTGATGTACTTAATTAAAATTATTGACAACTAACATGAACATTTTTTTTTAATCATAGTAGTGTTTTATATCAACAGGAATGGGATACTGCCTACTTAAACTAACCAAATAACATTATTTATTCAGTTCTCATCAACTAATTCATAAAATATGAATGTATATAACCTTATAAATACAGGATTAATTGGCTCTCACATATATTTTGGTAATATACTTAGGTTTTGTTAACATTTCTGTAGGTCTCATAGCAATAAGTTATGTAGTGAACAATAACTGAGCTGTACAATGCATGTTTTTATCAATACTAGTTTAAAAAACAGGTTATATTTGAAGATATTAAAACAGCAGTGTCGTGTCTACGTCATAGTTGGAGGGAATATGAGTCTGACTACATGAATAACAGAAAAGTAAATCAAAATTGGCTGAGCATAAATTGGGAGACTGAACTTTGTCTCTGGTGTATTCTCCTCATTACTTTGCCAATAAGTGAACATGGCATGTTTGGAATCAACAGATTCATGTGATACCTCTGGCCTCCCTGGCTTAAAATCAGAGGCTTCAGAAGACAGTGAGGTTAATACCACATGATCCACCTCCACTTTCACAGGGTTGAAAGGATGCAGAATAGGCCAGGAACTGAGGAGAAGAGTCATTTATGTTTTAACATCATGCTTATATTGACTCACTTAGTTACGATACATGTTTACTAGATACAGAGAAGGTGAAATTGGACGGTATGCACAGTGTGTATGACTGATTTAATGTGAGATAAAACAAAGCAGATGTGTTAATAGCATACAGTGCTGTGCAAATGTCCTATTCCACCTTTAGTGTTGTGGTTTTTGCAGGAAGTTTTCCTAAGCTGTCATTTTTTCTTTGTCATTCAGCAGTGGCAAGACAAAATATTTTTCCGAAATTTCCAAATTTTCTGCTTGAATTAGTCATAAAATATGATCTGACCTGCATCTAAATCACAAGTACAGACAAACACAACCTAATAACAAGCACAAACAATTATAATTTCTCATCTTTATGGAGGTCTGCTGTTAAACATCCATAGTGCAGCTGGAAAAAAGGTAAGTAAATAAATTAGGGCTGTCAAAACTAACGCGTTAACGCAGATTAATCCATCGCCATGATTAATCTGATTAAAGTTTTAATGCAATTAACCCTTTGCAGCACAGAATGACTTTGAACATCTCTGTCAACGCATTTCGGGCCGTTTGTCCAAGCAGAGTTATTGTAGCATATGCACAAAAGGGCAGTTGATCCAGTAGTGACTGCAGCAGAACCAACCCATAAAAATGGAAGACACTAAACAGCACTTTGGCCCTCTGGATGGAAAATGAGGACATGAAACAAAACGAAACAGTCGACTGACATTAAGTATTATACACACTCTGCAGGAGGGAGTTTTCTTTTCACTGAAGCACTTCCATCTTAAAATACCACATTAACGCGAAGCATACGTTAGTCGGGGGATTCTGCTAGCACTTCGGCTAACACGTCGCCCAGCTTGTGACAAACATGTTATGTGTATATATATTCCCTTCTTTCTTGAGTCTGTTTGCAAACATGCAATCGTGTAAAATGAAACGTGATTAATATAGATTAACAATTAATGATATTATTATATCCACAGCGACCCTGTGATTTTAATCGTTTGACAGCACTAGAATAAATAAATACATGAAATATTATGTTATATACTGTACTATAATATTTCATTATTGGCGTGTGATATTAGGATGAGAACATTGAGTTTGACTTTATGCAGATCACATTTTATGACCAATTCTTGTAATTCTATACAGATTCTACAACATCCAAATTTTTAAGAAATTTAGTTTTTTAATGTTTTTTCATACTAATGTATCCAGTTGTATCTAGTTGCAGATGTTGCATCTATTCTTTGTATGTTTTTACATACTCTCCTCTAATTATGTGTGTGTGTGTGTGTATATATATATATATATATATATATATATATATATATATATATATATATGTATATATAGTTAACAATGTGCTCTTTCATTGTTGAAGCTCTTTATTTTTATTTCTCTCCAGATGTTCCTCATATTCTTGTAAACCTCACAGAGTTGCAAACTAAAGGCAGCCTAAGGCTTTGACATGGTACTATTTTACTACAGCATTACTACTGTAGAAGCCATTTTGAAACCACTTTACAGGTTGGAAATTTGACTTAGTGTGGCATTCTAGTTGAAATTTCCACACCATCACCTTCATAAAATAATTGGCTAAGTCATAATTTTCAAGCAAACAGTAAAGTATCATATACCCATATGTTTGGTTCATTTTGGAAAAAGTTGAAAGTTATGAATTATCCAATTAATTTAAGAAAGTGACTATTTGGGATCTTCAAAATTCTGACTTTTAACTTCTAATGGAATACATCTGCAACTACGTTTATCCTCAACCTCTAAATATCTACATGACACATTAAAACCCCTAATGCTACCATATTATCTCATATATGCACCTTCTAAAACTGTCTTTTTATGTTTTTTTTTGTGTTTGTTTGTTTTTTTTCTTCTATTATTCATACTGGTAGTAGTAGTATTTTCAGTTTTCAGTTGCAGGTTAATGAGGATTACGCCCCAAAATTCCTTGATTAAGTTCAAGAAAACATGATTTGGCTTAAAATAGACCAATTCACAACATTAACTTCATCCTAGAAAACCTTTCTGAGGGGAGACTTAGTTCTTTGTGCACATATCATCTAATATTACGCCTACACCTGGATGTAAATAGCATCTGCCTTATATTAATACTTTATTTATATTAACGTCAATGTATTATAGTGTCTTGCATCTTGTATTGATTTTACCACGACACATCTTGAATGGTGTAATTATTGGGTGAAAATCTGGGCTGGGTTGAACCCTCCAATGTCTAAGGATCCCAACAACGCCTCTGGTCCGCCCCACTGCGAGACGGCGATAAAGACATTCCACCTGCTCATAGTACATCATGATGAGTTAATAATAAAGTAGCACTGACAGGTGTGGGTTTTTTTATCCCACTCATGATCAAAGGGAAGCACTCGGGAGAGTTCTGTCGTCTCCAGGCGAGAATATCCATTCTGTGCAGATGCTGAGGAGAGATGGCCTGTTTCGGGAGGAGAATGATACAGTACATGCACAGAAGTAGCTCTATCTGACAACAGCATATCTTCACACGCTTATTTTCATCTCACTTAGGGAATATGACTTTCTAATATTTTGCAGCTCTCCTGTAACTGCATGGAAGCATCATTGAGTGCTCTTATTGATCTTTTTCATAGACCATCTGGTTTCATTATCACTTGATCTGTCTGGCAGGATAGAGAAAAAAAAAAAAACAGCTGACCTCTCTCAGTCACTCTTGTGATCTTTGATTAACTCCTCAGAAAATAGCTCTCGTGGTGCATTCTTCTGGGTGCTGTTAACCTGTACCTGCCTACCCTGTGGTGTGGTGTTTTTACAGACAGATGACATTGCAGAGATCGCAAAGAAGACCCAAAACCTCCCCAAGGAGAACACAAAGAGGCAGCGAATCGTGGTCTTCACTCAGGGCAAGGACGACACTGTGGCAACTGTTGGTAGGCCACTTTTATTTTCTATTTTTGTAACTTACCCACATAGATTTTCTCTTAAAGGGGACACATTCAGCTTTATTGTGTTATTTTCTCTTTTCTCTATACTTTACATAATACATACAACAGTAAAAGCAAAATAAGCAGTTTTTTTGTTTGTCTTTGCTCATTTTCTGTCTCATTCTTTTAGCATATTTTTCACACTTGCATTTGTAGCTTATCCATAAAAGGTCAAAATCTCCATTATTTCCCACGATAAGCAGGTTAAGAGTCAGATATTTACCACACAGAGGCATGTTCTGTTGTAATTGTTGTTGCTGAGGTGTTCGTGTTCATACTTTGCAAATGAGTTGTTACAAATTCACTGGTCTAGAACAATGGACCAGAGGAAAAATGACACAAAATGTATAAAATCTGTGTTGCATTCAGGTTTAGGCAGTGGAACAGCGCTAAAACGACTTAATTAGTGCTTCTTACATGACCATCATGATAAGATAAGATAAGATAAGACAAGACTTTTTTGATCCCACCATGGGGAAATTTCACAGTTGACGGCAGCAACATGCAACACACCAGTGCAAGAGAAAGGCAGGTAGAATTAAACATTCTTAAAAATTTCAATGGTATATACGTATTTACATCGTTCACATGGTTACATTAATAAAAACATGGCTGTGAATATAAAGGAATATGTCCCTTTACAAAGACTCCAGAGAACAGACATTTTATATGGATCACAAAGGGGTCATTTGTGTAAACACTGATCGTTTTAACCCCCTTAAACAATCAATCACTGTTATCGTTTTTCCACTGATGCTGGTCTGGTTGCCTCATTTGTCCCCTCACATATTCCACATCATATGCAACATGTACAGATGGGTTTAATAGAATATAGTAGAATAGATCTTTATTGTCACTGTCACAGGAACAATGAAAATTCGTTTAGCAGCTCTGCTCTGTTTAGCAGCAAAAACAATAGTGCAAAAAAGACTGTATAAAAATATCACACAAAATACTGAAAAATGTAAGCAATGTATGAAAGTTACAAGATAAAATATAATATGCATATACTGCTAAAGTACTACAAAAACTGCTGAAATATACAAAAAGCTAACTCTATACTACAGATAAGAAATATATACAACAAATAGGATATACATGCAAGGTAAGATTAAGAAAAACTAAGACAAATGAAGAAAGGTGCATGTGTTTTGACTATTGCACTGAGGTAGGGTGAGTATTGCACAGTCCATTACACTGGGAATGGTGATTGTCATTAATACGTTTCCATTTTAAGCAAAGAACCTGAAAAAGAAGTCACATTCTTCTACTTCTATTTGTCCATGGTGCCTCCAGAGTCGGTAGAAGAATGAGATGTAACATATCCACATAACAACATAACACATCCTTTTTAATTTCAGTGAATCACATGGACAGACCTATTTATTATTACATCATGAATTCTACTCAAAAATTAAAAGCATTTACTCATATTTAGTTCTTTTTCCATTTATTAAGACCCTTGTGCAAATATTTAATTATGTAACAAGATATTAATAGAAATGTATAAGCTAGAAAAATGTAAACAGAAAAAAAAAAAATTTGTAATAGTTGCGAACATAATAAATGTAATAAAATATAGGAAAATTTTGTACAGATGCTAATAAAGCTAATGCTAATGAAAAAGACGTCTTTTCTTAAAATAGGTTAACCGTTGTAAATATTTTAGCCCTTCAATGAGCAAAAATTCAGACATACTTATGATAAAAAGCTTTAATATAACATAACATGGTGAAGCCGCTGATGTCAGCAATATATTGGTTGCATCTATTAAAAAAAAAAAAAAACAACAAAAACATGAATGTAGACAAACATAGCTACTAAAACCGAACACATAATACTCTGTCTGTCTGGATGGGAGAAGCAAACAAACCCTGACATACATATTTAAAGATGGAAGACTTTAAAGTTAACCTCTTAACATCCACCGGGTCATTGCCTAACCCATTGTAAGGTTTGGGTTAGAGTTACATTTGAGCCATGTTTAAACTGATGTAGTTTAGATTATGTTTCAGTCACATGTTAAGTACAGAAACTAGAAGATGCTCCCTTTCTAATGGAGCCTAATACATGCATATTGGATGTAGAGTTTCAGGACAGAGTGGATGCCAAAGTCTAAAGCAGAAAATAAGGCTCACAATTCAGTATGTAAGGTTCGCATATGCTTGTGTTTTTTGTGGAAATCTAACTCCATTTCTAAGCTAATAGTAGCTAGTGCTGCTGCTGTAGATAAGCTAAAGAGAGGCTTTGAAGGAATCCAATTTTTTTTTAGTTTGTTTTTTATAAATAACAAGTCAACTGTTCTACATAGAAATATGTTTACCGAAACATTTTAGACTTAGACATTCATTAAATTAGAAACTGAGTTGGCTAATATCAGCTAACGACTACTGTTAGCATTAGCACAACACATGCATATGGGCTGGGCAGGATATTAAATTCATTCCATTACTCGAGGTTTTGCTTTCTGACAATTGTTAAAAATGCCTAAATCATAAAATCCAGATTATTCCTGTGGAGACCTTTATTGCTCAGCAAAAGTTCTAAATGTAACCTGTTTTTTATTGTAATTTATTAACTGTGAATGTGTTTCTCCAGGCAGATATTGCACATACGAGGAGCGACTGAAAAGTTTTGAGCCTAACATGGAAAGGATTAAGATACGAAGACCAAATTTGGTCCATGAAATCTTTCACATATCTAAATCCTATTCACTAAATTTCTTGATCATAGCAATCTTTTTCCCTGTTTTACAGATCCCTGAACTTTCTGTATCAAGTGTTTCCTGGAAAATGGACAAACTTGAGTATCGGGCTGTCATCAAGTACGCGTACGACCTTTGCCTTCTTAGGGGTTGGTGACATGGGATGTTTCCATTGTTTTTGACTGCTCCTTGATCTCAGGTTGATAGTGATGGACCCAAGTCTCATCAATAGTTACAAATCAGCCCGATACTCAAGTTTGTCCATTTTTCAGGAAAGACTTGATACAGAAAGTTCAGGGACCTGTAAAACAGGGAAAAGATTGCTATGAGCTAGAAATTTAGTGGATAGGATTAAGATATGTGAAAGATTTCATGGACCAAATTTGGTCTTCATATATTAATCCTTTCCATGTTAGGCTCAAAACTTTTCAGTCACCCCTCGTAGTAAAGGAAAAATGTTTTAGAGCAATTAAAAACTTGAAATTTTTTATTTTTTTTTATTGTGTATGGAATTTTTAAATAAATAACATACTATATAACAAGTAACACACTCCTTGTATTAATAACGTTAAATGAAATGCATGTGAAAGATGACACCAGAAAAAGTGTGATTTGCGACACAATAAAATAATAGAAAGCATAATACGAAATCATAGTTGTTGTTGTTTTTTTATAATCAACTGTTTTTATTGAATTTAATTTTCAGTTTGCAAGAACAAACAAACAAATTCAACATTACACAACAAAAAGTGTACACTACACCTACGTTACACACAGAACACACCCCTCTGCCCCCCTCCTTTCCCACCCTTATTCCCCTTGTGGGACACACAATCTGGTATTGAGCATCTGACAAGTAAAGTAAAAATCTAAAAAACTGAATAAACAGTTATTGATCAGGATTACAAACAGAACATATAGAGTTACCATAGATGAAATTCTCAAAAGTCATGACAACAGTTTAACATCCTCTGCAGCTTTTTTCCCACATCTCCAATGTTCTAAGCTTAGCATTATTATTAATAAATAGAGGCTGATGACCACTCCAGATAGATCACCTCGAGAAGGGCTTGTAGCCATTGTTTTATTGATAACTGGTGGGTATCATAGTTGTTTTTTTAATGATCATATCTATATCATAATACTGGAAGGTCTCAGAGCGTCTATGTGTGTGTATCTGCACAGTTCTGAGAAACTGAGATGTTTTTAACTGGACAATGTGGTACCTACAGTAGAGGAACAGTCCCATTTCCATATTAAATATCTCGGCAAGTTGATAGAACCAATATTTTGGGAGATATTAGTAATTTTTTAATACAATAGCCTTACAATCATGTTGCTATGCCCATGATGGTTGATGCTGCATGACAGGAAATGAAGTTAAAAACAGGAATGACGCATTTACTAACTTCAGTCCCTAGATATCGGCATTAATATGACCCACAGTTCCCTGCAGGTCAACGACCTACAAGTGTATAATGTCATATTTGTGAAAACTGGCTGGTCATCAACGGCCTCTTTGACTCTGATGCTGCTTAAAGACATGTAACAGATAAATATACAGATTTTTTTTTACTGCAAGAAAGTCCCAGAGTAAAAGAAAAGGGACCTGAAAATGTGCAGATTAGCTTAAATGTGACTTGTACCCACCCCATTTTTGGCCCCTTTTGGACATCTTTACCCTTCACTTAAACCTCACATCTCCAAACTGCAGAACCGCCTTAAATAGATGGTAGATCTCTGTCTGAAGAAAGCTGAGTGCTATCAGTGATTTCTTTGAAGTTAACCTCAAATATTGACACCAGATGTTAAAAAAAAGAATGCTTGCTCTACATTCTGTCATTTCAGAGCATAAAAGAAGTGAGTGGGATGCAGAGAGCAGGCATTGATTTGTGAAGTACTTCTAACTTTGTCTTGGACACACTCCAGGCCAGTCCTCAGCAATTTTTAATGTATCAACTCTTACGTCCTGCTCTTTTTTTTTTTTTTTTTTTTTTTTTGTGTGCAAAACGCTGGCAGTGTGACCTTGGGGAGAGGTTGACGATGCTGATCCTCGAGTCAATCCCGTTTCCTTTGATACGAGGCATATTTGTTAGTCAGACATTAAACGGCAGTGTCATCATAACTGTGCAGGCAGGGGTTGCTGGTTTAAGCGTTGTGGGGAAGAGACGATAGTTTCCGATTACTGCTGGGAGCCGCTGCCTTTGTTTGGAGCCACAGGGCGTCTCTCCTCATTGCCCTTGCAGTTCACACTCATCGAGCACGGGGAGAGATGGCCTCAGGTAAAGACTCCAACATATCACTCATCACTGGGGACCAGAGACAGAGCACAGATACAGCACGACTCCTGCTTCACATGTCCTCAACATTACACCGGTCTCATCCTGAACCTCCAGCACTTCTAATCAGTCAGTAATTAAACGTGTCTGCACTGTAGTTTCTGCTAAATATATCCCTTATTTCAACCAAAAAATGCTCCCAAACACCTGAAGTAGTTGTGTAATCGCATCAATAGTATCAAAACCCACTCTGTTCTAACAACAAAATGTTAAAATACAATCATCATGGCTTTAAAAACACTGAAAACACTTGAACCTACAGACTCTGAGAGCTGATTAACATCCTAGAGCGTTACATCACAAAAAATACATTTCTGCTCTGCAAAAATTTTATCAATTTGATGCGCATGAAAAACTCCAAGACATTAATTTAACATCAGATTTAACAAGGAAAACAACAAGTTGGCGTTTTAGCATGAAAAATGAATAATGAAGCAAATCCAAGCATCTATGATTTTTCTCACTGCATTTTCATCCACTTGATTCTCCTCATTGATAGATATCCATGCAGTCATTATTCCGACCAAGTTTCATAAAAATTGATACATCCGTTAATTCAACAATTACATTAAATCAACTGTAAAATGAATTAAATTACCTAAATATTGTCAGTATTTTCATCTGTATCAGTGATTCATATATTAAATCACCATAACCAGGCTGTCACAAATTTTTTGATGATTAATTGTCATACAAATAACGTGATTAACATTCATCCATTCATTAATTTTCTGAACAATTTAGTCCTTGTGAGGGTCGTGGTGTTTGCTGGAGTCTGTCTTGGCTACCAACGGGCAAAGGCTGGGTATACAGAACAACCATTCACACCTACAGGCGATTTAGACTGACCAGTCAACATATGAAGGTGTGTGTCTTTGGGGGGTGGGAGGACACCAGGGAATAGGGATGAGAATCGAGAACCGGTCCCCAGTAGCTCAGTTCCTTGGAATCTTTGGTCTAGTTGCTTAACAATTCCACTTACCAGTTCCACGATGTCATCACATCACATGCGCCCCCGCTTTATTTCCATATTTTGTTTCAGAAATGCTTTAAAGTATGGCTACATTTCACTAGTAAAGACGACACTAGGGCCGTTTGCAACAGTTGCAGAACTTCCATTATGACAAACACAAACATTTAACCATAGCATCCAATTAAACTACACATCTCCTCACTGATAGATATCCACTCAGTCATTATTTCTACAAAGTTTCATAAAAAGTGATGCATCTGTTCATGAGTTTTGCTGATTATATTCACAGACTTACAACTGTGATAAGTTTTCTCATTTATGTTAAGTTACACATTTTCTTCTCAGGGCTCTTTTTTTGTTTCGATACTGAAATTCTTCAATAGGTGCATTTTCGGTGCATGTTTAATTACTGAAGGTCTCTGAGCAAAGGCTTTTGAAAGGATCTACTTGATATAATGGGATTAATTATATATTTGACCTATACTGTTCCAATTAGTATAACATATAAGAACACAGTCATATAGTATATTATGTTCGTAGCTATTAATGAACAGAAAATAGTATTAAAAAGTGCATTACAATGACCCCACCAGGCTCTAATTGGAAGCCCCTTTTTATAAACCCAGCAGATGAGATTTTTCATTTTAAAGTGGAATTACTGGAAGTAAGTTTCCGTTCATTATACACTGAAAAGAAACGTCTTTGCAGACGCCTGCCACTTAAAAAGAAAAGGAATTCATCCATTGTGCTGGAGGTGATGTATAATTCCTGCCTGCTTCTCTCATTGCTCCAGCGTGAAGACAGAGCCGAGCGCCTCTGTGAACTTTATATAAAATACATGATGAATGCAGGCGGGATGAAAGACAATGTGTTTCAGATGTCATCTACAAAGGCAAACATGATAAATGTCATTGACTGTGCTATCACTGCAGCGGAGCACTTACAGTAGTAGGTGAAGCAGGACTGGTGTGTATGTGTGTGAACATCGCTATTCATGCCAGCCAAATAAATGTCAATGTAAAAAGAGAATTAAAGATTTTCATTTCCCAGAGGCGGCGCTCTAATAAACTTGATCTCTCATTTTGTTTGCAATTTGTCCTCCTGTCAGGATTTGATCATTTGCCAGCCTCTGCATGTCATGTTAAACCATTTTATAGTGATTAAGGATGGGAGGTTGCCTTCCCCCGTGGTATAATTCTCCAAAAAGAGATGTCAATTTGTTATTGTTCTCTTTTTTTCCCCCCTGCCCTTCATTTGGAGCTGTCTTTCATCACACCACTGCTTCAAACGTGCCTTTTAAGAGCTGGGAGCAGGGGGAAATAGCCCTTTATTTAGCTGCCACTGACACTGCTGAACTACACTGGGCTTTTGCTTATACTCCCATTAAAGCAGTAATTAAGATCATTGTGCCTTGAACCTTAACAGTGAGGAGATCTAATAAACGATCATTCAGCCGGGGTTGCCGCTCTAATCGCTGATAAGGACTTGATAAATCCTGAGTCGGCTCCTCAGTGAGTTTTAGGGCTCTAGAGGGGCCAGAGCAGGCAGATTTTAACTCAGAAAAAAGACCTGATCTATACATGTTAATCACATGAGGTGGAAAACGGAGCTGGCTGGGAGGCGAAAAAAGCTCTTTTCTTTAAAGGATTTTTCCTCAGCAGGGTGATTTGTCAAAGTTAGATTAAGCCTTGCAGAATTATATTAGATTTACTCAAAGAAATCTTAATTCCGTGTTTAAAAAGAAGGATGTTTATGTTCTTCAGTCCATATTAGACAAAATCAATTAACAGATTGCGCCATGAGAAAAGACCTCCTCTCTTTTTCTTGGCATCTCACGTCAAAGTGTTTTCTTTCATGTCTCTCTGAAAGGATATTGGTTGGCGATGATCTTTTGCCTGTGGTTACAGTAATTACAGGCATATGTACTTTTTTTCCTAACTCGATTGTGAACAAAGATGCTGCTTATGATAGGGAAACAGATTGAATGTCAACTTGCTCCTAACCTGTTGCGTTTGCCAAGAAAGCGGTAACGTTGTTTTCCTCTCCGAGGCTGAGAGTTTGGCTGAGATGCAGCAGGAAGCGATCCAATAGAAGAAGAAGAAGAAGAAGAAGTATTCTCAGAGAAGTTTCTCACATAGAGATGTTAAACTCTGCAGAGTACATCAACTCATGGCTTTTAGCAAAGTAGTCATATACAATTACCAGTCACTTTGGCCCAGGATTTAAGAAGATGTTTTAATTGAGCTGCAGTGAAAGAGCATCCAGATCCTTCATTTATGCAAAAGTGTTGATACTGTACTGCCAAAAGAAAAAGTAAAAGCTTTATGTTGCATCTATGCATCTAATTTTGCGGTTTTTGTGTAAAATGCACTGCAGTTGACACATTCTCTATCGCTCATTCAGTCATTTCAACTAGTAGCAGATAAAAAAAGTAGTCAGAAAGTAGTCAAAGTCCAAGATTTCTGTTGAACATGTGGTGCCAGGCACAACAAACCCCGCCCCTTGCATGTATTGTAGCTTATTTTGGCATCGATCCAGCTGATGTCATTATATCTATGTGTGTGCCGATGTCAGCATATCAACTGCATCTATATATGTGCCAAGTTTGAAGTAAATTGAAACAAAATTGATGTTTTTATAGACATTTGAAATTTTGCACATTGACATTGAACTTTGACCTACTTTTCCCAAAATGTAACCACTTCTATTCTGGGTCACTGGCAGTCTATAAAGCCAATTTCCTATGAATTCAACCAATAGTTTTGCTGCTACAGACATGTTAAATTTTGCCTGTTATAAGTAAAAGGGAAAAAAAAAAGATTTTAAAAATTCATAAAAAACTTGAACTTTGACCTACTTTTCCCAAACTGTAATCAGATCTGTTCTGGGCCACTGGCAATATATAAACCCAATTTAGTATGAATTCAATCAATAGTTTTGCTGCTACAGACATTTGAAATTTCACCCATTACAAGTAAATGGGAAAAAAATATTTAAATTCATAAAAAATTTGAACTTTGACCTACTTTTCCCAAAATGTAATCAGATCTATTCTGGGTCACTGGTAATCTATAAACCCAATTTGGTATAAATTCAACCAACAGTTTTGGTGCTAGAGTGTTAACAAACAAAGAAATTAACAAACTGAACCAAAAACAATACTCCTTGCCTCTCCTTAGGGGGCAGGGTAATAAATCTGACAGAATCAACACAACAGAACAACTGATCCTGAGGAACGTTTGACATCATAAAGCTAAACTGGAATATCCAACTAATGAACATAATTAATATTTGCCGCTCTACATAAAGTAACTGTGGTGTTATAAAGTACTGTATGTAGTTTATTTTCCAACATTATATCACTACGTTACCCTCTTACATTCTCCTATTATTTGTGATCTTGTGGTTCAGCAGACTGGATGGATGAGTTTGGTTTTTTTTACCTTCGGTTTCATTCAGAGACATAAAAGTGTGTATGTTGGATTAAATGACAGACTGTAGAGCCTCTGTAAATGGGCCTTATCTGTCACATCACCACAAATTGTTTCTTGTCTTACAAAATGACCGTTCTGGTGTTTTCGATCGTATCAGATGGCTTTGTAATTTACTGGTGTATGGATAAGGTGTTAAAGATCATCACAGAGGTCATTTGATTGTTATGAACCAACAGGTTTCACAAAACAGGGGTTTGTTCAGTAAACGGAGCCACTCATCATGCAAAAATTCCAGACTCCCTTTGTCTATGGCATGTTCAGTTGCAATTACATTCTTTCATCTTTAGAAAGAATAGTTTTAAAAATAGTTTGGTGTAACTTTCCAAAAGGTGTGTCCTCACTGTTTGAAACCTGCCTGTTTGGTGTATCAGAGGTTTAACAGCTGCAGATTTGCTTCCAGTCAAACCTAAAATACTCTACTTGTAGATTTTTTAGATTTTACATTATACTTTAGATTTTTATTCTTTTTTTTAGAACTATGTATTCATTTTTGCTCTTATACTGTAAATTCACATCTTTTTATTTCATTTATACACCGTAATGGTCAGAACCTAATTGGTCTAACACCCTAATTTCATGCATATGATTGTGTAATGACAGTAAAATCTAATGTGATTCTGATAAAAGTCTAAAAGTTTGGGCCAAATAAGGTAAATGTGACATTTCCCTTAGACAAATCACATATCTGCAGCAAAACGTGTAGTGTTGCATGTTTCATTTTCATTTTAAGTAATCATTTGATCTTATTTGATTTAGGGCATCAATTTAATATATGATGATATCAGACAATGAAAATACGTAAATAGGCTACACTGAAGTCTCTGTCTGTTCAGAGTCATTGCAGATGTCTCTATCTTCAACTTGACCACACTTAAAGTGATTTTCACCTCTTTTAATACGTCATTTCAGTGTGTGACATGTATCATGTGTGAAGAGAGATGCAGTCCACTGAGCTATTTCTCACTAAACTAGATGTTTATTTACTATAATTAGCAACTTTATTGGCTTGTAACGTTATTTTTTTATAGTGACAAACATCTTATATTAAAAGTTAAAGATTAATGTGAACTTAAATTACTATCCTTGTTTTGAAATTCTGTTGCACTTCATTTTACCCATGCTAATACACAGCATGTAGCATTAGCATTAGCATTACTCCATCCATATATTTTCCCAAAATTCTCCCATGGGACTTAGCCTTTCTGTAGTATAATACATTGATTTGAAGCCTGATTTATTTTTGACGGAATAGCATCTAAAGATTGAATAAAACAAGCAGACAAACGGTTCCGAAAGGAGTTAATTTCTCTGCGAAGTAATACCAAAACAGCGGTGTCGTGCGTATCTTCAATGCTATTTTTAAATCCAAGCTAAACATCCAAGTAACGGCCTGTATACTGTACTTTCTGATCTACCTGCTGTCTGTGAAAAAAAAAAAAAAAAAAAAATCCAAGTGCGAACTGGAGCGTAAACAAGTGAAGCATGGTATAATTTCAGAGTCAAAACAATGCTCCATATGCTCATTTTCCAATAAAGCCAAGGTCTTCTTATTTGCACGTACAGTATGGGTTTTTTTTTTCTCCTCTTTTAACAGGAGAGTGTTTTCTCAGTCACTGGTGTGCTGTGAATCTGCATTGTTAAAAAGAATAGCCAATAATAAAGGACTTAATTGATACTCATTTCAAAGAGACGCCTGTTGAAAGAATTTCTTAAGTTTAATCACTACCATTCAAGAAGTGTAATGAGGGAATTATGAGGAGCGAATTAACAAAAGCACACAATTATAGCTCACTGGAAGGATGTATTTTAATTCTTCCACTCTCTAAGTTTTTTTTTTTATTCTGTTGCAGGTTACCTGTCAAAGCTACACCCACACTTTTTCACCCGCAATCTGCTGCTTCATTCATTTTGTCGAACCAGATTCTTGGAAAAGGAATATGTTAATGTTTCATAAAAGAGAAAAGTACAGCAGAGTTTTATTGATTGAAAATAATGTTGTCGATCTCATTACAGTGAAATGTGAAATGAATTCAGCAAAGCGATGTTTTCAGACCTTCTACAAGCCAGGAACAACACAGGCTGAGGATTTCTGGCAGGAGTTTCTTGTTTTATTGCCATTTCCATGACAGATTTTTGCCAATGAGCTCTTTGTTAGAGACGGTCAGGGGAATTGTTGGAGTGTAACCCGAGTTAACATGTCAGTCAAATTTAATAATTCGCATCAGGGAAGTTATGTGAACTTTCCCCGAGCAGCTGAGTACAAACTTTGGTCATGATGATAGAAGGAAAAGGGAATGTGATGTGTTTTGTGCCCGGTGCCGAAAAATGTCATCAATAACACGGCACAGGCCACAGGGAGGAGAGTTTAGGAGAGTCTGTTAGGTGGTGAAATATGAATTTTAACAGTTTCTATTTCGAACGTGTCTTGTCAAGTCGAGTCAGTTTTATTTACAGTGTATAACCTGATGTCACAAATCATAAATTTGGTAGAATGGGCTGTCCAGTTTTTGACACCCCCTAAAAAAAAAAAAACAGTAACGAGGGCAAAAAATAGGAACAAACCTCAAGAGGAGCTACAGTGGAGGGATTCCTCTGCCACATACAGGAGGTAGAATAAATTACAGAACACAGAAAAACATCAGGATTAAACATATTCATATATAAACATATCATTGTAATTCCAGAAAAGTATTTTGTTGAGCAATCCCACCAGCTGCTTTTTAACTTTGGCTCAAATCAGAATTTCTTTCTACTTGTATGTGAGACTGATCTGTTTTTTCGTAACAGCACAAATTAAATTGGATGTGATCTTTTCAGTTGTGATTCAGGTCACTTCCATATGTGGATCTAAATCAAATACAGGGATGGTTTTTTTTTTGTTGTTTTTTTTTACAACGGGGCTTCAGTCAGAACTGAATCCATGCGACTCCTACATGACTCTAAATCGACATTTGTCCCAGTTGTTTGATGGTGGGAAAACAAGCGTGGATGCAGAATAAACTAGTTTCTTTGCTTTAGTAGTTTTACAAGTTTATGCCATTTATTTTGAGGAATTGTTGTCTTTTTGAGTTTTAGTGTTAAGGTTTTTTTTATTATTATGAAGAAAGATTTATGAAGTCGAAAAAAGCTGGGTTGAAGGAAAACCATTGTTTATTAAAGATCCAAAGCCAGTTTATTCTCGTGCATCATGAATCATTAACATCACACAATTCACAGCAGATATCAGTCATAAAAAAGTATAGACTATATCAAAAAAATGAAACTGCAAACAAAGCGCGTTTGTAAAAAAAAAAAAAAAAAAAATGTTTGTTTTAGCTCATGTTTCATTGTACATTGTATTTTTATTGGTATCTCATGCAACAAAACTATATTTTTTGTGCTACTTTTCATTATTAGCCTCAATTTTTGTTAAGTAAAATAACCCAAGCATGGAATACACATAAAAATAGCCTTTCACGTCCTGAAATTTAGGATAAAATCTCTTATTGTGAATTCATTCATGTCACAATATCACCACTTCTTGTTCCAATTCCACATCATGAATGTCTGTACACAAGTAGCAGCCATTTCTCTGTGAAATGCTATTTAATTAGCACTGTAATTAATGATTTGGCTTTCGTTAGCATCTGCTCATGAGTTTGCGAACTTTAGCTGCACATGAAGATAATTCTGCAGCATGACTTCATTGACCTCAGTGTTGTTTGACCTCTTATTCTCCTTCACATGTGGGTCATTTCAGGACTGTGACCACCTAAAAATAATATCCTCTACAAAGACAAACACAATAAAAGTCACTGACTGCGCTATCACTGCAGCAGAGCATTTACATTAGTAGGTGAAGCAGGTTTTGTTGCTAAAACAAGTCAGAACAATCAGTCTGGATTGAGCCCTAAGGCTTGCATTGGAAATGTTGTCCAAGATGCAATTACTGCAGCCAGATATTACTATTTATCAAAACATTACCCCTAAATTTGCATCTATTTTTATTTTGTTTTGTGTTTAATTACACTTCCTCTACACTAAGGTGTTAAGGCACCAAATCTCTGTAGTCAAATGCATTAAACTCATGAAAATAAGCCTGAAACCAAATACTAGACTTCGGTTTATGAAAAATAATACATGGAAGCACTGGAAAATAAAATGTCCAGCAAAGAAAGTTAGCTCTAAACACTTTAATAAGTCATGTAACTATTAGGCTTTGGAGCAGTTTTGTTTATTAATACATCGCTTTATGTGTTTGTGTATTAAAATTGTACACCAGGTTTAGTATGAAGGTTTACTTTGGGGGGTGTGGACTGATTTTAGGTGTAAAATCATTTCATGCCATAACTTTATGACTGAGGATTTTGCAGCATGTAGCAAAGTTTTGTAAAAGCAGAAATAAACATACAAATCCTGCAACAAAAAAAACCCTCTACATGAACAATAAACTTCCAAAAAAGAGCAGCCAATTAGAGTTAAGTCAAAGGTTATCTAATTCCCCATTAGAAAAATCCATTTTCGTATCATTTTAATAGGAGTCCTGAGTTGTTAATTGCCACAGGATATCCAGGTCTGTAGTTCCTCATTTTAAGGTCAAACAGAGTGAGATATGAGTCCATTAAAATACAGTACGTCACACAGTTCTAATCCAATATGCAGGCTTTATTAACTCTAATGCGTTTGCCTTCTTTGACTTCCTTCAGAGTGGTTGTTTCTGCTTTTGTTTTTCATGTTTCACCAGTCAAAGGAATGAGCTGCCATGAATTAACATTATCCAAACATAGTTATTTTACCAAAAAATTTGGTAAAAGACATAAACACCACAAATAAATGAGTGCGAAATACAAAATATGTGTATTCATTTGTACTTTGAAGCATATTAAACCCTTCTAAACTGTCTTTTAGTGTATTCAGATGTATGTTTCTCTTCTTGATAAGTCGTCATGGTTCTGTAAAACTCATTTCCGTACATACGCTTTACTTCTCTTTTTAAGGAGTTTCAAAAGGGTAAATACAGTTGTTTGATTGTTGGTTTATATTCTCATACATGATGTTGTTTTATCTCATGCCTCTACTTCTGCATTGATTTAACAGCATCATGTTACATTGCCCCTGCCCTCCTTATTCCGATTCATTTAATCTATTTGAAGTGTCTTGTTTCTGCATTGTTGTACACATCTCTCCTATTATGTTGCTTCCATTTTAGTGTTTTTAGTGTTTTTATTTACATCTTGTATCCTGCTGTTGTGCCCTTTATTTGTTTGTCAAAGCACTTTGTAAACTTTGTTTTAAAAGGTGCTATATAAATAAAGTTATTATTATTAAAGTTATTATTACAGTGATTAGTGCAGGTTTCCACAGTCACTGTTTTACCTGCAGTAGATCATGATTTTAAGTGTTCTGGTCTGTTTACACCAGTGCGTTGCTTCACTTCATGCTGTGTATTAATGTAAATCGTTACTTTATTTACCTTCCTCTGAACTGGACAGAACAGATAAAGGACTGACAAATAAAACACAAAACACACCTCATAGAAGTCTTATTTTATATTAGGATAATCAATTAATATCTGGTTTGATCGATGCAGCAGCCAGTACCAAACTTTTTTCTTTTTTTGATTAAGACTTCTAATTTTACTTATCAGCTTCATCCACTTCCTCAGCTCTTTGTCACCACATCTACAGTGGTAGAATGACAACTGGATGTAATGAATACAATTCTACAACAAAGGAATGAACAGGTTTCCACCTCTTTTCTTCAGATGCAAAAAGAAAATACAGGAAATATGTGCACAGCCTTAAAAGACACACAAAACGGAACTGAATGGGGTCTAAAGGTTAAAGTCACTATTTAATGTGACCTCTGACCCCATGACCAAGAAGCAGCAGAAACAATTAGAAACATCTGAAATGTGTTGAATGAAACCTGGTATAAAACATCAGAAAATGAATGCAATAAATCTCAAATTGTCTGAACAAAATAGTTAAAGACATGTTAAGTGCAAAGGGAGGTCACACTAAACACAGTTACTTTGGTTTATAGAAGCTGTTTTAACCCTGAAACTTTTGATTTCACTGCTGTATATACTTTACATACTGTATATCAGATTCGATCTTTATACAGAGACTGAGAAATGCATATGTGTGGTCATTAGAACTTTACTATGTGCCTGCCTTGATTAAAAAAATTGTTTAGATTCATATTCAGACTACTTTATTAATCCATGAAGGGCAATTCAGTTCACAGTTCCCCTGCCTTATTGTACGTCCAGCCAATTAGGGAACAAACAGACAAATAAATGTAAAACATTCATAGCAGCATGACAGCCACATACACATTCACCTGTCAGTATAGAACAGCAACCGGGCAATAAATTCAACAGTGAAATGACTAAGATGCAAAGAAAGAATCATACTCAGTAAAGTAGCATAAAATAGTTATTGGAAATAAAATATATATCAAAATAGTTGATCTGTATTACACTAGGGCTTGATCTTTGTTGTTTTTACTCTTGATAGACTATAAATAACCACTCAGCCTGATCACAATCAAGGTGTACAAGTATATTTACATCAGTTATTAATCAGTATTGCAAAAGATACCCCCAAAACCATTCCCAAAATGTTTCTGTGGCCATCTTATTACTAGATCTTGCAATCCTCCAAATTTGAAGAAAATCAGATAAAAACTGATAAAATGGTTACCCAATGAGCGTGAAAACGTGCACAATTTTATTGTTATAAGAGAGCAACATTTTTTTTTTTTTCTATTTTTATGCATTTGGCAGACGCTTTTTTCCAAAGCAACTTACAGGGGAAAACCAATCAAATCAATCAAATTTTATTCATATAGCGCCAGATCACAACAAAAAAGTTATCTCATGACACTTTATATATAGAGTTGGTCAAAACCAGACTCTAAGCCAATTTACATAAACAACAGAACAAAATTATTGTACATAATATTTTGTACCACAATAAATAATTACTACTCAACTCCCTGTCTTTTTTATTACAAAATACACACATCACATTGGCTTTCATTTATTGATCATTTTTGTTGAACAGCTGTTTGATTATCAATTCTTATTTTCAGTATTAACACAATCAACCATTTTGTTCTGAAAACCCTTATTTTACAGCCCTTTAATTGTAATAATAGAATAGGAACCTGTTATTTAAGTATTATTATGACTTAATATGCACAACTAGACAGATTTTGGTCTGCTCCCTGGCTGCAGAAAATGTGGGAACAATGTGTCAAATGGATGTTTACGTTGAACCGCGTGTTTTCAATGATGCGTTGTTCACCAAAATTCATGTAGTGTCCGTACACCAATATACTTCCATCAATAATATGGCGTATATGCCTTATAGATATATTGTTATAACTTGTTCACAAATGTTTATTTCCTCCTGTACCAGGAAGACTTAGTTAAAGATCTAACAGAGATGCAACCAATCTTGTAGAGTCCGTACACCAAGTAGTGTCCGTACACCATATCAAAATATGTGGGTCTAATTTGATTGTTTCTGTCAATATATGGAATTTTTCAGCACGCATGCTTTGGACACCACATCTATGCAATAAACAATGCATGATTATCCTGAGCGCTGAAACATTTCTATATCTTTGTAGGCATTAAATATGGAGGCTAGTAGGCTGTAGTGTTCGTACACCCAATAATTTCTGATTTGACAGGGGCAAGCCTGCGAAATTTTTAGTAGACACCATTATCCAAAAATATTTTGGACTTTAAAAGAGAAATATCAGACAAATAAAATGGCCTGTCTGATTTTTTGATAGAGCAATATTATTTTTTTATGTCTGCGCACCCTTCCTGTTACCCTTGATTGTGATCAGGCTGAATATAAACTACTAAAATACACCCACTAGCCTAGCCACAATAAATGCTAACAACCTGTGATGCTCAGCAGTGATGAGTTTACACCCATAGTGAAACATTCTGGGCTGAAGACCACCCTCCTACTGTCGACTGGTGACTTTCATATGCTGACCTTATTGCTCGCTGCTGGATAATTAAAAAAGCTAATGTTTGAGGACTGAAATTGAAAACTAGATCCCTTCCTGTTGAACAAGTATTTGGATAGTCAGACAGTCGGGTTCTGGCCTAAAGCTGTTTTAGCAGATCATCATAGTGGAGATAATCAAAGCCGCACCGCAGATTCTTAAATAGAAATAAATAATAAGTCATAGTTTGTTCGTGGTGATGGTTTTGTTTAGTTTTTAACCAAGTGGCAAGAATCTGATTGACAGGTGTGACAGACAGCTCGCTCACCTGCGGAGTCAGACTTTCAAGATTCTGTTGATTAAATAAAATCTTTTTTTTTTTTTTTTTTTCCTGAGAGACACTGTACATGTGTTTAGAAGGTCACATTGACAATAGTAAAATGACTTTTTAGGCAAATGCATATTGAAGATTATTGTCTTTTTGTATCAGGGAGCTAGCAGTTAGCATTAGCTTGTTCGTACTGTGGAAAGTCATCAACCCACTTTGTCCAAATATGGTCACTCCGGGCTCCAAAAAAGCTAACATAGTGACTAACTACTGGCTTCAAAATAGCAATTCAGACACCAATGGTCAGTCTTATATCAGGATTGTCAAACTTATTTTAGTTCAGGGGCCACACACAGTCCAATATGATGTTAAATGGGCTGGACCAGTTAAAAAATAACATAATAACCTATAAATAATGTCAACTCCAAACTTTTCTCTATGTATTAGAGTGAAAAAAGTAAAATTACATTATGAAAATGTTTACATCTACAAAGAATTCTCCAAAAAAAATGTGACTAATATGAATAATCTGGAATTCGTTAAGAAAAACAAGTGTAATTTTAACATTATTATGCTTCAGTTTTTCATTTACACATAATTTATTTTTCATATTTGTTCAGTGTATGTTCAGGGATAGTTTGTAATTGTAAATATTTTCATGTAATTTTACTTGTTTTATACTAAAACAAAGTGGAAAATTTTGAGTTGTCATTATTTATTTTGTCATTATTTATAGCTCATTATTATATATAGCTCCTTATTATAATAATATTTTACTGGTTCGACTCACTCAGCATCGAATTTTTCTATATGTGGTCTCTGAACTAAAATGATTTTGACACTATTGACTCTTACTATCTTCAGTGTAATTTTTTTATGTCACAAATTCTTCCCATGGGCCAAATCGGACCCCTTCACGGGTCATGTTTGAGACCCCCGTCTCATGGATTTAACAGTGTCCAATGCGTTTCAGTCACAGTGACCTTTTTGATACAACAGAAGCTCTAAAATCAACTGTGTGACTCATAAATCATCCTCCTGATAATGAAACATAAACCTGTAGCAGTAGTATCATTACACAGATGATCATAACTTCCTGTAACCTTCTTTATTTTTCGTGGTGCTGGTGTGCAGCGCTGACGCAGACCGAGCTTCCGTCGGCGAAACGTCTTCTGGTTTTGTAACGTCACAGCAGCACGACCACAACCAACCACTTCAGCTCCTTAAATGACAAATTGTAATTTATTATTAACACATTTTTCATGTGCGATTAATCATTTGAAGAGGGAGGAGGACTCTCCGGCTTCATCGGCGGTTTTAATTAAGCAGAGTCGTTATGCTACTAATTAGCCGATCCTAAAAGGAGTCTTGTCTTATTGTAATTTACTATCAACGTGACAATCAGCTGCTTTCCGACAAAGACGAAACGTGTCAGTCTGGAAAAACAGCTAGCTCTTTATCTGACCCGCTCTGTAGGATGTTTGTGTTTAACCACAACCTGATGGAGTTTGTTTCCCACTTGGTCTATTACAGTCATTTCCTCGACGTCAGGTGTTGAACATATGCTTAGCTGCAGGTTGTTTGTCTTCTGCCCTGTAGGAAAAGGACAGGAAAATATTCAGAAATTGATAAGGCGGGGCGTCTTATCTGCAGCTCTGATATTCTGTCAGATTAGCAGGGGGCCTCATTATGTTTCTGTAGTGTTTTCCCCCTCATGTTCTCCTTAAACTCCCAACCTCTTCCTCTCAATGCGAGCTCTGTCAGCCCTCCTCGGGTTCCTTTTATCCACATGTCAGTCTTTTGTCTCCTGCACCTTTTTGAAGGTTCGCGTCGGCACCAGACCCTCGGATTGTTTGAAGATTGTGTGTGTGGTTTAGATTGTTCTGACATAAGTTGCTGATTTAATGTCACTCTACACCTCAAGACTGTGTCATCTGGTAGATTTTTTTTTTGTTTCTTTCCCCCCCTCCTCTCCCCTTTTAAAACTGGAGGTTTCTTTGAAGTCCATATGCTACTGATAATTGAAGCAATATAATCCGCTGAAGATAATAAAGAGAGCCTCATTTAACGGGTTCCTTTTTGAACTCGCAGAAACTGTTGTTGTATTGTTTTTAATTTATCACCTGAAACTTCAGAAAATATTTGATCGCGTGTCAGTCATTTTTGGATCATTTGTTCAAAGGCGTTGTAGGAAACTGCCTTTTTATTTAAAGAGGTGCCTGTTAGTTTAACATCTAATTAACAGCTAAGTCACTTAATAAAGCATAAATACTCTTTTTTTTTTGTGCTAATTGGCTTCTCAAAAATGAAGATTAGCTGCTTTGCTTTAGTTTGTGTCACTGGAAATTAGAAACCTGGCATCTCATCCTTGCACATACACAAAGAGAACACCTTCTGTTTCATTTTGTTGTATTCAGTCATTCATTTTCCAAACTGCTTAATCCTCGAAAAGGTTTGCAGGGCTGGTGTTTCCAGACAAACATCCATTCAGTCTCACATTCACACCTATAGGCGATTTAGACTGACCAGTTGACCTACTAGTGCGTATCTTTGGACGATGGCAGGCGTATCGTACATGGGGAGAGCATGTAAACGTCACATAGAAAGGCTCACATCCATGGATTTAACCCAGAAACATCTTCCTGTGAGGCAGCAGCGCAAACCACCGTTTTGCCCCCATTTTGTAGTATAGTTTTTGTTTTATTCTACTCGACTATTGTATATATTGTTTATTTTACTCAGTTTAGATCACATATTAACATCTATCTGTCCATGTCAGAGTTAATTTAGCTTGGAAATTGCATATTTCACATATGGAGAATAAAGATTGATATATAAATTGCAAATTTAATTTACCTTTCCATATTTATCACATGTGATAAAACATACTTGTTTAATTACTTTTTTATGTCCAGTGCTTAAACAGACCTTAATATAGTCTGACTAACTCTGCGGCTCGTATCCATGATAACATTAGCATAAAAATAGAGTACTTCAACTGGTTCTCAGCACAAAACAGACTTCACGTAAATGCACATCAATGTTCATATCTACCTTTAAATATTACCAGACATATAAACAGTTAAAGGTTAAGTCTAATTCTGTCTTAATACAAACAGTACCTAGCATTAGCGATTAGCATTAACATATTAGGAGCTTATTGTGTTATTTCGGATCTAATTCTTAATTTTATCCTGTTTTCAAGCCATTTATAGGTCGAGACTATAAGATTCAGTACAATCCAATATTAATCATGTTTTCATTCATTGTAAATCCAGTACAAATAAGAACAGTTGTGTTTTCATGGGTCTGCCATGTTTGTGTAGTAGCTCAGAAGGAACATCTCCCATCGCTTAATAAGTTTTATGTTATATTGCAGTTACACAACTATTACGTACAATGTCACACATACACCGGAGTTATTATTCCCTTGAGTAAAAAGCACAAAAACCTTTTCGCGCATTTTGCTATTTTTTAGGTAGAAGTAGGAATGAAGTACCCAAGGCCATTAAACGGAACCTTCAGTTTAATTGATTTGGTAAAGAGATCTATGTTATTATATTATATACCATTATTTTATTAACAATAACAAGGCTTAACATTATTTTATTAACAATAGCAAGGCTGAACAGACATTTTATCCTGGCACCCTTTTTTTTTTTTAAGCTCATTGTGTGTTCAACATTAAATATTTAACATAATAATTTAACATAATGGCATGATTTAAGAGTGTTCAGAAATAATGGAAGTCAGTAACCAACTCATTTATCAGATGGGTTTTTATGTATGTGGTCTAGTCCTATGTATGAATTTTTATATTGTTGTTTTATTGTTACTATATATATATATATATATATATATATATATATATATATATATATATATATATATATATATATTCTTTCTTGCATAATGTGTCTTTGTCAATTTTTATTGTTATTATTATTTTTTAGTATTATTATTATAATACAGCCTAGGTTATGTAATGTTGTTCATCTCCACATAAAAATTCCATTAAACCTACTTTCATCACTTATCTAGATTCAAAAGGTTTGTGATCTATTAGTCGTCACACTCATAATGTGCACCGTAAGTTTCTGTGTAACCTTCCTTTTTATTTGCCATTTGTTAGCGGAAAACATCCCCCTCGCAGACCTTTAATAAAGTCCCCAATGAGCAAAGTGATTCACAAACACTGACCTTTGAATAACTGAGATACAAATGCAGAAATAATAAGCTAAAAGGCAGAAACAGCCCACAGGTGTTCGCCTTTAATTAGCGATCTTCTTATGTCCCTACCACAGGTGAGAAGGTGACCATGTTCCCAGTTTTGGACATCGACCAGAACGACATCGTGGACACAAACGGAGCGGGAGACGCCTTCGTCGGAGGTAAAATAATTCTCCACACAGCTTGATATCTGTGTACGTTCCCAATTAACCTTTGATACCAGCAAACTATGTAACACAGTAGCATGTGCAGGTTATATGAGTGTGACATTTACCCCGCTGTTTTCACCCGGTATGAGCCGATCAGGGCCACATATAAAACAGTCATCATTTAAAGCCTGTTGAGGTGGAAATAGCTGCTGTCTTATTCTACATGTCATTAATACCTGAATCCTCTCTGTTCCTCAAACTACTTTGGAGATAACGATCTGACTTGTGCTCTTTTTTCTACCCAGGATTCCTTTCTGCACTGGTCCAAGAGCACAGTTTGGAGGAGTGTATTCGGGCCGGACACTACGCAGCCAACGTCATCATCAGACGGGTCGGATGCACCTTCCCAGAGAAGCCTGACTTTCACTGATGCGTCCTGGCGCTGCATTTATATGTTTTCACTACAAACTGTATATGTATGCTTCAGGAATTTATGTACATTCTTTTTTATTTACAGTGAACTAAACACTCCAGCGTGAATATTTTAACAAACTTCAATAAACGAGTCAAATGTCAGATATGAAATTTGTAGCTAAACATATATATTTTAACACGTAAAGTCCTTGTATTTGTAATTTACAAGCATACAATCAAAAACATACTATCATGATTTTAAGACTTAAAATGTAAACACATGGGACCTTATTCATTCTGGCAGATGGGTTACAATACTACAATACCCATGAGCAATGGCAGTTGTTGCCATGGAGAAGTAGCCAAAAAAAAGGGGAGTACAAGCAGTAGTCAAATGAAAGCACTGAGAAAGCTGGCACTTGAATTCATGCAGAAATGAGCCATGATTTCAACATCTTAACCTTAAGCAGCCATTAGCGAAACACGTAACTGAAATGTAAGGCTCTGTAATTGGTTGTTTGCACCTGAAATGCACTCTGGGAGTTTTAGTCATCTTCTATCCATCAGTTTTTATGTCCACAGGATTGACATTGTCTTCTTGCAACTCTGTTTCTTTGAAATATCCTGAAATTTACCACTAAATACCAGCTAATTCTTAAAAATTCTGAGTTATACTTTATAACACTGCTGTGAAAATCAATTTTTTAACAGACTTTTTCACTTTTACACCGTCTTATTTGCATTTCATGATGCTTTAACATACCAGGTAATGCAAAAGATTCATTGCAAGCTGTATTTTATTTACGGTAAATCTTCAGATCAGAAATCTCTGTTATTAATTTTTCAACAACATTGACTCCTTCTATTGGCCATAACTGGAGGATTGTGGGTAAACTGATAATAAAGGACAATAAAGCAAAGAGGCAATTGTAATAACATAAAGGCTGTTTTTACACAAGTTATAATTACTAACAAATAAATCTAACAATTCCATTTCAGAGTGTTATACTCTATTACATTTCTGTACACTGCTTATAAATATTTGGAGTAAAACTATCTACTGATGCATCTCATGGTCTGGAAAAAGCTCATAAACTGACTGAACTCCTGTTTCAAACATGAATATTGATCTCTTCTCATATCAAACATTGGAAAATGGTGTGTTTTAAAGGAATACTCCACAGAAAAATCAGCTTTTTTAACGCCAAACACCTTGCATTCTTGAAAGTCGGCAGCTCTGGAAACTTTTCTTTATATCTGGCATGATTCTTCACAGTTACACAGGATTATAAAGGCATCAGAGTCAGAAAATAAAGTATGAAAATGCCCAAAACCAAACTTCTCAAACCACTCCTGCAGCTTAATCCGTGCCTCAACTGTCCATCTGTATGTTCAGTGTGATCCAAACACTCCGCAGAGATAAATACACCACTTCTGTGCTGTACTTTTGTCTCATTGTTCGGACTCTTTGCCAGAAATAGCGCCTTTAGAAAGTGATTTTATTGCATTTATTTGGATCGCCAGTGAATATGAGGTCCAGACACACTAAATTATCAGATAACTCACAAACTGATTCCAACACAGGATAAAAAACAGACAAAGTGAAATTAAAAGTAATAGGATTTTGCATTTCTTAAATAATCTTTTAGCATTGAGCCTCATTAAATAGCAGATAATAAAATTTGCTTTGAGCAATTAGTCACCAAGGTGCTTTAGACATAAATATTAAACCAATAAATAAGAAATATCAATGTTAATATAACATTACTTCACAGAAAATAAAATGGCCTTGCTGGTTATTTTACTTTATTTATGAAGGATTTTAAGAATAACACTTGTTTGTAGCATATTGGCCAAATTAATTAACAGTGAAGGAGTGATTTGACAAGTTTCTCAGAACATTTTAATACACATAAACAAGTTGTTGTCTTTGTTTTTGTCCTTCTGGGCCACGATTTCAATCCAATCAAACTGTGAATCAAAGCTGATGACAGCTGACAGAAAAGTTATGAACTGAGTAGTGTTTACAACTGAAAAGTTCCCGGTTCTGTGGTTTAGAAGGATAAATCTGGAGCCCTGGAGCAGCTCTGAGTGAAACGATGATTAAAGATTTAAAAAGGAAAAAACTACCTTTCAAGCCTACAGGTGGGAGTATTCCTTTAATACAGCTGTCATCCTGCAGACGTTTAAGATGGGGCGTCCGTATGGGTAACTTCTACTTCACAAAATAATGACACTTTTAACAAAATGAAACTGGGAAGGATTTTTTTTTTTTTTTTTGGTTATTACTTAAATAAAACTTGGCCTTTTGGGAGCCGGCTGCACCATTTAAGCAAAACCAGAATGCAAAAGCACACAGGGTTTGTGTCTTCGCTCATTATTTAATCAGCCAGCGGCTCCATCATGCTAATCACTTTTGGACAGCTCAACACCCCCATTAATGGGGAGGAGGAGGAGGAGGAGGAGGAGGAGGAGGGGGGTGGGGACCGGGACCAGCCTGGTGTCCTGGCTCTGCTCAGTCACCCCCACCACCACACTCCATTGCCACCCCCCACCCCCACCCCACTCCACACTCATGCTCGTTGGGTCCTAACTGGACTCTCGGGGTCTGCAGGGCTACAGGAGATCATTTTTCTCAGTTAAGGGATTAGTGGTTGCTCTTCATGGCGATCATTAGAGGGACCTGAAAATTAGGCTGATCCCTCGTACCCAGCTGTGCTGTCGCTGGGGGTTGGAGACAAGGATCAGACGGAGGCCCCTCCCCTCTTTTCCTCCCCCCCCTCTTCCTTTCCCACTGACTGGGGGCCAGCTGAAGTGTTGGGCAGTGTCTCGAGTGTTTTATGGAAAACAATTCACCGCTCATCTGCTCTACAAAGAAGTGTGATGGAGAATAACATCTCCTTTTCCCCTACGACAACCTGTTAGATCATATTTCCTTTTATTTTCCAGTCAGGAGAGTCCATTTTTACACTCCCTGCACAAGAGCTCTGTTTGCTGTAATGAGGCATAGTTTATGCATTTATGCTAATCGAGGGCAGCTAGGTGAAAACATTCTCCAGCCAAAATGTTATTAACAACTTTGAGACACTTTTTTTTCATCAGCATTTTTTAAGGTTTCACACAGATGCGCTTTGAAAAGGACCACATTTCTGATTGGGCAAGATCACACTCCATGGCAGCTGGTTCATTTGCTTCTCAAGATGACAGATGGCAAAACACAAACACAAAAAGAGGGAGCCATGATTAAGTAATGAGAATGCCTGCCACAATAAGGAAACTACTTTTCTCACTTTTACTGCTAAACTTTTACTCAGTCGATGTAAGAGGTGGAAAAATGTGCACATTTAATTCATAGTTTACTGTAATTGTGCGTCTGTTTTGCAAGCGATGGAGCCTAAGGCGTTCTGAAAATGTTTAACGACACTTTATTGTGTAGCAGCAATCTACAAAATTGCTTTTCATTCACTGTTACAAACAAAAACACGCTGTTAACAACTTTGAAGCAGTGATTGAAAACTTGACTCTGTGTTATTGCCGACAAAAGTGCGACCAGAATTAATATATTTCTTTTGAATGCAGGCAAAGGAGTAACTGGGGCCCTGGCCAGTGTTTTGCCCCGCAGATGGGCAGCAGTGTTTGTGAACACCAGTGTGGCAGTTGGCAGGGATTGAGGAGGGGGATGGGCAGATTGCAATGGCACATGCTCCAATTCAAATTATCCCTGGACCCATGCAGCAGTGGAGGACCTGCTGGGGCCCAGGGTGGCATTCATTATAACCAGACACAGGCAGGTTCTGGTTATGACACTGGGGCCACAAAACAGCATCAAATACCACTTTAGTCTTTACTCGCCTGATTTGAGCAACATTTCAAAAGGATGTTGCATTAGTCGCACCTTTTCCACAAGTCGACTTAGAATGTGATCAATGGAGTTAAGCCTCTTAAGATGTTGTTTTCTTAACAAACTCTACATAACAGAGGAGTGAAAATCAGAAATTAAACATGAATCATAAAGTGGCCACTAACAGATAAACCCTGACAGCTTCAGTGATTAAAAAAAAGCATCTCAAAGTAAAACACCAACTGATGATATGGATCTAATATCAGCAGGTGAATTATTCCAATCCGCTGTGGCTTTACACATAAAAGCTGCTTTATTGTTATTTCAGCAGAAGTATCGCCTAAGTTGGTAATTTCAAAGTAAAGGATACAAGATGCAATTGTAAATAAAATCATAAATGTCAAGGAGTAATTTGTCAGGATGATTGAATTAAATAAAACACACAAGTAAACAGGAAAAACCAACAGGGTGAGGAGAAGATGATTTGATTAGGTATAAAACGACTGAATGAATAACACCTCAGCTCTCTTATAAAGGTTAAATGTTTCCATTTTAGATCTTTTTTCACTGTACTGCACGTGTTTATAATCTAACCAATTATCTCTCTAATTACATCTGTATTGCTGCATGAAAAATGGGCTTTCTAATGCTGCGAAAGCGAGACAGAGAGGAGCAAAAAATGTAGAAAATTTAATGATCTACATTATTGCTAACAACTATTGCTCTTCCTTGGGCATGGTGAAGTTAATTAGAAGATTATGGTGTTAGTGTATAATATCCCACAATGCCTTGGGTGATATTGGCCGATGCAAAAACGTCTTGTTTTATTAAAAAGTCCATGTCAAAATGAATCACATTTATATCTGGTCGGTGGTGAAGTTAAAAATGCCCATAGGGAATTAATGTTACTAATAGGAGTGTTAGGACATAAAAATATCTCGCAGTGACTAATCCTGCTAAAAGATGAAGTGTAAAAATGTTCCTCGCAGCTCATCACTGGACATGTTGATGGAGGAGGAGGAGGAGAGGGGGGGAGGTTAGTGGTGGAGGGGGGGTAAAGGAAAAGTGAAATTGACAATATCATTGTAGGAGCGCACTAAAGGGGCGACGGTCCGCTCCACTACACTGAAGTAGGGATGTCTACAGTGTGGAAGAAGAAGAAGAAGGGGGAGGGTACCACTTTGTCACAGGCTGCTATGTAGATTAACCTTTCAATTAGTTGTTATCAGGTCCTCTCCATGTCTCGGCGCAAGCTTTTCAGCCCTGGTTTTATTCTAAGACATCAAATCCCACGAAAACGCACGGATATGTCGCCGCACATTTATCCATCGACGATAATGAAGAGGAGTATCCGAGGGGGGGAAAACTTGAAGAGGTAAAACTACCAGCAAATATTTACCATAGCATGTGCCCTCTTTTCTTTTCTTTCTTTTCCTTCTTTTTTTTTTTTTTTTTTTTTTTTTTAATTTTGACTTGCATATTTGCCCTTTGCATGCAGTTTATTTAAGAAAACGGTGCGCAAAACCCAAGCGGGCTGCGTGTCGTGTATCATTTCCTAATAATATAATATGGAAAAAACCGGAGCTGAGCTGAGAAATGGGAGCTAAAAGAAACCAGCGATACATAATTGAGAAGCAGTGATGAAGGAGCTACTCTCCCAGCAGTCGTGTTAACTTGTATTCCCCCCTGAACGTCTTTTTTCCCCTCAGGGTCTCACTATTTCTCCTCATTGGAGATATTTGATAGTTAATGGTGATAAAGAGGTCATGCCATCATTGCACAGCGCAACACAGGACGTTAATAATTTTCGCTGGCAGACACGGAGCGAACAGAAAACCTACTTTTTTCTGCATGTTACATTCGTCTAACACCATCGGTTTGTTATAGTTTACATGTTAAATATCAGGAGAATTGTCTGCGCTTTGGGGGGAATAATAAAAAAGGAGCTAGATAAAGAAGACAGAGGTGGGAAAAAACGCGATATATGCTTTTGCACATTTTTTTTTCCCTCCAGCCTGCAGGAGTCTTTGCTTTGAATATGCTACCTGAAATGTAAAATAAATAAAATAATAAAGAAACGTGTCCGCTTTAAATCAGCGCTCAGCCTTTGCAGGTTTTATGCAAACAAATGATAGATTTAACCAACAGCCAATTAAAGTCTAAAATGATCCAAATCACTTTCAAGTGTAACCAACTGTTTCAAGGAGGAATATGCGTAAAGGTGGGCCGGTGTTAAACGCTTTGCAAATGAGGTTAAAAAATTAACCGTGATAATTAATTCCGACCTGATTCGTGTTTGTTTTAGGGTTTAAAACAAGTTATTAAAAATCTCCGAACGTGTAAAGTGGTGAAAGTCGAGATATTATGAGTGTTGGTGGTAAATGATATCAATTCATCACCGAAGGCACCTTAAGAGGCGGGTCAATTGAGTGAAGTGACAGATCATACAGCCAGTGCCGAGCCTCTTAGAGTGAGCTCATACATAAAGATTGACATGTGCTTTATCAAACCAGAAATCGGATCTTGTCTTTACAGCCAATATTGAAGTTGCTAGGGAGGGCGCATTAGTGTAGGTAAGGTTTAATGAGACTCCATTGGATTGTAATCAGCGTCATGTCGGATTCATGTAAACTACAACATTGTAACAAAATGGCGACTGTTTAGGTGACATCAGTAATGCTGGCAACGCTGTCATTTATCTGCTCAACTCGGCGGAACACAACTCCGGGTTTGTTACGTACTTATTACCGGTTTCTTCCTCCTCTAAACGCCTCGGTAGTGGTTTGCAGCCGTGTCTCAGACGTGTAACGGCGGCTGTCAGGAAGTAAGCATCGATTATAGATCTGTCATTACGGCTCGCGCTGATCAGTTTGTCGCCGCGGACGTCGCGAGCTGTCAAAAGTCGCGTGCGGGGAGGGCGAGTAACGGTTAAACTTTACGTATGGCTGGCATTTTTAACGCTTTTAAGTCGTTTTTTTTAACGTTGAAATGTTACGTTGACATTTTGGATTTTACGTGTAAAATGTGATATTTACTTCGCGGTGTGTTTTAGTGTAAAAAAAAAAAAAAAAAAACAGAAAAAAGTGTGTTGATACTTTTATGTAACTTACTAGAAGTTTCCAGTTACCTGTCATATTACTTTTACAAAAACAGCCTCTTTGAAATGGACATCTGGTTTGGTCTGTGGATTATGGTGTCAGACTGTGGATTAAGTCACTTTAATTTCTTTAGCAGCCATGACAGCTCCTGCATCTGTTTATATCCATCTGTATCTCATGTTTTAGCACATCTTAAAGGTCCTGCATTCCTGCAGCTACGCCTTTTATATCCAGCATACTGTGAGCTAGTTTATAAAACATGAATAGGAGGAAGTCACCAGCTGTAATAAGTAACTGTTATTCCTTTTTCCCTTTTAGATTTGATCTGGGATTGAGTCACTAAAGGTCAGCTGCTCTCTACCTTTGTGGAATTTACTAGTGCCAACTTTTCCTCGAGTTCAACAACAGATAACCCAGGATTGAGACAAAATATGTGGATGCTGGCTTGGAGCATAACTTTTTGACCTTATCAAGGATGTGGATGTACCTAGTTTTCATCAGCAGAAAGGGGGAATCTGTATGGATCACATTTTTGCGAGTGTAATTGTTTAACCATGGTAAAACTTGCAAACCCTCTGTACACGGAGTGGATTCTTGAAGCAATACAGAAAATCAAAAGGCAAAAGCAGAGGCCTTCGGAGGAGAGAATCTGTCATGCGGTGGCCACGTCGCATGGACTGGACAAGAAGACCGTCCTTGAGCAGTTGGAATTAAGTGTTCATGATGGCTCTATTCTCAAGGTTACAAATAAGGGGAGCGCCTCCTATAAGGACCCAGGGAACCCAGGGAGAGTTGGATCAATCCCGCCTGCAAATGTGCCCGTGCCATCTAAGGAATCTATATGGAATTCAAGTGATCTGCGTCATATTGATTGGAATAAAATACTTAGGAGGGCCATCGAGGGCCTGGATGATACCCATGGCTCCTCTCTGAAGAACATCGAGAGGTACCTGAGGAACCAGGATGACCTCTCAAACATTGTTGATAACCCTGCTTTCAGGCAGAGGTTACGGCTGGCGGCAAAGCGGTCTGTTAACAACGGCAGGTTGTTAAAAAACGGCCCACGCTATAAGCTCAGCCATGGCGGCGCTGAGGGAAGGGGCTCCAGGTGTCCAAGCGCTTCCCCCTTGGTCCTGTCATCGGTGACACTCCTCCCCCATGAGCGAGACCAGGTACACACACCTCGGACTCTGCTTCCTTACAACGTCATGTGATGTATACACCACCTTGCTGTTGTTGCAGGAATCTGTGAATTATTGAATTAAAGGAGTAAACAATTTTTCAGTGTGATAAACTTCCAGGTTTTGGCTCAGTGGGGGCTCAACATGGTACATCTTTTTCTTAAGGCATCAGAATTAAAGTATTAAACAACATTAATAGAAAATGACACTTCTTGTAAATAGTCAATAATCAGCCACTGGTTGTTTGCAGGGATAACTTCAGTGAAAATCAAAATAAACCACAGCATACTGAGATGATTTTACTGAAACTTTAATCAGAGTGAACAATTCTCTTAGTGGTTTCTATGTGAACCATGAGGAGAACTTGATTTTATAATAGACTCAGAAGAAAATCCCTTAAGATTTAGCAAAGTGCAATAGGTCGAATGGAAACAATTAGTAGGTCAACTGATTATCATTAAATTAATCTGCTGCTACTTTAATCATACACTGTGATACATGTAGCTAGTTCTTCCATACTAGCATGAAACTTCCTCTTTTTCTCATAGACTTTTATCTGATGCAGTTGTCTAAGGAGTATTCTGTACCTTTACTTAAGTAAAAGTACTATTACAGCAGTGTAAAAATGCTCTATAAGAAGTTGGAGTCCTGCATGAATAGACTTGAGTAAAAGTGCAAATATTAGCAGCAAATTGTGAAAGTGATCCCTCTGGCTGATGTATTATTACATATGACACAATGAGATTATTAGCAGAGAAGCATCAGTGTTGTCACTGCATGTTACTGTTGTAGCAGCTGGAGGTAAAACTAGTCTGAACTATTTATTTCCAGTTTTATACACAGTGACACAACATGAATCTGCAGCTCATGACATGATTAATGGGAGAAGAAAGAAAAAACAAAGGTCTGATACACAAATCTGTTTTTAGTTGTTGGACTTTTTATCTAATCTTTGATTTTTGCTGACATTTGATGCCTTGGATGTAACTGTGAGAGCTTTAGACGGAAAAAATATCACTATTTTGTAGAGCTGCTAACAACACACGAACATCTGAAATCTGAAGCTGACTTTTTGTAAGATGTCAGATGCCAAAAAGGTAACCACTTGTTTTATCACCAACAAAGTGTAGGAATTTAAAAACGTGTTATATTGAAAAGTAACCAAGGCTGTCAAACAAACATAGTAGTGTAAAAAAAACATTTGTCTCTGAGATGTTGTGGAGTAAAGGTATAAAACTGCATCAAGTTTTAAAAATGCCTTACTTTATGTTCCACTGATCTGATGTAATGTTACATGGGATTTGCAAATCTTTCTGTATTGATAATTAAAGGGTTTTATTATGAGATTGTCCAGTCACTTTAAAGCCTGATTTTAGGATACAAACATGCAGGAGAAATGTTGAGGTTCTGAGCCACTGCTGAGCCAAACATACTCTGTAATAACTTGACTTTTGTGGTTGGTGTGACTCCAGTCAGAAGTAACGCCATCTAGAGTCCATCCCTTTGGGTCTGTGCTGCTGTTGGCCTCCATAATAAGAGAGCTTGGATAATCAGAAAGTCATGCTGACAGTGTGTGGTAGGCAGTCTGCTGTAGGCTTCCCACAGGTTATGTAACTCTACCCTAATGACCTTAAAGGATGTGACTGGCTGTCTTGTGAGTTGTGAAGCATTAGTGAACAGAATTTGGGTATATTACTGCTAATTTATAAGGGCAAGGGACAAACTAGTGTTTACTAGTGGACCTGAGAAATGGGAGGTGAAATATTTGTGGTAAAGCAGAATTTCTTGAGATTACGTTGTGACCTTTTGTGTAAACTGAGATGCCCCAGAGAGGAAATAAAACCCTACACACAAACTTCCAGGTTGCATTGTTTTCAGCTACTTTTGGCTCTTCAGAGGTGGCTTATAGTTCACAGAGATTCTGTCTCTATTACTGGTGCTTAGCTTTAACACATACAGTGGTTGAATGTCTGTAAAATGACAGCACTTTTGTACTTTCTTTGCAATTTAAAGGCGCCGTCAAGAGCAGGAAAGTGTTGTGTGAAAGGCAGATTTGTATTGTAGCTATAAAGAGCAGCGCGCAGTCATTTAGGTAGTTTGTTGTGAGGTCTTTTTTGCAGATGGCTTATCAAGATGAAGTGCGGTGAGGTCTAATAGCTTATGCATAAGTTGTGCAGCAGAAGTGGCGAGCAGCATCAGGCTATAGAGCTGTCACCCAGCAGTTTCACAGTGAATAATCAGGAAGTGACACCTTGATGCTGCAGCCACAACTGTGACTGTGTCTGTGGTCAGGCCAAAAGTGAAACTGAGAAGTGTTTAGAGACGCAGTGTCCTGTGATGGTTCTCATAGCTGAGGAGGAACGGCCTGCTGTTTTCCATTTGGAACATTTCAACCTATTGCTCCCGGCCTGATGACATCAACCTAGCCCCGGTTCAGGTTTACGGTTCACTTCAAAGCATGAGACGTCTCTACATGAGTGTGTGTGTTGAGAATAAGAGATACTTAAAAAAAAAAAGAGCAGTGTTGGTTTTGAGTTTATTAGATTCTGAAGAGACTCTGGCAGGAACAAAGGCAAGGAATGAGACTTTTTTTTTTTTCATGCTGTGTTATGCAACCACTTGAGCTCTTTCTCTCCACCAGCAGTGCTCTAATAGGACCCCACCCCCTCACTCAGGACAGCATGCTCTTTTGAAGCAGCATAATTTCCTGTAATGTACTTAATTTAGAATCCCAGAGTAAATCATCAGCATCTCTTCAGCTGTGTTTGTTCCTCTATTTTCTCATTTTTTTGGTTTAATCACCCGGCTTGAGAATATTCCTTGTGGAAATTAATTCTCCGGTTGCTCCTGGATTAGACTTCATAGCACATTCAGTGAAGATCATGCTATGAACTTATTATTAAAAAGGAAAACTGAGCTTTTCATCAGTAATATGCACAGACTGCACATTAGCACCAACGTCTTCTTAATTTTGAGCTCTTAACATCCATTTTCTCGGCAGTTCTATTATTTTAAAAGCTTAAATCACTGAGATGGATGTTTACTCAGTGTTTTCAGTATGTCTCTGCAGGCAAAATCACATTAGAGATGACACATGCACTTTTTGTTTTTAACCAGGAAGTCATAATTCTAAAGTAATCATGACACTGAGGCCTTGTCTTCAGATGCCTTTGGCTGTATCTTTTTGTGAAGATAAAGTGCAGTGGCTCATGATCAAGGACAAAAGCTAACATTTATCTCTGCTGCAGAGACTGATCTGAACTCCGATGAGCCTTTTGTTGGCAGGCTTTGTTTAGTCTAATTAGCAAAACAGTGAGGTTATTTGCAGGGCGGTAACTGAGGAATGTTTACATTCTGATTAATCTGGGTATCATTTTTGGATTATTTGATTATTGGATTAATTATTTGTCTATAAAGCAGCAGAAGGCAGTGAAACATGCTGTTTGCCCTCAAAACAGTCCCAAACCAAAAGATATTCAGCAGTAATTACACAATCTCTCACATCCCATGGCGATGTCTTCAGGGTGCGTTTTCAGGCCTAAACTCAAAGATATTAAATCTTCATATTAAGGAAACTGGAATAAACAAATATTTGGTATTTTCTGATAAAGAACTCGCATGTTTTATTGAATAAGTCTCTGCCAATCAAATAACCGATTCGCTCTGGTCGTACAATATTTAAAACTCTAATTCAGGAAGACTGTTTTTAAATTTGAACCCAGTAATGCTGGATTAAAATGAAGAAACATCTGTCGGACAGAATTCAAGACAGTTTCAAGAACTGGGAAATAAGATATAAAATATTAGACAATCATACCACCCCTTGTCCATTTCGAGTAAATTTAGACACATTGGATTGTGGGGCATCACTAACAGCTCAAATATGTCACTGCAACAGGAAGTTTTTAGGATTTTGACTTTTCCTAAACAAACTCACTTGCTGTGGGGTTGCATGGACAGTGATTCTTCAACTCAATTGAAATCGTTCTGATAAACAAATCTAATGTATGGTTTTCAATGAAGCTAAATAAGAACAGGAATTTCCAAAGAGTAGAGTTTATGACATATGCACAATGGTTCCACCTGCTGTGAAACATTTAAACTGCCAGAAATGTAATACAGAAAGTTTTTACTCTCTCAGCTTCTGGTGGATGTTTCAGTGGTTTCACTTTATTTATCATTCATTCATCAGTTTTTGACAGTGGGTGGTTCCTTGAAGCCGTCAAAGTTTCCAACAAAGTCATTGAATTAGCCTCAGTTCAGTTTTGTTTCCTACCCCCATATTTGTGTCCCTCCTGAAACTTGTCACGCCCCCTCATGTTACCCTGACATGGGGCAAACATGAACAGAAAGAACAGATTTATTCCAACTTGAGAGAAGCTTTTGGAGTAAGAATTTACATGGTTATTAATGTTTCTTCATTGAAGGGTGTATCAAAGGTTTACATGACCCCTCTCAACCCAACTGACAATTCCCTTTGATGAGATCGGTCTCCTCTGAATGAGGTGGTTACCTGAGGCATTTTTATTCTGATTAAGCTGTTATTCTGGTTATTAGCATGACGTCTGGGTCCGTGTTAACGCAGCTAATGATTGTGGTTGAATCCTGCTCACACAGTAGCATTTCTCAGGTTCATAATCACATCTGTTTGAGCAGCAGTCAGCTCTAATGCCTGTGCCTGCTTTCAAATATTGACCTGGCAGGTTGGAAAATAGAGCAATCATTGACGTGGCAGTAAACTGCTTTTCCTCAACAGTTAATTGATACAACAGCCAGGAACAATGAGTGCAATCCCTCTGCATTCTCTGTACATTCCCCCTTGGGGTTCATTTGGATGTTGTAACAGGTTAAAAAGATGCTCTTGTTGTGTAACCACTATCGGTGGGTGAAAAATAAACAAAACTCTCTCCTAATTTGGCTGCGGGTCAGGACCTGTGGAGATTTGGAGGGTGTAAATTTGGTTGAGGTCAGGATGCTGATGTGCGTCATAGAAACTAGGAACTAATTACGTGTATCCCTGGAGTGCCCTTCAATGCCCCAGTCAATTGACGAGGCTGTAGTGTGTAAACTGATGATGAGGAGGCTTATTTATGATCACACCCCGAGTCGTATTTTTCCATAGGAACTTCGATTGATGCTTCTCTTGAGATTTACTTGCATAAGGACATGACTTTTTTTTATTATTATATTGACCTTTTATGTAATAAATATGGGTTGATACGGGCTACACAGCAGTATAGAACAAGGTTTTTCAGTTAAACAGTAGTTTACATTCCATAGATTTTTATGGATTTTGGATGTTCATCATGGAGCATCCACTCAGTTTATTCCAGTATTTTGTATATTGATCAGGGTATAGCCTTGAAGACAAAATGATTCTGCAATGAATCGATCGATGATTCAAGCTTTTTCTCATAAAACAGCGAAAATAAAGTCCCAACATAAAAAAATTAAGTGACTGATGCTAATTCCCAGGCTTTGTGTGTCTGAGAACTGATCTGGTACTTACTATACCACCATTATAACTATATTCTGATACTAATTACCGTAGTTTATTATGATTTACTTGAATGTGCAGTGCAGATTGTAATTGGAAATGCACTTGTATTATTTATCTGCAAAAGGTTTCTCACATCCACTTAAAGCATAGTTTTATCAATAGAAATCTGTGTTGTTTAGATTTAAAAACCTATATAGGCTACATGTAAACAAAAAAACCTAATCTTACATATTTAGAATGTGACCAAAAGCAGTGCTAACACATCCGGCACTAGACTGAGTTCTTGTTTTAGGCCAGGTCTGTTTAACAAAGCATGAAGAGCACTATGTTTTTATGTCTCTGTTTTATTAATTCTAATACTTTGATGGTGTGCTCCGAGCTTTTTGGGATACAGTCTTATTTTCAGTTAACTCTGGAGCTGGAGCTGCCATAACTGGGATGAACATAAACACTCTGATGCACTGACAGAAATGATCATGTTTACGTAATCGACAAACAATTATGTTGACATGACATTCCAAACCCAGAGCAATATATCTCTGCTCCTTATTACTTTATCAAACTCTATCCAGAATGGAGAAATTTAATGGAAAGTCCAAACGGCATGAAAATGGTCCTTCACTGATTTAGCACACTGCCTGCAACATTCACCCTGTCCCTGAAAACCCCGCTGTATAAATTTCAGTTTTGGAGTCAGAAAGTATCGTATTATGTTCTTTCAGCAGAACTCTCTCCAGGATCTCAAGTTCTTAGCCTGGCCTTCCCTAATATCATTCCAGTCACATATCTCCAGATCTGATTCTCTCTCCCAGTTTTATATATATTCATGATACAAGGTATTTAATGTAAAATTAAATTTAAAGGTAGAATCTTTTTCTTGAAGCCTGATTTGGGTCTCATGGTGATTCCAGCCGTAGATTGGTTCGGTTTTAAAGAGATGAAATGTAAAGTCTTCCTCGATTTCCTCTGTGAAGTCAGCCGCTCTTTGTTCCGACTGATCAATGGGGAAATCCTCTTAAACCTTGAGCTCATATTTTACTTCTTCTGAACTTAACTCTAAGCCCTTAAATGAGTGTTTGTTCTGAGGATTGCAACATTTACAGTGGATCATTGCTGCAGCAACAATGAGAGCATGTTTTATTATTGAGGTAATTTGATTACATGCTGGTTAATCCTTTCAGACTGGAGTGCAAGCTGTAAGAATTGGATTAAGCCCTTAAACTATGATTACTAAGATCACTTACCCATTCAGATGTAATGGATAAAGGAGGTGGATCTTGGAGAATGAGATGCATTTATTATTCAGTTTGAGTCTGTATTCATTTATTATACTAGTTCACATATTTGTGTCTGTTTTTTCACTTAGGTTTTATGTCTTTCTTCCCCAGTTGTGTCTCTGACAAGACAAAATGTCTGAGGACAAACCAGCTTTTAGTCTCAACATACAGACTCTGCCTCGTTTTCTGTGTCTTAAACAGTTTTGCCTTTGTTTGTATCCCCTGCCCAGCTCCGGGTTGACCCCATCCCAATATGCAGTTTCTGTCTTGGAACGAAAGAGTCGAATCGGGACAAGCGACCAGAAGAGCTGCTGTCCTGTGCCGACTGTGGGAGCAGTGGTAAGTCATCTGCAGTTATTGGATGTTCTCCTGAGTCATAATGCGCTGTAGTGTGGGCAAAACACAGCATGGCAGCAGTGCTCAGAGGCTCTTCACTGCAACAGTGTGAAACAATAGGCGTCTGTGATTATATCAAGATACAGCAAGTATTTAATTACATACGAAGTCATCTAACAGCTGGTTAATACAGTAAGTGTTTCATACCACATTACACCACCCTGGACAGGTTTTTTTTAATGATCCTATCCCTGTACTATAATATGCTTCTTAACACAAGACTCTAAAAGAAAATAGTAATAATAATAACATTTCTCCCTTACAACAATAAACACATCTAGAATCTTGATATTTAGGCTCCTCAGGCTAAAATAAGATTGTAACATAACACTGAAAATGAAGCACCCGTCAAAACAATAACAACAATAAAGAATAAATCAGAACACATGCATGCGTTTAGTAGAAAATAAGACATAGTACAAAGATTTATAGCCATAAATTGTACATTTAATAGTTGCATTTTTCAGTATCAGCTTTATTCATAATGAAATAAAAAAAGCCAGATTCAGCAACAGATTCAAGGGGAGGTTTAACTGTATCTGCTGTTTATTACAGTTGGTTTGTAGTCATAAACAGTGACACAGTCAAACCAGCCAGTGTAATTCCAGTGAAAGATGGAAATACTTTTGCAGTTTCAGAAACTATATGGCTGTATCAACATTGTACCTTTCGTGATACCACAAGGAATTATGTTTAAGTATATTTTTAGGTAAATCAGTTTAGAAACGATAAAGTAGCCCAGCAGAAATGTCTGTTTTTGGATTGAATGAGCAAATGAAACGCCTGATTTAAGTTACTCTCAAACTGCTCACTATGGACCATCAGTTAACAGAAACATTAATAGGATTGATACACTGACATAAAAGTATTGATAAATATGTTGAAAGCTTGACAAATTCATAATTGCACATGCTTTATTTTGATATATATACTCCCTGTTCCAGCCTGGACAGGGTGATTAGGATAAACTCCACTGTCATAGTGCAATATAGGTACATTTATTTAGTAATATTGATATATCTTATGAGAGGTTTCCATAAATTCAGGTTACAAAGATATACAGCAGACAGGAATATCTCTTTTGGGTAATCTAGGGATGAAATGCCCGACATAAAGATACTTCATCACAATGTGAATCCAATAATCAACCTAAGTCAAGGAGGACTTTATTTGTCCCCAGAGGGGCAACTGGGTGTGCAGCAGTAATAACGTATGACATGAAAAGCAAAATCAAAATCACAAAAGTCAATTAAACATGATAACGTAATATAATAAAAGGTCAAAAAACAGGCAAGGTATGATTAAGTACTACTAAAATTACAAGTGAAGTTTATGAAGGTTGGGTGGTCAAGCTGAAGTTACTTTTTATCTTTTGGAGTGTAGCGGTAAAATGATGTCTTCTGGAACTGCAGTACTGCATGCAATGGCCTGAAAAACAGATTGTTGCTTTGATAAAAGCAGAACAGAAAAATATATTTTCTCTGTTTATATATCTCATCATGTCCCTCAGCTCTGTTAGCAGCAGTTCCCAGCATTATTTAGCTGATAATCATGCTCTTGCTCTGTATTTTTCACTCCCCTCTGTGGGATTTATTGGAAGAACAACGCTGAAATTGAGTGACTGTAGGGATCCAAATTGCTTGCAACCCACAGTGGGATAAAGAAGGGCAGATGCTCCATAAGTGGCCATTAGAATCTGAAATCACCCAAGTCATTTTCTCTCGATTCAGATTCCTCTTATAGAGCACACAAGGCTCAGCAGATCAAAGATCAACCCTTTTCCCGTTTCAGAATGGTGGCATTTCCTTTACTGTTCTTTTGTTCCAGACAAAACTGCTAACCCGCCATAAAATTACCTCTGCCAAGGAGTCATTTATGTTTGAACAATTATTTTAAATGCCGTAAGGAATTGTTCTCCTGGTGACATTTTTATAGCTCAAATTTGACTAAGTAGCGTCGAGGTGGTTTTCATTAACCGCTCATAGTGTACACAAATTGTGCTCTCACTGTAAAACAGCTGTTTTACAACCATGAGAGGGAGTCGGGTGAGGGAGAAGGCAAGCTTTTACATGACTTTCATGGATCGGCTTCCATTAGAATGAGTGCCGCTACCGTTTCTGCCTCATTAAGATCAAATTATCTGTAATTAGCTGCTCAGATGTTTGATCATACTGTTTTTAGACACAAGTTGTGATGTCGAGGGTGGAAAAAAGGGTTGTGGACACACAGGCCTACCATTGTTTCTGATGATGCAGAATGTTAATATTTAACCTTCTTGTGTAAATAAGTAGAAAGCTGACTCATTGTTACTGGTAAAACTGTGTCATACTAATATGCATTTTACCTCTGAAGGGCATCCATCATGTCTGAAGTTCTCCCCGGAGTTAACATCAAATGTGAAGAGATTACGGTGGCAGTGTATTGAATGCAAAACCTGCAGCTCCTGTCGAATACAGGGGAAAAATGCAGTAAGTATGATGTTACACAGGTACTTTTAATGACTAATAGAATAAGTATCTACATCCCTTACCCCAGTAAAAGTTACACGGTAAAGTTACATATTCAAAACCTCACTTAAGTAAAGGTATTTAACAGCAAAATATACTTACACTGTTAAAAGTAAAAGCAGTGAATTTACAGTAAAGTTAGTGGTTTACTATTATGTTATGATGCTTTTGGTTTCATATTATCTATTGGTTAATTTAATCTACAGCAAAGCATCATATTTTGTAAGATCATTATATGTTTGTAGTTCTGCTGTCCTGTGAGAACCACACATCTCTAACTTTTACTGATTTATCCTTTATTTAGCCAAGGTCCATTGGACATACAGTCTCCTCGTTGAACAAGTTCTTGTAAAGATGGTGCCTCAAGCAGTTTCATATAAAACAAGCAGTGCCAGGCACAACAAACCCCACCCTGCACACGTATTGTAGCTTATTTTGGCATCGATCCAGCTGATGTCATCATGTCTATGCGTGTGCTGATGTCAGCATAGACATAGACAGCATAGACAAATTTTGGCCATTATAAGGAAATGGGAAAAAGAAAAAAAAAAGATTTTAAAAATTCGTAAAAGATTTGAACTTTGACCTACTTTTCCTAAAATGTAATCATATCTATTCTAGGTCACTGGCAATCTATAAACCCAATTTGGTATGAATTCAACCCATAGTTTTGCTATTAAAGTGTTAACAAACAAAAAAACAAAGAAACAAACCGAACCAAAAACAATACCCCTTGCCTCGCCTTCAGGGGGCAGGGTAATAAACAATTTCACATGTAAAAAACATATAGAGGAAGGAAAAAAAAGGCGTCCAACCACATACCAGTGATATTCATAATATATGCCACTCTTTACATGTTTCTGTTCTGTTGGTGTTTTGCAGCTCCATTCACACCCAAGCAAGGAAGCAAGAACACTATCAATTCTGACAAACTGTAATCTGAAAAGTAACTAAAGCTGTCAGACAAATGTATTGCAGTAAAAAGTATGTAATTTCCCTCTGAAATGTGGTGGAGTAGAAGTATAAAGTTGTTTGATGTTGGTTTGTAGGTAGAGCCCTCTGTATTTGTCTGAGGATTTGTTGGTTTGTAAAGCCTCTCTTGTGCACAACTGGGCGTACTTTGAGTGACTCGACTCTAAATGACAGCAGGTTTGTTGCATGTATGCAGCAGGGACGTCCCTTACACATGCCTGCTGTTCCCTTTCAGGACGAGATGCTGTTCTGCGATTCATGCGATCGGGGCTTTCACATGGAATGCTGCGACCCGCCGCTTTCAAGAATGCCAAAAGGTGAGGTGTTTACACTGTCTGGCTGCTCTGTTTCCGCCTCTGCTGTCAACTCAAAGCCTTTTCTTCGTAGATGGCCGTTTGGGGCTGTCATTCAGCTCACAGAGAGGCAGCGGTGGCTTATTAGGAGCTTTGCATGCATATCATATTATTCCAGCATCCCCGGGGAGATTTGCTATCTCTGGATTACAGTAGTGACCCTACAGCGAGGCTTGTAATGATGGTACACATACTGCAGGACGACATTTGGCAGGCGATTCATACAAGTCACATAGCTTTGCTCAACAAGCTGACACAAAGTCTATTTCACTGGACAGTGAATTGACCCAATGTTTTTCTTATGGATTTTCGCTTTGTGCTGAGTAATTGATTGTCATTGTGAGCTGGTGGGAGTCTCGCCAGTATAAAGGAAATGTTTCAAATGAATGTACTGTATGTCCTCTGAACTGATGAACCAACCCAAACGGTACTCTCTGTGTTTGGACGCCCTCCAGGAACCTGGATCTGCCAAGTGTGCAGGCCGAAGGAGAATGGGAAGAAACTGCTGCACAAGAAAGCTGATCAGATCAAACGTCGATATGCAAAGCCAATCGGACGGCCCAGAAATAAGCTCAAACAAAGAATGTAAGTCAGTAGAGATCTGAATATGAACTGTTTAATCAGGAAGAATATGTGGTACTGTGACTCATGCTTACATCGTTTTAATAAAAGCGTGTAGTACTTCTTAGAATTTCCCTAAAGAAAAAACAAACATAAAAAGAAATATAATGGAGTCTCCCCTTCTCATCATATACCATAATTTGACTTTCATATTTAATTTCAAGGCTTATGTGCATTGACAATAGAAGTGCTCTCATTGTTTACTTAAATGCACAGTATGTAGCAATTCCAGAATAAAATGTTTTGACCAGTTTTATTTTATTTTCTTTACTTGTGTACTTGGGTTGTATCTAACATTCCTAATGATTTACTACATTTCATTTAGTCTCCTACCAATGGTTTAATGTCTCCTTTGATTAATTTGATTAGAATGAAATAAAATAAATTGACTAGACAGTATGTCACTAAACATGATGTGGATAAAACTGCAAGACGTTTTATTGAGTTGCTTCATAGTGAAATGCTTTGAATGACTGTTCAGTCACGTATTTTATTTAAGAATTTATGTATTATGAAAGCTACAAAGTGAAGTGTTGAATTTGCAGTGTCTGACAGTTAAATTGCCTGCAATTGTTTTGATTGACAGGCAAAAATGCATACTGTGCTTTAAGTAAACAATAACAAAGGATGAAAATACTTATGATAAAATTCTGTCTTGGAAAAAAAACAAAATCATTAGCATCAGTTTATCACCACAAATAAAAGTGCAAAATTGCTTATTTTCAGAATATATTATTGCATTATAATTATTGAAGTATTAATCTGCATTCGTGTGTCCTTAACTATTTAAAGTTGGTAACAGTGGAACTCAGTTTAATTACTGTGTATACTGATTAGTAGATTAATGTAAAATAATGCATCATAAATTATCAGTTGTTGTTTTTTTTTATATGATTCTGGAAAGTAACTAGTAACTAACATTATTTCTAGTACAATATTTGCTTCTGAGATGCAGTGGAGTAGAAGTATAAAGCTACACAAAATGGAATATTCCAGTACCAGTGCCTCCAACTGGTGCTTAAGTACTTGAATAAGTACCTACAGTCCACCACTGCTTCCAGTAGCTTCTGATGGAGCAGATCAGTCTATCACGAGGTCTTAACTCCTAATAAATCCAGTACATTTCTGCAATAACATTCCAATTCAAGCTATATTCGACCTCTTTTAAGCATTTAGTCTCCTTTGGGTGCATGGTTCATAAAGTTCTCATGGAAGACATCCACAAAGCTGTAAAGAAAGTGATCAAAGACGAAGTAGACGGAAATCCAGCTGGCAGTAACAGCTGAATTAGATGTGTGAAGAGTGTATTCACTCCCACACAGCTCAACTTAATGCTTGAAGGGCAAAACTGGAGAAGCTTAATGTGAAATTCAACAACTTCTGCAGGCTAGTAGCACGTTGCTGATGATATGAAGTCAACGAGTAACTAGTAACCGACTCCTGTTCCAGCAGAAATCAAACTATACTGCAGAAAAGGAGCTGTTATCTTGTGTGGCCTTCAGCTAATAAGCTTTAAGCATCTCTCTAGAAGAAATAAAGTCTATTAATGTGTAAATGAGCTAAGATACTCTGTGATCTAAAGGCTGTATGCTTAACATTCCTTCTAAATGATAGTTCTAAGGGTATTTATCTTACTGACTTCTGCAGCTCTCAGCTCTATGCAAGTGTTTGTTTAGGTGGTGTACACAGCAGATATACGTTATGGTCATAATAGCATCAACAAAAGTCTCTAAATCAGCACCTTTTGGTAGTGCCACAATGTTTTGAAGGCATTTTTTCCACGCCAAAAAGTGTTTTGTTGTGTAAAGCTGCTCTGATTGAGTAAACTCTTCATCGATCTTAGGGTATGGTGCACACTTATCTATACTAGGACGGTCACAAACAGGAAATTTTAGTTTAGCTTTAAGTACGCCTTATTATCCGACTATAAAACTAATAATAGTTAAATAATACCAGTCGTAACAGTTGAAGTCTGAACTTTATTTACATCTAAGCCGAATGGATGAAACTCCAAATGCCACCAGATATTATGTAAACTTTTGACCTTTCAAGAAAGTGATAAAATACATAAACACTGTAATTGAAATTTTTCTCTATTCTTAAATTTCACACTCTCAATATAATGTAGTTGCTAGCAGTAGCTAAATGAAATGAATGAATAGAATATGTATATATTTAAATGTAATGTTCAGAGGTGTGATAAATTAATGCATTGGAACATATTTTGTCAAGGTGCACATAAACTTCCAACCTCAATTGCACATCTTCCCTAGGATTGCGAAGAACTTATTTCCTGTGGTGACTTTTTGTTGTTGGTGTTTGATGGAACATTCTGCATTTAACTATATTATTACAGTATTTAGAAAATAGCTCAAAGAAATGCAAAACAAATCTGCTTATTGATGAAGCCAACACACAACCCCCACTAACAAAAAGCTTATTTCCAAAAAAAAAAACAAAAAACTGTCTCTTCTGGCTAATATGGTATCTTTTCTCTCCAGAGTGTTGCTTCAGCTTAGGTGCTGCACCTAAGTCTCTTAATGGTAGAGAAAACCCTGAAGAAGAACAGCTTTTTATTGACATGAAACTTTGGAATGTATAAATAAAATTAGTTTTCTGTGCCTTTTAGGCTTTGTCAACAAAAATTTCATCAGCCAGAGATTAGTAAAATATGTTAACTATACAAAGTCTGACTGAAATATACAAATGCATTTATAACAAGATAAAATTGATTTTAAAAAAGCCCAAAAACTGTACTGTATCTGTGCATGTGATATGTTAAGGCTAAATACACAATAAGCTGCAAGTTTGCAACAAATTCCAAGATTCTAGTGTCAGTAGAGGTCATCAAAATGATCAGTCAGGTATTATAATATAACCTGTTGGAAGTGCTAATTCATAACTCAGATGCCATTAAATCATAATATAAGAGGAAATGAGGATGTCATTAAAACAGGGCCAGTCAAAAAGTCATCAAAAGTGTAATTTCTATTATTTTCATCCAGTTTTATGCAGTTGAATGTAAACCATTCTAGCCATTATAATAGAGAATTGTAACTGTTACTGTAATAATTGTGGCCTTAAAGTTTTTAATCGTAGTCTTTAGTGATGTGTGGTGTTCTGCATTGACTAGTAATGGCCTGTCCTCCACATCGTACAACTGACAGATGCATGTCATTTTGCAGTCCAGTATTCTACAGTAGGATTTTTGTTTTTTGTCTTTGCAGGTCTGTAACCGGTGGTGACGGCTCGATGGTAGCACTTGGAGGAAGGGGGTCACCTGGTAGGGGTCAAAAGATTACCGTCTGTTCCACACCTTCATCTGGTCATGCTGCATCTGTGAAGGACGCCAGAGACAGATTGGCTGTTGCAGACCCCTGTTGTGCGGTCGACGCCACCCAATTCACCACCTCCACCCCCACCACCACTCCCCCCCTCACGCCCACCTCCACCCCAGCTACACTCACCGTTAACAAGAAAACCAAAGGGCTTATCGATGGGCTTTCCAAATTCTTTACCCCCTCCCCTGTGGGCCGTCGCTCGCGAGCTGTACTCGTAGACTCGCCCGCCAAACAGTTAAGCTCTAGGGACAACAAGGGTCCACCCAAACTGGCCAAGCCACCAGAATCATTTGCTTTTATTGCCGACCCCACTCAAAAAATCTGCCCCTTGTCCTCTGCACTTCCTCCTCCCCCCACGCTGCCGGGTCTTAGCCCTCCTTTGCAGGTGTCCAGCAGCTCCACCTCCGCTAATTCCCCCCAGAGCTCTTCCAGTCAGTCTAGTGTTCCCTCCCTGAGTAGTCTCTGCAGTAGCAGCCAACTTAAGGGACTTTTTGACGGACTCTCACACATTTTTACTACTCAGGGACAGTCGCGGAAAAAGGGACTACCTTGCTATGCGCCACCAAAGCGTATGCACCATAAGCAGGACTTGCCCCCAGCGTCCAAAGCGGGGCCTCAGCGCCTTGGAAAGAATGAGTTTAGTAAGAACAGGTTACACTCCACATCTGCTGGGCCTGGCCGACCCAGAGGACACCCGTTTAAGATGGTCAGTCATTTCAAACGTAACCCCTTCCTTAAAAAGCACAGGATGCTAGGCAGGCTGAGGTATAAAGTGAGCCCTCAGAAGGGAGCCCCCTCACCAGGAAAGGGAGACTTGACAGACGGACGAAATAAGCCTGAGAATAATCATGGTAAGCAAGGCTCGAACCTCCAGCCAAGACCTGCTGCGTCTCCACACCTCTGAGCTTCTTCTTTGTTTTTTTTTCAAGCTTGACACTCGCAGTTGTTATTTTTTTCTAGACTAGAGCTAATCTTTTCTTTGAGAAGACAGCATGTAACAACACATTAGGTAGAAACACTGCATTATGTAGTAACTCGACAAAATGTAATAAATTTTCACTTCATATTGTAAAAACACCCACACTTTATAATAATCTGCCACATTTTGTAACAATAAACAGCCTGAATGCAATATGTAATACATTTTCCCACATTTGGAAATAAATTGCTACATATTGTGGTGGTTATTTTAGCAGCTCTCTGTCTTTGCTGCTGCATGTTGAATTAGCTGAAGTCTTTGAAAACAGAGCTCTGAAAAGTGTGAGTTTTCAGCTTGGATTTTGACATAAAGTTATTTACTTTGGCTATATTTTAGATAAATGTATTTGATATATAAGATAAATATAAGATAAAGCTAATATTGTTACTGTATTTTGTGGTTTTCAGAGTCAACTACTATCTCAGTAATGACCTGAGTGATAGAACCAAAAAATTAAACCTAGATTCATTAGAAATATAATGTAACAAACATGCAGGTTGTATTTTACATTTTATTGAGCTATAGGAAGCACAAAATATCAGTATTATTAAAATGTCATCAAAAATAAAGGGTAACTCCTGTGTTTGGTAAAAAATAATTAATCAGAAATGCAGGGAAATGTATCGCATATGCCACTCAAATGTTGTATTGTTCTACAAAATGTGACAGATTCATACAAAATACAGATATTATTATATTATGAAGTGAGAATGTGTTATAATTTGTCCAGATGTTACACAATGCAGCATTTTTACACGATATGTCGTTACACAGCGTCAACATTTAACAGCCTACTAATCTTTTTTGACTTCATTTAGTTTCTTAACCCAGTTTCGTTGCGTTTTGACTTGGCTGCGGACTTTACGTGGCTTCCATCCTCTTGCCCGTTGGCTTTTGTCATAGTGCATGGCCCACTAACCCCCTCATGTTGCTCCTTGCTCTGTCCTTGACCCTCTGCTGTAGTGACCACTACCCAGCAGAGGCGGCAGTCACATCAGCGCTCTTCCACCCATCCCACCCTCACTCTTGAAATCACTGTCTCCACTCAACCTCACTTCCAGCGGTCATTAAGACACATACAATCCAGTGATTCACCCACCCAAGCTGACTCAGAGCTGACACGATGATTACAGCCACAAGTGCAGTAACCCTTACATTTCACTGTCTTCAGGAGTGAAGTCACAGTTATATAAAAAAGACACGTAACGGATATATGTTCTCAAGTGGTTTTAACAATATCCTGCACAAACACTACTTATTCCAGCAGTACATTTCCATAAATATGTTAATGACACATCACTTCCACTCGTAATGGGTTTTTGTTTTGGTGGTTAAGTCATGGTGTTGATGTCTTTCATAAAATTACTGCCTGCTTTCCGACATCAGTTGCTTTTCATGTCGACACTCGCTCCCTTCACTGCATCTGCTTCTTAATTCATGGGAAACTGTCTTGGTGGATGACTAAGCACATGAAAGTGGTTACGCAATTAGAGTGATTTAGTTTCACTTCATTACATTAGGGATTTTCATATAAACATGCAAAGATGATACATTATGAAATTCCTCAGAGACACAGCCTCAAACAGGCTCAGCAGCAGTACTCACAGTATAAGCACATTTGCATAGAATGCATTTATGTGATTATTCAGCCACGGCTGCTTCAAACAGGCCTGAATTGATGTGCTATCTGATGTGTTGATGTTGTGTTATTGTGCCTGTAACAGGCCACAACGGGGAGCTGCGTGTGAAGCAGGAGGCCCGGGCAGAATTCGCAGCCATGTCTCGAGACCATGTCACAGAAGAAGACATGGAGACCTTCGCTCGTGTCCAGGAACTTGCTGCACAGGTGAGAAAAAGTGGAAAAAATTAAGAAGAAGGCTGGTTGGACTATATATTTCTGCACATGCAATGAAAACACAAAAAACAACTATGTGTAAGTCTATATTTTGCAACACTTTAATATGAAAAAACAAAGTAAGGCATGAATCAAACCATGGACACAGAGAATCCCTACACCCCTAATCCACTGTGGCCCAAGTCCATTTAATCCACATTTCCATTTTACAAAAATGACTCCAAATTCTATTGGTTTACTCTTAAATAAAGCTGTAATTTCCAAATCAGCTGGGAGTAGTTTTCAACAAATAAACAGGAGAATGTAGTGTGTTTGTTTGGATCTATTTTCAGTAGCGGATGAATTCACTTTTACTCAGAGCAAACAGTGCATACTTTCATCAGTGGTTTTCTGCAGTTTTTGGCTGAAGTTTTATGGTAACAGCAAAACTCTACAAAATGACTCCATCCAGCTCTTTATTGTCATGAAATAATTTCACCACAAGTTCATTTTTATTCACATTCTGATTTTTTAAGAGGGGGATACTGGAAAACAAAAATTTTTCTGCTTGGCGTTAGAAAAGTTTGACAATCTGAAAAAACAAAATGTGATGAAATGCAACATAAACTTGCCATTAAATGTAAATGGCAGCAGATGAAGACATTAGATACTGCTATGTGTAAACTGATGAAGAAATGGTGGTACTAGTTGTTTTTGACTTGTAATTAATTAATTAGCTGCATTTCTTGCCAAATATTAATTTACTCTTTTCCGAACTGTCCTTTTAAAATCTCCGTTTAAATGAGGATTTAACAAGCAGATTCCCTGTGTTCATTAGTACTGTTTAGAGGTGTCTGTTTTGGACACACACTGCTACGCTAAGCTAATTGCCTCTATAACATTCTCATTTTCGGGCTAAAAAAAAAATCAATTAAGCACATAATGCTGAACTGGATTTTATTTTCTCAGAGAACTGGATCTCTGAACAGTGACTCCATGCGATACCCTGCCATCATTGAGTTTGGGAAGTATGAGATACAGACCTGGTACTCGTCGCCTTACCCACCTGAATATTCAAGGTATTGTCTTCTGGCACATTTCAAATAACAAATGAAGCTGGTTTCTTGTGTTATGGAGCTGTGGTTTGTTTAAAAGTCCTTTTCAGGATCCTCTTAAAACCCCAGCTCTCCCTTTTGTCTCTTTCAGATTACAAAAGCTTTATCTGTGCGAGTTCTGTCTGAAGTACATGAGAAGCAAAAACATTCTCCAGAGACACACAAAGAAGTGTGGCTGGTTCCACCCGCCAGCCAATGAAATCTACAGAAAGGACGACCTTTCTGTATTTGAGGTTAGCTTCCCTTTACAGCAATAAAGCAATAACTGTATGCTGCATGAGATTCCACTGAATGGATTCAGGGAGGAGGGAGAAATGGGACTGTTTGAACAGTGTCCTCATGCTCCTTTTATTCCGTGTTTAGGTTGATGGAAATGTCAGCAAACTATTCTGCCAAAACCTCTGCCTGTTAGCCAAGCTTTTCCTGGATCACAAGACCCTGTATTATGATGTGGAGCCTTTCCTCTTCTACATACTTACAAAGAATGATGAGAAAGGCTGTCATCTTGTGGGCTATTTCTCCAAGGTAAGAATTACAGAGTGATTATAAGGGAAATGAAGAAGTACCGCACATCATTTCTGAATAGTCACACTGATTCACTCTAATTTGTGCATTTTTAAGCAGTGAAATATAAGTCAAGACTGTTATGATGAACTTAAACTTCACTTCAGCTATCTGCATGTCTTAAAAGCCCAAAAAAATACAGTTTCTGTAATTAAAACACCATGTTATGTATTAAAAAATACATAATTCAAAAAGAAATATTTTTTTCTGGCTGCAGGGAGACATCATGATTAAAATATAGGACTGTTTTAATAATGGTCTGAGCATCCATAAGGCTTTTTTTTTTTTTTTTCTGACTTACAGCAAGGTTGTCATGTCATAATGGACAAGTTCCAGCTTTGGCAAAATCGGAAAATCATGTTATTGTTTAATCCATTTCGTCCAAACTGCATTAATATTCCTTCCAATAAAGTTCAAAGTTGTTGATATATGTTGTTGAACAGTGTGAAATGTAACTTTCATTTACTGTATCTGTCAGAGGCAAATGTTATACTTTTATTGTGCTTTAGTCCCTTTTCAGATCACACAGTTTTTATCTTCCAGCTTTCTAGTGAAAACAATGTGTCCACAAAGGGTTGCTTCAATGTTTATGATAAACTGAAGGATGAAACATTATGGGTTGAAAAAGTTCTTTGAGTCTTAAAAATTCGTCGTAGATTCACTGGAAAACGTCATTTTGCCAAAAACAGGCCTGTTTTTCTGAGCTCATAAATATTTTTTATTGAGTCTTTCTTACATGAGAGCAACACTACAGACATACAATAATCTACTACTACTACTACTACTACTACTACTACTAACAGCTAAGCTCAACATTCAACATGGAGTAAAATGAACCATTCACATTAATCTAGCCATGAAATGAATCCAAAAACATCATATTTAAGAGTAAAATTTTACCAGGGACCATTTTACTTCACATTCATTGCATTGACTTTTCACACTTTAAATACATTTTGCTGATGACAGCCATAGTCTTAGTTAAGTAAGGTTTTAAATTCAACTTTTACTATTAGTGGAGTATTTTCCCAGTGTACTATTAGTACCTATATCTATGGTACTATCTAGGAAAAATCCTTAACCTAAATACTTAAAGTATCTGTCCATTTCTTCTACATTTCTTAGGAAATACTGTTGTTTTTTTTTTTGCTTGGTATTGTAATTAAACAGCTATAATACTGGTTCATTTCCTAGTTTTTCAAATAAAAGTATAAAATGCGCTGAAACATAAAGTATTTAATTGGCCAAAGGTAAATAAAGCATTAAAATGTGCTGCCAGCTAGCTTCAACATTAACATTCAAACCAGATTTCGATGCCTTGTAACTTTAAGCACATTTGTTTGATGTTTGCATGCAGGGATTTTATTATTTTATGGTTCAGCTAACTAATCTAAAAAATTTCCAGCCCTTTAGTCCATCAACAGCAGTTTGTGTAATCGCTTCATCAATCATTAATGAGCCAAAAAAATAAATAAATTGTGTCTAACTGCAGCATCCGTATATGAGAATTTCCTTTCTATCATTGTGAATTTAACATATTTGGGGTTTGAACTATTGTTCAAACAACACAAGCACTTTAAAGCAGTGTGGAAAAAAATAATTAATCATGTAATGAAAAATAAATGTACATCAGTACTGGAAGTGATACTACAGATTGACCGTGTTCAGTGAAATCCTGTGTCCTCTTGTGTGAACGTGCATGCATGTGTATGTGCACGTGCACGCTGTAGACAAGGACAATGGCAGGTGCAGTAAATTGCCAGCTTCAGCAGAGCTCTGACATACTTGATCTGTTTCTCCTTCCCTCAGGAAAAGCTTTGCCAGCAGAAGTACAATGTCTCCTGCATAATGATCATGCCTCAGTACCAAAGGCAAGGATTTGGAAGGTTCCTTATTGATTTCAGTAAGTTCCTTAATGCTCTTTTAGACCACTGAACTCAGTTTTTTGTACTTTTCTTTCTGTCTTTTACAAACAATTTCAGATTAAGGGGTGAAGCTGCAGCTTGTGGCAAGGTGCTGTTATTTGGTTAAGGCTTTGAAGTGGCCTAATCAAGAGCATTCATGTACAGTGCTTAGGCAATCACTGAAGATTAGGAGTGAGAAACAGTACATTCTTGCTGCATACATTATGTGGTGGCTGTTAGCGTTTGACCTGAAGAGCTTTTTTACTCTGTTTTCCATCTGATGAGGTGTTTCTGTGTTTTTATGTCATGTAATATTTAAAGCCTTGCGGTCCACTTATGAAAACAGCTGCCGCCTTGAGTGGGTTTCTGTGTTTAGGCAGGCAGTTTTTTTGTCATTAGAGCACTTTTATTATTTTCAAGAGTTTTCTCTTCGCCAAGTGATGAAGAGAAGAAGGAGAAGGAGCGTGCGAGGCGAAGGGAGGGGAGGGCGGCAGAGCGGTAATGGAGCATTTGATTTCCTGTTCACTTTGGGAGCCATTGAGACACAGAGATGCGAGAGGATCTGTGATATTGAGAGTGTGCTGATAACAAAGACAGGGATTAAGGGAGATTGAACACAGCTGAGTTCTGAGCTCTTTGAAGGCTTTATTGGAAAATGTAGCTTTGGAGCTGGAAGTTGTTTAGATTAAGATTTTCTGTTATATTGGATTGTATTAGAGGAACAGTTTGTCTCAGGTAGCTGTGAGAGCAGAGCATTAGTGTGAAAAATGTTCCATTTCACATCATCATTCACTCAGTGCGGCTCTTTTGTTTTGCCTTATTAATGGTAATATACTTGTAAAATGACATGAAATGAAATATGACTTTTTTCAATTAATTTATTTGAATATTCACTGCTAAGTGTTTGTTATCACAGGCTGCTCTTCTTAGCTTTAGTAATGAATATTGTCATGATTACTGGAATATTATGTGTTCAGTGTTTGGTGATTAGATTTGCTTGTTTAGTTCTCGGTAGTGGGTGCACATTAAAAGGCATTAATTAATTTCATGCGGCTCATAATGGATGACCCTTGACAGGGCTGCTTATAAAACTAATTACACACAGATACATTTTAGTACTAGCTTTTTTTCTTGTTCGTTATCTCCCCTAAGTACAGTCTCTTGTGAGCAATGACATCCAGCTGCTTCTCTGTTTCGCTCCGTCGCTTTGTTTCCTCTGTCAACCTCCTTTGTCGCCCTTGCCAGCATGTATCACAGCTACTGACTGAGGTTGAAGGAGAGGAAAACTGATTGTCTCGGCTACTTTTTTACTATTTAAAGGTGAAATACCAACCAGGGCTTGGAGTCACTGCCTTGTATGAATACGTTATCTGTATGACTGAATGTGTCTTATTCAATCCAAGCTCCTCTTTTGTCTTCTCCTGTTCTAAACTACCCTGGTCTGCGTCCTGTTTTCTTTGTATCATGTTTGTTTGTGTTGTTGTCATGCATATTTCTTTTTGTGCATCCATCCAGTGTGGAACAATGAAAAGTCACCCAAATGACAAAAAAAAATACTGCCATAACGTTATCAGTTGGTGCAAAAACTAAACCTGTTTGCTACAGCTGAAGTCATCTGTCAATAAAATGTACAAAAGCTATGTGTGAGTTCTGCACATATAGATACTAGTGATACTCACTTAGTAAATACTGATACTGAAACGAATATTACAGGTATTTTTCTATGCTTAGGTAGTATCTAAACAGTTTAGTCTGTGCCGCAAAGACATGAAGTCAAAGAGTCAACTCTAGTCCAAAACATCAAAAATATTGCTGTATGATTAATGACAGGATGAGATAAACAGTAAAGCATAGTACCAAATGATGCTGTTCTCTTGTCATCATATCACACAGCCCTACAGGCTGCTATTCATTCCTACCATCTGATTATCATGGAAGATAGTCAATGAAAAAAACAACAAACTAATCAAACTAAATTATTCTTTAGTATGAAATTCATCAGAAAAAGTAAATGTCTACATACTACTCACAGTATTCCCATAAAAGTAAATTATGGTAGATAAATGTAAAGAGATCTGTGTGGCTGGAACCACGGCGTCGTCCAAATGACAAAAAATATTGTCATATGGAGTGTGATTTTCAAGTCAACCAAATAAACAATGAAGCATAATATAAAATGATATATACGAGGGGTCAAGCTATTATCAGACCTGCCGATTAACAGATATTCAGCATTTTTTTACACTTATCTGAATCATTGTTGTTTGATTTGTAAAAAATTCGTTCTAATGCCACTGCCTTTCTGTCTGTAGGCACTGATTCGAAATGTTAAACTTCAGCACACATTTAAATTTTACTAGTTTCCTTTATAAAACTTAAGGGAGCTAATTTGTTGATATATCTAAATTTTAAGTGTAACTTAAAAATGCTGCCGGGCGCTCACTGCACTTTTTCCTAGTTGTGGAGTTAAAAGTTATGCTTTAAGGCATTTCAGCAGAGTTTAGTGTTGGAGTTTGTTGGAGTAAATTTTGACACTTGAGACATTTTATTTTACTGTGAATGTACATGGATTTCAGATATCAGTTACTGGTTTCCTATTAATTATCTGTGTTGGTATCATCACTGGAGAAAACATATTGGTCAGCCTGTAATATATGTTGTCATATTTCAAGGCCCTAATGTAATCTGTGGTGGAGGTGGGATTCTGAAATAATCCTGTGGCTGGACTAAAGTGTTTTGTTTTTGTTTGAATCGTGTCTTTTTAGGTTACCTTCTCACCAGGCAAGAAGGACAAGCCGGCTCCCCAGAGAAGCCGCTGTCAGATCTGGGTCGCTTATCCTACCTGGCATATTGGAAAAGTGTCATACTGGAGTACCTTTATAAGCACCCAGATAAACACATCAGTGTTAAAGGAATCAGCAGGGCCACTGGGATGTGTCCACATGACATCGCCGCGACTCTCCAGCAGCTCGGCATGATTGACAGACAGGATGGCAGGTCAGTTTCCGAGCTGCAGTCTCCTTCAGCCTGTGCATGCTGTCTGACTTATCCAGGCCAGCGGGTATTTTTAACAGCGTATCCATTAATGCCGCTGAATATTGACAGAAGTAAGTCAGGTTAAGCACCCCCAAGGACATGGTGCACCTGCTGTCCCAAAGAGCTTGTCTTTGTGCTTGTATCTAACCACACATCACCTTCTGTCCACTGTTTGTGAACATGGATTTTCTCACTCTCACCCAGGATTGTGCTGATCAGAAGAGAAAGATTGATTCAGAGGCACATGGAGCGGCTGAAGGCCAATCCACGACGCAACGAGGTGGACCCTGATGCCCTGCGATGGACTCCTTCCACCACCCCCAACGCTGTGCTGTCTGAGGAGGAGAGGGAGGCAGAGATGGATGTAGGTTTCATGGATATCACAAGTTATTTTAGGGTTCCCACAAGTCTATAGCACTGCTGAAAGGCCTTACAGTGCAAACATAATATTAATGTTGAATCCAAAACAATCATTCATATTATTAGAAAATCTTTACATTTGGTTTGACATCCCTCCCAAAGATTGCAAAGGATATATATTAGCAACACCCAAAGTTAGATAATGTAAAATATAGCCTAAAAATACACGAATAAGTATGCTAACTGAGTACCTATTAAGTGTCATCCTAAGAGGGAATTTAAGTTTAGAAGCTACAGGAGCTGAAATCATGGGAAAAACATTAGACAAGACATACATTCCTTCTACAGCTGCCCCTTTTTTTAGTCAGAGTAGATGAGGCTTGATTTAGGTCTTAAATTACATTCATAATAGCCTTAATTAGAGCCATGCTGTTTTCTAAAGTCCTTAAAATGTCGATTAATCTAAAATTTAGGTCTTAAAATGTCTTGAATCTGGTTTTGACAAGTCTCAAAACTTAGATAAATGATGACGCTAACCATGTGATAGCAGGAGGCGTCATTAACTTCAGCTTCATTTTTGTTCTTGAGAAAAATCTGTTATGACCATGTTGCAACGCTAAAAAAAACCAACCACAGCAGAACCAATAACTGTCTTAAATCGAAAGTTTTAAAAAGTTTTTAATATTACTTGTTGAAGGCTGCTTGTACAGCAGGAGTTATTTGTGTACAGCTGCCTGCCGAGCTGTTACTGGAGGTTTGTTTGATTAACCGGGAGTTCAAATAGAGGCCATTACCAGGCAAAGCGCTCTCCCTGTCAGCAGGCATCTAATGTTGTGCAAAATTGCCCTAAATCAGTTCACTACATAATTGATAGTGCTGAATATTCCATGAAATGCAATCTTTCCACGGTTGCTTAACAGAAACATTTCCTCCATGACGGGCAAACATCCAATCAGGATGCTGCTCTTATTATCAGGAGGAACCTGCGGTGATTCATTTGTCATGACGTTAATTCCAATCTCTTGTTTCCCCATTAGCCTGGTTGCTCAGATGTTGAAGCGTGCGTCTTTCCAGAGATAATGTGTCTGTTTAATTACCAGGCGGAGCGGCTGAAGGAACAGGCCAGTTGCTGGGAGAAGGAGGAGAGAGAGGGCTTCATGTCAACACACAGCAGGCAGCCGCTCACCAAAGTCCACTGCAAGGTTCCCTACAGGACTTACGAACGCCGCGCTATGTCATCCTGGACCAGGAGGATCCAGGAGGCGGAGGATGTGAGCGATGACGAAGCAGACGAAGATGACGATGATGATGACGACTCTGATGGCTCACCGCCCATCCTCACAAAAGCTCATGCAATGCTCACAGCCAAGAGAAAGGTGACTATTGGTTTATTAATACAGGCAAATGATAAACATAACACACAATATAATAATGAAATGAAAAATGGGATCCTTCAGGAAGTCAAATACTTAGACTTAAACTCTCCTAGTTTATTTATCATACACACACAAAAACACACTGGAATTTCAAGAAAGTAAAAAAAAGCCATCTGTCTGGCAAACTCTGCATTTTTTCATTATTAAAGTAATCTCATTTTAAGAAAATCTATCTTCATCTTAATACAATATTCCAGTTAATATTGAGAAGGATTTAGCCAGTAACAAAAGCAATATTGCAGCAGATGATCAAGACTGTTTTCATTATTTTAAGAGCAACACCACAGAATATCAAGTATATCTTGAGTAACTATGTCCGTGTTGCTGGTGAAAAGCCCCACTTGTTTCAATTCTGGCATTTTTTTCCCTAATTTTAATTTCCGTTATGGTTTTTAGAGGCTAGTTTCTAGTTTTAAGAAACCCTGACAAGTAAGATGAGTTTATCATGCTGACATAGTCTTTTGTTTAATACAAGACAATATATATTTGAGAATATGTAGCTTCTCTGTTTTTACAGTGTAGTGTATACTATTAGGGCTGTGCAGAAATAACACTAATATGCCAATATAATATATGACATGATTCACGAGTTCTGATTCAGTATCACAGTGCTATATGCATGGGGATGAATTGCAACCTCCAAAAAATCAAATTTTGTTAAATCTCAGAAAACTATGATGTTTCCTCATTGCTGTGATGTTTTATGTTGTTGGATTGGATTCAAATGGCAGGTTGTTGTTGATTACAGTATTAGGGACGATGACCACTGTTCAACATCCATCTAATAGTCAAACATGATGTAAACATTTCAGATTGTAACAGAAATGGTGCGTGTACATGCACAGTCTCTAATAACGTACATATCAGACCAAAAAAGGATAGTATATTGTACAAAAGATCATGTCTAGCAGCTTGGGGCTTAAACACAAAATGAATTACAGTCTGCCATTGATCTTTTCATGTAAACTATTAAATGAACAAAACAGTGCAGTACAATATTCTAAATTATCGTACTGTAATATTGTCTTACACCACTATACTACTATAAGTAACAGCAGTCTTCAGTAGAAGAATGCTTTTGCTATTTAATATTGTTTCATTATCTTATGATGTTTGCAATAATTACAGATTTTTTTTTTTTTTTTTTTTTTACTGAAACTTAAATTTGAATTACTTCTTAATCGAGCTCTAAATATATCTGCTATACGACAGAAACGTGGCTTTTTTGTTTGTTGACATGACTCATCTCCACTAGTCAGCTGTTTTTTTCATTCCATTGATTATCTGAGGTTTTATTCCAGCACAAAGCAGAATTGAATATATATGATTAGATATTTTCCTTCATTAGTGAGCGTGTTGTGTATTCGGGTGAGATAGAAAGGTTTGATAAATATTCATGAATTCAGTGGAGGGTTCAGTGCCTTCCTCTTGTCATCTGGAGCCTCCCTGTGCGCCTGCAGCTGCAGATAATAGATTGTGTTTTCACTGCTGGTGTCGACACTGTGCAGGCTAAACCTTGTACTATTGTCAGTGGTCATGGTTAATTTACTGCCCTCCTCTGTGCTTCTCACATCTGTTCTGTCTATATGGCACTGCCCCCTTGTGCTGGAGATAAAATTACAGCCAGCTGCATGATGTCAGTGAGACCTTTTCAACAAAAACAGTATAGAATCCAGAAAAGAACAGAATTGGCTGGTAGAGTTTGTTTAGTGCATTAGTTACAGTATTGATTTCACATTCCTCTTGTGAAGGATTTTGAGGAGAGCAGTGGGAAACAACTGCATAAAGTAGAATATAGACTGTGGTTTCTGCCCACTCGGCCTGTCTCATTTGTGGTTTTCCACACCAGGCTGCTTTGCTCAAACATTTAGGCTTACACTGGTGGTTTTACCATTTTACATTCAGCTCAAAAGCCTGAATGAATTTCCATCATCCACCTAGTGCCCTAGTTTGCAGTTTTCCACAAAAGTAATCCACGCTGATCGATGTGTTCACTCCGTCTTGTTTTGTGTTACAGAGATCTGTTGTGCTGAAGAAGAGAGGGCGTAAAAGAAAGAGAATAAACAGCAGCGTAACAACAGAGACCATATCGGAGACCACAGAGGTGCTCAACGAGCCGTTTGATAACTCAGAAGATGAGCGTCCTATGCCCCTGCTGGAGCGCACCTCCAGAGTGGGCGAGCTGGATGAGGAGGAAGAGGAGGAGGAGGAAGAGGAGGAGGAGGAAGATGAGGACAAGACACAGATTACACCGGTGAAACGGCGTAGAGGTCGCCCGAGGCTGGAGAAAAACATTCAGAAAGACAATCTCGAACACTGGAGCGAAGGTATTTTCATCCTGACTCTACTAAGAGTCTTTTGTGCTGCATTTCTCTACATCTTAAGCCACATCCACACTAGAAGCTTTAGTTTTAAAACTCACTTGTGCTACATTTACTTAGGATCCCTACATGGACTTTTGGAAACACTGTTTTAGTTTGTAAACTATGTTGGAGACTATTGGAAACAATGATGCAGGCGCCCACTTTCACTGCATGATTTCATCTTATTAGTCCCTATTTGACCTTATACACCAGTGTTACATTCAGTAACAATTCAGTGTCGTTGTCAACCCAAGAAAAGTCATCTGTGGTAACACTGGGATAGCGTTTCCTGTAAATAATCAACCTACTGCTTAGTTTCCTGTTCACACAGACACATTGTATATGAATGGTAAAACACAGATTGTGTCTAATAGCTTACTTTTCTGGATGGAGTTATTCTTTAGTTTAACACACTGCATTTTAATGTGAATATGGCCTTAATGCAGATATTCCACACTCGCTTAAAATTTATAATATCCAATACTTACTTCTTACAATCTCAGGTCTTCAAAATGTATTGTATTAAGAATTTAATTACATAAAGTTCAACTATTCTCAGTCTTTGAATTATTGTTCACCCTGTGTCAAAACTACCAAAACAACATCCACATGGAACCAGTAAGCACTAATGCATACAGTGCAGCCAGTCTAAACTAATCAGAGCACAGCCAGGCTTCTGTGGAGTCTTCTCTTATCAAAAAGCAGCTCTCACTAAAGTGCAACTTGTTCCTGTTAATTTTACGTTCATCTAATATGGTTAAGTGCAAGTCCTGTGAGAGTTGTCCCAGACACATTAAGCATCTGTTGGCTATAAAAGCATTTGAGTCATGTGGGAAGTCGGAAAAACACAGAACTGCTGTAAAAACAAAATTGCCTGCTATTTCCCAATATTGTTCTGTATATTCACATCATTCATATTATTCACATTTTGACAGTATGCATGCAAAATAGACCAGAAATTGCATTCATATGTGTATATTGTGTATCTTCTTAGTATTACTGGTAATATGAGCATTATATTAATCTTAATTTCAGTTTTTACAGTGGTTTTTTTTGGCACTTCAAGATTTTTTGGCCTCTGAAAAGTAATACATGAATAAATTTTACTCACTTCATAACAGTAAAAAAAAGTCTTAAATTTAACTTGGAAGCTGATGAAACCCTGTGGAGACAGATTGTGCAGATTTTCTGTCAAAACAATAAAACCACCATCTATTTTTTTTTCTATCTGTAGGAGCTGATCTTCTTTCAAAGAGACCCAGCAGACCTCGTCCAGTGAAACGGAAGAAAGGCTGGCCCAAAGGAGTAAAACGAGGCCCTCCCAAATGGAGACTAAAGAACGAGCGAAAGATGGGCTTCAAGCTCAACCTTTACACTCCCCCTGAAACTCCCATGGAGGCGGAGCAGCATCACATCCACACTGAGGAGGCGAAAGAGGAACCAGAGCAGGACATTGTCAGTGCAGGGGAGGAGGGCAGCAGAGCGCGAAGGGGCTCTCCTAGTCCAGATTTAACGCTGGAGAGGCTCCCATCTGAGCCACAGAGTCCTGCAGACCACGACTCCCATAAGTCCAGTTCTCCGGAGGATTCACCAGTGTGTTCTCCTGTTAGTTCACCTGTGGCCTCGTACACCAGGCACGAGGACCAAGATGATTTCCCAGAAGCACCTGAAGAAAACCCACAAGACAGCGAGCACGAGCAGGACTCCCCAGCCAAAGAAGTGGAACACAGTAGAGAGGGTGAAGTGTCCCTGGAGCAACATGGAGAGGATGTTGAGGAGGAAGAAGAGGAAGAGGAGGAGGAGGAAGAGGTGCAAAGGACTCAGACTGAAGACCAGGATGCAGATGATGAAGATGAGAGTCACAACAAGACAGCAGAGACTGAAAGCAGCAAAGAGGAGCTGGATCAGAGTCTCAAAGAAGCACCTGAATGCGATCCACCTTTTTTAGATTCAAAAGAAGACAATGACTCTGAAATGAGTCAGCAGGTTTCCACAATATCCTGTAACGAGGGGGAGGAACCTTCAGCTGCTGCAGAGAACACCCCGGGTGCTGAGACAGAAACAGCGGTAGCACCAACACCCACTGCAGCTGTAACAGAGGCATCAGTAGCAGCTGTAGACTCTGATAATCCTGCAGACTCTGAGTCAGAGGAGGAAGCACCCAGTCCTGGTCCAGATCATCCACCTCCTCAGCCAACAGAGAGGCCGGCGCTCAGTCCGGTGCTCAGAGAGGACCCTCCAATCTGCTCAGAGATCGACTCAGAGACAGCCCAAGCTGTTCAGTCCCTGACGCAGGAGACGGAGCAGGAGACTGTGTTCCAGGACTGTGTGGAGAGCCAGGAGGCCTGTCGAAGTCTGCAAACCTACACCCATGTGGCCCAGAGCCCCCAGCTCACCTCTGTGGACGACTGCCCCCAGTCAGACCACAGCAGCCCCCTCTCTTCTGCACACTCGCACCCCAGTCAGTCGGTCCGCTCCGTCAACAGCCCAGCGGTCTCCATCCTGGAGAGCGGCTACACCCAGATCAGTCCGGACCACAGCGCCATCTCCGTGCCCTCGCTCCACAACATGGAGACGAGCCCCATGATGGATGTGCCGTCGGTGTCGGATCACTCGCAGCAGGTGGTTGACAGTGGCTTCAGCGACCTGGGCAGCATCGAGAGTACCACGGAGAACTACGAGAACCCCAGCAGCTACGACTCTACCATGGGTGGCAGTATCTGTGGCGCCGGCCCCTCTCAGAACAGCTGCTCCTATGGCAGCATCCCTGCCAGCGGCTTGGCCCAAAGCAGCTGCGCTGTCAGCCAACAAATGGCCGCCGTCAACCCCGGCAGCTGCGGCATGATTCAGCAGAACAGCCTGAGCTCGCCGCAGCACTGCAACGTGAAGTCGCCGCAGGGCTGCGTGGTGGTGGAACGGCCGCCGAGCAACAGCCAGCACAGTCAACACAGTCAACACAGCCAGCGCAGCCAACACAGCCAACACAGCTCCCACAGCAGGCACGGCCCTCACAATCAGCACAGCCAACACAATCAGCACGGTCCACACAATCAGCTAAGCCAGCACAGTCAACACAATCCACACAACCAGCATAGTCACCATCACAATCACCACCTGCAGCACAATCAGCTCAGCCAGCACAATCAGCACGCTCAACACAGCCTTCACAATCAGCACAGTCAGCACAGCCAGCAGCAGTCCATGGCGCAGTGCGCCCTGCCCACCAACTTCACCACCACCATGCAGCTGGCAGACATCCCTGAGTCTGGCACCCCCAACTTCGCCCTCTATGAGCGGATGAACCCCCAGGGGGAGTACGGCAGCAGCCATTACTCTCAGTCATCAGGCCTCAGTCTGGCAAAGCTGCAGCAGTTCACCAACACATTTATCGAACACCCCCACTCATTGCCTTTCAACCACTCGGCCTCACACCCCATCACATCGTATGCAAACACCCCCTCGCTGTCATCGCAGCATTCTGGCCTTGTATCTTTGTCCCAGAACCCCCATCGGGTCTCCAACCCGCAGGTGCAGGCCACCATGACCCCTCCCCCGAACCTCAGCTCCCCGCCGCCTATGATGCTGCAGCGTAACATGGGCATCCCGCCTTCGCAGCGGATCCAGTCCCAAATGGCTTCCAAGAGTCACATCTCAACCCGTTCCAAATCGGCCCCGCTGTCGCACCACCAGCAGCAGATGTACGCTCGGCCGCCACAGACTGTCGCCATGCAGGCGCCGTCCAGGACGCTGGCCACCATGCCACGCGTGAGCATGAACATCATGCCGGCGCCGGCCTACAACTCCATGAACATGCCCTCTCTTAACGCCATGAACGGCTACAGCATGAGCCAGCCCATGATGAACAGTGGCTACCATGGCAACCATGCCTACATGAACCAGTCACCCCAGTACTCTATGCAGATGGGCATGATGGGAACACAGCCATACCCCCAGCAGCCCATGCAGGCTCCACCACATGGCAACATGGTGTACACCCCAGCTGGTCACCCTGGTTACATGAACACAGGCATGTCCAAGCAGTCCCTGAAAGGGCCCTTCATCAGGCGGTAACTGTCCGCTGGACTGAGCTGGTTCTTCTCACGTGCATTTTGCTGATTTAAGATGCACTGATCTGGCCTTGTTTTCTTTTTTGGTGTCTTTTTTTGTTATTTGTTTAGGACTTAAAAACCAGCAGCAGCACTTGGAAAGAATGCAAAAATTTTCATCAATGATTAAACTTTGAAGCTAATGTTGAAAAGTATTTTTGTTCCTCCAGATGGGAAGCCTTACATCATTATGATGAAAATCTATTTAATTAGTGTTAGTGTCTCTGATGTGTCTTTTAGAGCGGGCGGGTTCAGAGCTCAGACGTAGAGATTTCATCAGTGGTCTTGCAGTCTTGTAGCAGCCTCAAATGAAGCCATTTAATGTGCCTGCTACAAGTGGAGTTAGTGGCTGTTTGAACCTGTTCAGTGTATCTGTCTAACAGTGCTGACAATTAGTTTGTACTATACTCATGCCTTTGTATATTTAAATTATTGTACTTATTTTGTAAAGTGAAAACTAGCATGCTTCAGTCTCTGTTAGTGACAGTGCATTGAGTAGTACTGTACAAGTGTTGTGCTTAATAGCAAGCCATTTTAAAGATATCTGGCCTTTATTAGGTTTCCCTCCACAGGGAGAAAGATGAAACTATATTTTGTTAATTCTAATAATGTAAAAAAATGTAAACTTAGTCCTGTTTTCTGTTCGGTTTGAGAGGTTTTATTGCTATGTATGTATAATTCTGAAGTCTTTTGTAACAGATCTCCTTGAGGCAGCTTTCTGTTTAATAAAGCAGACTGATTTCTGTCAAAATAACAAAGCATATCTCAGTGTTTGTACCCTGAAAATTCTAAAACATTTCAAAATGTCCAGAAGTGTGGCAGAATTTAAAAGAACTAAATGATTATAACAAATAACAATAAAGAAATATAAATTTAGTCCAAAGTTGATATTTTACATAATGCCTTTAAAGCTACGTTTTCATTCCATCTGTAGATTTGTTTTCTATCTTTATAAAATGTTGGATTTATATTTTACCGAAGTGTAGAACAATAGAGCCTGTGAATAGACCAAACTAAGCTAATGGATTGCATGTAAAACGCAACTTGTACTTGTGTTTTTGTTTATATTGCTCTTTTGTAGCCTTTGTACCTGTACAGAGTTGCTGGTAAGAACAGGGGGGAAATACCTGGATATGTGCACAAAAAGCGGACAGAATGACATTCTTGTATTTATGACTTTTCTCCTTTTGTCAGTCACTTAAAATGCTGTACATTTTAGCATAAGAATAAATTATGATTGACCATGTACATGATTCTTCTCCTTTAATTTAATGAAGACTGTCACAGGAATATGAATAAACTGAAAGATCTAACGTAAACAGGTCTTTTGTTTGCAGAAAATGATGTAAAATCAGTGCAAAGTTTAAATCTAAAAGTTTTTTGGCCAATAAATCCTAAATCTGTCCTTATATTCTCGAATTTTCTGATTAAGTGTTAAATGTTTGTTTGTTTTACATCTGTTTAAGGTGAAATCATAATATTTAATTTTCAGTAGTCATTGTGTAGTGGAGCTGTAGATTTATGACTCCATCTTAGGTCATGAAATATCCTTCTGAGACCCAGTAACACATATTTGTTGTCTGCAGGGCGAAAATTTCTCAGCTTTACTAAAAAAACAAACACACAAACAAAAAAAAAAAAAATAATACATTGGTCACTACAAAGGACATTCCATAAAAAAAAAATGTATCTGAAAAAAACATTGCATCATGGGAATTGACATTTTATTTCAAGAAGAAAAAACTATTACTTCCCAGGGTCTCAGGAGGATATATAAAACACAAATTCACTGAGACTGAATATGTAAATATTAGCCACATGCACTGAAAAGACTTGTCGACTTATTTTATTTAAAAAATATAGTACAGTTTGTGAAGAAATGAAAGTTTACACAGATTATTTTATCATTTTACTAGAACTCCAATACCTGATGAGGGCGTCATGCAGACTTTTCACCTCTTATTTCTCAAAAAGACTCAATTAGATTCAGAGTTACACCAGATTAAGCACAGAATGATCTCTAATGACTGAAAACTACATTTGGAGTTGTCGGATATTAGTTTTACAACTTGGTTTCTCTTTTCAGTTCTTTTCTAAGGGACTTGTCACCTTTGACCTTGACTTGACTTCACCTGTGAGACTTGAACCTTTAGAATTGTCATATTATAGAAGACTTGATGTAAAGCATTATATTCCACTCAACACTTGATGTGATTAACAATCCTGACTGGTTTAAGACTTGACCTGTCCTTTTTGACACCTGGCCTACAGAACCTGAGACTTGTCCTGGGTTTTTGACTGGAGTTGGACTGTGTTTACATTGGGCATCTGACCTGGACTGCCCCCAGGGGTCCTAAAAACACCTCTACTCAGATCCATCCTTCTTCTTCTCCTGCAGCTGCATGTCCAATTCTCTCAGCTGTTTGAGGAAGCCCCAGTTTGGGATGATCCGTCTGCGCTTTTTCACATGTTCGATGGCGTCCACCACAGTCATGTCCTCACAGATCATCAGGTAGGCCAGGAAAAGGGTCGCGGACCGACTCCTGCCCATCACACAGTGAACCAGGAGTTTATCTGCAGAGACAACAAGCACACAAGTATTCAATCAACAGACGAATGCTCATTTTATGGAGACATTTATCTGTTGAAAAAGTCAAATATCCAAAGTTAGATAAGAAATAATCCTGCACCTCAAATATATGTAGTCATACACGTGGTTTTCATCCACAAAAACTTAGGAAAAAAAATGAATACTGCATTAAAATATTGAATTACCGCTAAACAATGAACCAGTGTTACCACTGTATGAAGGTAAAATGAATACATCTAAAATTGCTAATAACTGTGTAAATTAGCTGTATATTTAATGCACAAGCGAAATCTAATGTGTTGCTTTAGCATCAGTAAATAAATGTCTTAAAATTCACTATCAACGTAACTGAATTTTCTAACTTAACAGAATAATTTAATAGTGGAAAATTATTGCTTGTCAAAAATTAGCTGCTAGCCGAGAAGACTTATTAGCGAATGTTAGCTTAGCATTTGCTAGGCATGAGCTAACTTCATTCCATAGTTTTGACCGTGTGAACAATTCAAACGAAGAAATAGCTCCGGGTTCAAGTCCACTGAAAAGTCTGCTAGAATCTTGTCATTACATCTAAGGAATAAGAGTAAACGATTATGTTATGATATTAGTTCAACTAACTTATTTTGTTTGTGAATTTAGTGTTAGCAGTTTGTCATTAGTGGTTGCTAGCAGATAGCAAGCTTCCGGTTTGGTAAGCTAAGCTAATGATGGTGTCAGTGTCATCATTTAAAATAATAATAATAATAATGGATTTTTTCACACCAGGAATTTTTTATCATTTTGATTAATGTTTCTCACCTAAGAGAAGTATTTTCATAGATACTACTGCTACTATTTACTGGCCCACACAACTAAATAGCTTTGCTATGTTAGCAGCATGTTGCTAGCATACACTACATATTGACAGGTTTTAACTGCAGAATGTATTGAAATACATGGTTAAATATTAGATGTTTATAAATTTTTATGTTCCTGCATTTTTAGGTGCTTTTTCCTGTCACAATCAGTGATGCTAGAAAGGAAATCTTAAAACATACCAGAGGCTAATAAGAAAATTTATCTTACATTAGCTGTAACTTGTAACAAACAAATCTGTGTGGAGGAAATATGTAACACATCAGTAAGTTACAACATTCAGTATAAAGTTCATTGAACAATCTGATTTATGAGTCACATTTATCATGACGACTGTCTCACATCTCACATGTATGTAAACTAAACGCTACTATATTCTACAATTCATAACGTGTCAGGAAATTACTATATCATATAAAATAACATCCCAGACTGATTAGACCTACTAAGTACCACGAAATGATGACATTATTGTAGGTAACATTTGCAATCATGCAAAGGGTTAGATTATCTCACCGCTGGTCACCAGTGGTGAGGTAATGGTTATATCTAAATATATGGTGAAATTTTACATTTCTGTGCACGCTATAACCTCCATATGCTCTGCTTACTCTGAGGATTGCTCAGTGTTTTCTCAATGAACTTGGCAGCGGAGAAGAAGTACTGGCTGAGGTCGAACGCTGGGACGTCCTCCGCCACCACGCCATAGTAGACAACATCCATGTCACCATAGTAACCAGCTCCTGTATCCACGCTGTTCCACGTCCCCTCAGCTGCATTCAAGATGTGGGTAATTCCCAGCTTCTTCAGCTTATACTTATCCTTTGCCGTTTGCCTGCAAGAATATTATTTCAATCCTCTATTATTTCATTCAGTTTAGTAATTTAATGCTTTTTTTACTTACTCGTCCCCAATGTAGACATTAGGCCAGACCTCGTTGACATGAGTATAAGCCACACTCCCACGGTTAAGGATTTTCTCCAGCTCATAGCCCCCAGGTGTGACATATTCATCCACTGGACTGGATTCCTCTGCCGCCTTTGTAACATTTATCTTTGACTTGTGAGAAGCCATTTTCTCACTGTGGCTTCCTTTCACACATGATTTATTACCTTAAGGGGAGACAGAAAGAAATGCCGCACTAGCTTTTTCCTTCCATTTCTCCTGTGTTCGACAGGGATAATAAAAGTATTTTATTATTTTTTTTTTGTTTTGTTTTTCACATGCATGACCGTTAGGACTCACCAAGAGAAGAGATTAAAGCTCTTCATTTCCCTGCTTGAGATTTTTTGTTTCATCACTCTGGCAGCTTGTTGTGAAGCAGTCCTTAAAAGCAGAACATGGTTGGGTTTAAGTCTGGCTGGGGCAGAGATTGTATAACCGCTCTGTGACGGGCATCAAATGCGGAGGATATTTTTAGGGCTGTGATGTGGCGGCCCCCTGACCTTAGCTGCCACGTTCACGCCTGTGGGGAAAACTTCCACCCAGCCAGTCCCCGCCGCCATCCACTTCTAAACACACAACTTTAATCTCCGCTGCTGGCAGGAAGCCGTGCTTATCCAAACTTTGCACTTGCCAAAGGATACCCATATTCACTGGAGTGAGCAGGGGCACTCAGAGCTTTTTTTTTTTTTTTTTTTGCTCAGCGACTCCTTGAAATTGTGTCAGCCTTTCTGCATATCTTTAGACGCTGGGAGAAATCGTGTAAGCGCTGCCTCACAACACCCGTTAAAGATGTTCTGCATCTTCTGGAGCCTCTCGGGGCCAGAAGAGAACTAAAATGTGTCAGACTGTTAGACAGATGAGGTTTTTCACAAGATGGCACACGTCTTTGATTCCCCGGTATATGATATGCATGGTCCATTCAGTGATCTAAATGCGAGCCCCTAAAGTGAGAGTGTGATGATGGCTGTATTGCAGAACGGCTGCATGAAGCTGCTAACATGTCAGACAGAGTTTTCACACCATCAGGCTCCTTTATTTTTCCCTCATATCTTCATAGTCTGCCATCATTCATTCTGACAGTGAAATCATTAAACCTGTGATATCCAATTCCTTTTATTTTGACAGCATCTCTCTCTTTCTGTCTCCCAGTGTGCTCTGGAGAGCATCTCTTATTAAGATGGCTTCTGCGTTTCATCTCTTTTCAAAGTCTGACCTGAATCTGTATACACGCTCAGAACCATGCTGGCATATTTTTGTCATCTTGTATCAAGCCTCTTAAAACATCACAGTTTTAACTGTTCGACTCTGGATTGCAGCAGTTTAGACACAGTATTTGGAGAAATGTGAATAAATAAGTGGAGAATTGTTTATTTATAGTCATACTCTGTCTGCATTGCTGAAGTGCAGTAAGGCTTTTGGCAGTTGTGTTGCATTTGTTTAAATATCTTTTGCAATATTGATCGTACTATGAAAATGAGTATGTCTGCAAGTTTGAGCTCTGCAAAGAATCTGTTCAACTTATCTGCTCAGGATTGATTGATTGATCGATGTGTTTTCAGTGTGAGGCTGGAGCTGTGAGTCTGTAGCATAGTTTAGCACAAACACAGCAGAACAACAGTAATTAATGTATAATTCGGAATTTACAAACAAAATATTTCTCATTCACAGTTGTATTTTTCTGCTTTTCACTAGAACCTAATGTTTACTTTAACAACTTTAAACAGCTGTTGTTAGGCTTTTTGATATTTATGAAAAATCCATTTTATCGTCTGCATTTGTATTTATACATAAAACCCTTCATACCTTTCTATATTCTTTCCTTTATTTTCTATTTTTTTGTATGATACCTTTTTTAAAATGTTAAGCACAAATACAGTTGATTGAGCCTTGTTTTGCTCCATGTAAGATGGCAGCGCTATAGTAATATCTTTCCTCATTTTTGTTTTTTGTCTCCTCGATCCTCACCTGTAACCCAGAAACACAGGTGTATCCTTTGCAGAACTCTCAACCAGCCCCCTGGTCACCAATGTTTATTTTAGGGGATTGAGACATTCTCGAAGTCAGCTCACCAAAATCGATTTCCGGGTCCCAGCTGAGGAGTCGAGGAGGTGAAAAATAGGGAACTGAGAAGAGCCGTTTGACCGAGGACACACAGGTGCATCCAAGCAACACTGTGTAAAAGAGGAATGAGGCGTTTTATGCTAACCTGTTGGTGGACTGTCCTTTGATAAACAAGTTTTAGGACTTTCAGATTTGGGAAAAAAATCGGATTGAAAAAAAACGGATTGTTAATCTGCCCCATGTCGAAAAAGGAGCCAATAGTGGCACCATGCAATTGCCATCAATTTGTTTTCTCCTTTTACTCATTGTATGATGAACAAGTCTGCATTTTGTGATTTTTAAAGCTTTAGGTTATGTCAAAACCAGATTATCCCCAGCTTTCAGGTAATATTAAGTCCCACAACACAAAGTGGATCTGAAACACTGGACAATATTAGTGTACTTTGTACCTAGGGTAATGTACAATATTATACTTAAACCTGGAATTTGTCAGAAAACCAGATTGTTTTTCACTCTTTCATGCTCTGTCTGGCAGCCATCTTCATGGATTAAAAAATCAAAAAACAAACAAACTAGAAAAGCACTTGGAGAGTGCAGACCTTCGCCAAGGTAGATCAATCCCCCCCCCCCCCCCGATCACCACCAAAATTTAATCATTTGTTCCTTGCGCCAGTAGTATCAATATTTCCTGATCTGTCCATAACTTTTTGAGTTATTTAGCTAACAGTCAAACAGACAGACAAACCCTGATGAAAACATAACCTCCACCGTTCCTTGGTGGAGGTAATAGTTATAGAAGCTCAATATTGCTCTATGGAGGACAGAGCTTTTAGAAGCCAACCCTGGTGGCCATCAGTGATATTACAACTGTAGGATCCTTCCACATTGGCTTCATTTTAACCCTTACAAGAAATAGGTAAAACTAGCCTGGCGCGTTAAAAAGGACCTGAAACAATAAATAATATTACAGAGGTTTATTTTCTTTAATACATGGCTCTACAATTAAACTTGTTATTCACATGGGTTTATTATAAAACTAGATTGTTTTCCACTCTGTCACCTGCAGGGGTGGGCCATCTGGTAGCTAGCTAGCTAACACAGCTAGGTACAACCAAGCTGTTAGCCTGTTCACCAGGAGTTACTGAGGTAGTTTTATAATGAATCCAAGTCAATAACTAATGGAATTGCAGTGCTATATATAACCCAAGGGTCAAATAAAATAAACCAAAGAAATATCCTTCTGAGACCCAGTAAGTATGGATTTTTTTCTTTTTTACATTAAATAAATGCCTTGATTGGAAACTGCATAATCCAAGAGTTTTTTCAGATACATTTTTTATTGATATTTTTTAATGGAATGTCCTTTGCAGTGGACATTTTTTTTTAAGTAAAGCTGTGAAACTCTTGTCCCTTACAGAGTACATTGCTGTGTCTCAGGAGGATATTATTTATTCTTTTAGGTCAACTTAATCTTAAATCCATCGAGCAATTGTATATATATATTTTTTTTATAATGTTTGCATAACTCACATTATAAATGTGTAAAGTAGTGAAATAAATACATGTCACAAAAAAAACACTGTTTCTTTAATGTGACAAGTATCATCTCAACTCTTCTCTCCTCTGCTGGCACAGGGTTGAGTCCAGCTGACAGAGTTGCTTCAGAAACCCAACATTGGGGAGGATGTTTCTGTGCTGTCGGACAGTTTTCACAGCTGCTACAACGGTGAGGTTCTGTGTGATCATGAGGTAGGACAGGACAAGAGTCGCCGAACGGCTGATTCCTCGCGCACAGTGAACAAGCACCTTACCTACAGGATAAAACACAAGTTTGTGTTCATATGAAGATAAACACGATATTTTAAAATCTTGACTGAGCCAGGCTGTTTCCTCCTGCTTCTGTTTTTTATGCTAAAATAATGTAATCACATACAGATCTTGATTAAACAGATGGTGATTTTAGCATCTCTATGGAAACCGTAGTTATTTTCTTTTTTTTACTGCTGTTCTCTTGAGATCACAAGTTTTCATTATCTTGAGATGAAATTTCCACAATAAGGTGTTAATTTATGTCATCAAACAAGCTTTATTATCTTGATAATTGTCTTCTTTTTACATCTTTTTATATCTTTACATTTTTTTTGGTCTTGTTATATATTTTTTACATCTTTACAGTGTTTTTGTCTTGTTGCATTTTACGTTATTTTTGTTTTGGTTACATTTTCTGTTTCCTTCATTTACAGTATGTCTTGTTACAACTTTAACGTCATTTTCTTCTTATGTCTTGTGGTGTTTTCATCTTGTTGCGTCATATATATCTTTTCCGTCTTTAGTATCTTTGTCTTGTTGCTTTTCGCGTTTTCATATTCCATGTCTTCTACATTGTTTTTGTCATTTTTGTCATCTTTTACGTCATTCTTGTCTTATGTCTTTTGTGTGTTTTCCTCTTGTTGCATCATATACGTATTTTGTGCTTCTATAGATTTCTGTCTTGCATATCGCATCATTTTCTTTGTCTTTTACATTAATTTTACTTGTCATTTTTACATGATAACCTTTTGACTGTCTTTGTCTTTCAACATCTTATACTTCTTTTTGAGTGTTTTTGTCTTGTTGTCTTCTGCACTTTGTCATTTTGGTCTTCTGACATTTTTTTTCATCATTTTGTCCTATTATATTTTACACATCTTCTTTTCCATACTGTTTATGTCATTTTTATTTCATTGTTACATCTTATACATCTTTTAGGTTTTTGTCATGCTTCTTCTTACACAATTTTTGTTAAATTATGTAATTTTTGTGTTTTTATGTGTCTACACATTTTTTTACAGTGTTTTTGTCTTGTTGCGTCTTCTACTTTGTTTTCATTGTTTTCGTTTAGTTGGGTGTTGGGTATTTGTTAGCTTACCGGCTGGCAGGCTGTAAGCTATTGTCGTCATGCGGCGTTCATCGTCTGTCGTCGTCTGTCGTCCGTTACAAAAATTTCAAGTGTCTTCTTCTCCGAAACTACAATTCCGATTGACTTCAAACTTGGTATACAGCTTCTTTATGATGATGTCAAATAAAGTTAGTGAAATTATTTGGATCTGGATGTGATTCTGGATTTGGTGCGACTTTCAAAAATTTCCCCATTACAAGAGATAGGAAGTGGATCGATGCAATAACTCAGTAAATATAAATGATATCAAGTTGAAATTTCTACACTACAGCCCCGATGGGGAGATGACCAAAACATAATGGCCACATGCTGATCAGGATCTTCTTCTGGATCTGGGAACTTATGGAAAATTTAACATGGGCTCTTATGGGGAAAAAAATTCAATCATCGTCTTCTCCGAAACTACAGTTCTGATTGACTTCAAACTTGGTATACAGCTTCTGTATGATGATGTCAACACAAGGTATTGAAATTATTTGGATCCGGATCTCATTCTGGATTTGGTGTGACTTTGAAAAATTTTCCCATTATAACAGATAGGAAGTGGATTGATACAATAAATCAGTAAGTATCAATGATATCAAGATGGAATTTGAATTTTTTAGAGATCTGATTGGAATATGACCACAACATGGGCTATTTCTGTAATATAATAAATACACAGAACTGGGTGATGATAAACGGCATCTGGATATACAGTACAGGCCAAAAGTTTGGACACACCTTCTCATTCTTTGCATTTTCTTTATTTTCATGACTATTTACATTGTAGATTCTCACTGAAGGCATCAAAACTATGAATGAACACATGTGGAATTATGTACTTAACAAAAAAGTGTGAAATAACTGAAAACATCTCTTATATTCTAGTTTCTTCAAAGTAGCCACCCTTTGCTCTGATGACTGCCTTGCACACCCTTGGCATTCTCTTGATGAGCATCAAGAGGTAGTCACCTGAAATGGTTTTCACTTCATAGCTGTGCCTTGTCAGGGTTACTTAGTGGAATTTCTTGCCTTATTGATGGGGTTGGGACCATCAGTTGTGTTGTGCAGAAGTCAGGTTGATGCACAGCTGAAAGCCCTATTGGACAACTGTTAGAATGCATATTATGGCGAGAACCAATCAGCTAAGTAAAGACAAACGAGTGGCCATCATTACTTTAAGAAATGAAGGTCAGTCAGTCTAGAAAATTTCAAAAATTTTGAATGTGTCCCCAAGTGCAGTCGCAAAAACCATCAAGCGCTCCAACGAAACTGGCTCACATGAGGACCGCCCCAGGAAATGAAGACCAAGAGTCACCTCTGATGCTGAAGATAAGTTCATCTGAGTCACCAGCCTCAGAAATCGCAAATTAACAGCAGCTCAGATTAGAGACCAGATGAATACCACACAGAGCTCTAGCAGCAGACACATCTCTACAACAACTGTTAAGAGGAGACTGCGTGAATCAGGCCTTCATGGTCAAACAGCTGCTAGGAAACCACTGCTCAGGAGAGGCAACAAACAGAAGAGATTTATTTGGGCCGAGAAACCCAAGGAATGGACATTAGACCAGTGGAAATCTGTGCTTTGGTCTGATGAGTCCAAATTTGAGATCTTTGGATCCAACCGCCGTGTCTTTGTGCGACGCAGAAAAGGTGAACGGATGGATGCTACATGCCTGGTTCCCACCGTGAAGCATGGAGGGGGAGGTGTGATGGTGTGGGGGTGCTTTGCTGGTGACGCTGTTGGGGATTTATTCAAGATTGAAGGCAACCTGAATCAGCATGGCTACCACAGCATCCTGAAGTGACATGCCATTCCATCCGGTTTGCGTTTAGTTGGACCCTCATTTATGTTTCAACAGGACAATGACCCCAAACACACCTCCAGGCTGTGTGAGGGATATTTGACCAAGAGGGAGAGTGATGGAGTGCTGCGCCAGATGACCTGGCCTCCACAGTCACTGGACCTGAACCCAATCGAGATGGTTTGGGGTGAGCTGGACCGCAGAGTGAAGGCAAAAGGGCCAACAAGTGCTCAGCATCTCTGGGAACTTCTTCAAGACTGTTAGGAAACCATTTCAGGTGACTACCTCTTGAAGCTCATCAAGAGAATGCCAAGAGTGTGCAAAACAGTCATCAGAGCTAAGGGTGGCTACTTTGAAGAAACTAGAATATAAGATATGTTTTCAGTTATTTCACACTTTTTTGTTAAGTACATAATTCCACATGTGTTCATTCATAGTTTTGATGCCTTCAGTGAGAATCTACAATGTAAATAGTCATGAAAATAAAGAAAATGCAAAGAATGAGAAGGTGTGTCCAAACTTTTGGCCTGTACTGTATTTCCCAAAGCTTTTAATTTAGCCGGCAAGCTACAGGGCCATTGGTCCTATTTTTTTTGTCTTATTACCGGTACATGTTTTCACCTAATGTTCTACATTGTCTTTGCTTACATCTTGTACATCTTTTTTGTCTTTTTATGTCTTATCCATTTTTTACATCTTTGCAATGTTTTTATCTTGTTGCTTCATACACTGTTGTCATCACTTTACCTGTCCTACATTGTTTTCAGCATTTGTATCTTTGTATGTTTTCTTGTATTTTATGTCATTATTTTCTTTTCTGTCACGTTACATCTTATATTGTTTTCATTTTGTCGCATCTTTTAGATTGTTTCTACCATTTTCGTTTTATTGCACCTTTTTCATCATGTTTTTTGTCAGTTTTCATCTTGTTCCATCCTGCAGTTTCTTACATTTTCTACATTGTGCTCATCCTTTTACATCTTTACATTGTGTAGCTGTTAAGCATAAATTTGGTCTCAAAGTGTTCTTCATGCTTCCAGGAACAGACAGTATTAGGATGAAAACATCTGAATATTTATTTTATCGTGCATTTATTGGCCTGGCCTAATGTACTAAAATTTTAATATATTAAGCCTAAAATATTTAGTGTGTACAAAAAAAACCTCCAGCAGTTTGTTTAAATCCTATAAATACATTTCATTTAGACTCTCTACCATCTAATTTATGCAAATAAAACAAACCATTAGCTCCCGTTTTAGTTGTAATAGCTCAGATTAATCTAATATCACTGCTCGTGTTTCTGTTTTGTGTTCTTCCATCATGTTTCTTTGGTGTTTATGAGCTTGTACCTTTCTGACTCAGAGCTGTGTGAATGAAATCAGCTGTCTCGGTGAAGAATGGGCTCAAGTCAAAGTCTTTACAGTCTGCTGCTTCTACTCCGTGATACACGATGTTGGTGTCTTTGTAGAAATGTGGCCCGGTGTCAATGTGCTGTGGGCCATGCGCAGCGTTCACCACATGTGTTATTCCCAGATCCTCTAACAGGGATTTATCTTTAGCTGTAGCCCTGTAAAACAAAGCTATTTTTAGTGATCTCCCTCGTTTGGTTGCATCTGTATTAACATATGTGTACATTGCACAGAGGTGGTACAAACATAAAGTCACTGTTGTTAACCTTCAACAGCCACTGGCAACCAAAAGCATCTACTGATCTGAAACATTTATTAACTGTTGAACCACTAATCCTATCAATACATGTAAATAATTCAGGTAAAATACAGTTTCTTGACTTTTCAATGGTGTCATATGTCTTATTTGGACAGTCAGAGGCTCCGTAGTGAACATGGAAACGCCATCATCCTCTGCAACATTGATTCACCAGTAAAACCAGTGTGAATTAACACTGACAGTGGTTATAGATGCTTTGTACATTCAGCTAATGATAGATTTTTTTGAAAAAGTCACTTTTTCATTGGTTTTCTCTATTCTGATATATTTCATAATCTTTATAATCCTTGGAATTACTCACCTGTTATGAACATTTACATGATCCATAAAATAAATAGATAGGAAAATACCAGATTTTCACTGAAAAAGGTGATAAAATGACAAATGGGGATAAATCAGTCAGGTAAGGTAGATGTAGAGAAGCATTTATTTTGAAGTCAAGGGTTAAGCAGAGTATCTGTACTTCACTTAAGTTTTTATTACCATTTTAGTCCTTTCATGTTAACACAAATATCTGCATTTTCTAAATTGGCTAAATATATAGCACAAAGGGGAACAAATTGTTGATTTTTGTTTTGCTCCACTGAGAGTTTTCTCAAAATCCACACCGATTTCAGCCTAAAATGATGGAACAGTCACACATGCAAAATGAAGATCCATGTCATGTAACATTGACTGTAAAAGAAAGAACTAGGTCGAAGACGTAACAAGACAAAATAAAATGAAGAAAGAAAGTTAAAGATGAAGATGAACAAAATATAAAGGAAGCTTTAAGATTGAAATGACATAACGACATAACAAGAAGATGACAATATAAAAACAGGGGCAGTAAGACAAAAACAACATAAAAGACAATAATATGAAAACAACACGAGAGTTGATGAAAATGAAGGACAAAAGACAAGGATGATATAAAAACATAACATGATGACACAAAAAAAGTAACAATAAATCGTCCCAAGAGTAACGCAACAAGATGAAAACAACAATGTACAAGAGTTAACCAGATGAAAATGAAATAAAAAATGCAAAATACAGAAGAAAAAAAAAACAAAAAAATGTTCAAATAAAACAAAATCAATGCAGCAGGATGAAAATGACATCAAAACGACTTAAAAAGTGAGATGAGTGCAGAGGAAAATATTCATCCTTTTAATTATGTTGTTTTTTTTATTGTATTAGAAGAGAAAATGGCTTAGTATAATTTTAGGCTCAGTTGCCCAGAAACAGTGGATAGAACTGTCCTTCACAGAACTACTTTTCACTTTTCTCCATTTCAGAGGCTGTACTTTTTCACACCCCCAGCAGTAAAGAAGTTGAGTCTTTCTCTTCACTTCAGCTGAAGTGAAGAATATGTGTAGTTTTGCCGCCTCTGACAGTATGTTTGCAAATGCATCACTGGTGACTCAAACGTACAGATTTTGATCTGTTTTTCTCTCAGTTGGCGAAATACAAGACGTGTTTGCAGCAAACACAGTTTCACAATCAGATCTTGCAGCTGAGCCCTGAAGTGAGAATGTCACTTACGTGTTTCCGATGTAGAGGCCGGGCCAAACCTCGTTGACAGCACCAGTGGGCCGTCTGTTCCGCAGCAGAAGGCCGAGCAGATCGCAGGTGGGCGGTGTCTGATATTCTGGCTCCTCCTCTGAGCTCATTTAGTCTGATTTTACTGCAGTGTTAAAGTACAGTCATCGCAAATTACACCCAACTGCAAAGCCTCCACATTTAACTGAGGAAATTTGTAAACTTCTTGCTGCTGTCCTGCTGATTTTTCTTCCACTTTACATTTGGAAAGAAGTGACATTAACCTTATTGGTGCAGCCTGGTCTGTTTTCCATCTGAGCCTGTAAATATGATGTTGTTTTGAGGCTGAGCCCCTCTGGAACAACAGCTGAGGATGCCAGAGTCTGGGCAGCGGCAGCGTGGACTATTTATTCCTCAGATGCCTGTGACAGAAGCCAGGCTGCTTGAGCTGTGACAACCTTAACTGCAGTCAGTGTTTACAGTTTGAACAGTGTAATCGATTCACCACATAAGTACACTTACTGCCAAGTCGCTGACTGGTTTAACTCCAGCAAACCAATCTGTACCTTAAATACTGCGAAGAATGCACACTGAATTTTTATCTTTATATTTTTAACCAACAAATCACTGAAAAGATCAAGCTGTTTTTTTTTTCCTACAAGTATTACTTCAATCCATTGAAAAAATCCACTTTTAAACATAAATATGTTAGTTAGGCCTATTGTTACAGTCTAAAGATGGATTTTCTATCACAGACATTGCTGCAGAAGTCAAAATTATGACAAAATTTGACAAGTACAAGAACAGCCATTGTCCAATTATGTTAAAGTTGTAATACCGACGACGGCCACTAGGGGTTATCTCCAAAAAGCTTTAGCTTCCATAGACATACACTGAACTTTTCTCTAAAAATACCATGTTGATGATTTTTTTTCTAGAAATCATTCCAGTCTGATTGTTTTTATTTGGAACCTCTAATTAGTGTTCAGGTGGTCCATCTATAAATTATTGCTCTGGTAATAAGACTGTCAGTGAAAGCCTTCTATTTGATGTGATATCTGTGTGACAGCTCGCTTGTACCATGTCAGCCTTTCAGAGTTGTGTTGAAAGGTGTTTATTCAATAGGATATTTTTTTTTCTTGACAGTTTTATTAAATTTGTGCTTAACAGGTTAAGTTAACAAGATGTTAAATGACTTTGTTACATATTGCATTGCATGAAATTCACCATTATACTGAAACAGTAAGCTAGCACTTAGCATTAGCCCCCCACTGTCTCCCTTTGGCTTCTGTCGCTCCACCCCTTTTATCCGAATATTGTCACTCCTGGCTCCAAAAAGCAAATGGTGACTGCCAAATCGCAAACTACTGGTTTCTTAGTCCAGTAATTATATACAGTCTACAATCCAAATGAAAAGACTAAATATATACATAAATGCTTTTTTATGCCCCTATGTCTCCCACTTAAATCAACATTTACATTACCCTAATTTAACATCTGAAAATGACTCTAATTGGATCAAAATTGTAGTGTCTCATATTGTGTCAACTTTTAAGTATAAGACCCTACCTATATAAACTGCATTGCTTTTTTTCCGTCTTATGCTATATTGATGCTTGTTTTTGTTGTAGTTTCTGTGCCTTCTATGATTACTTCTTTTTAAGGGGTGGTAAGTCATGTCTTGCTCAATGTGGTAACTTAAAATAATTATCATATTGCATGTAATGTGTAACTAAACTGAACGAGAGCAAAAAAGTCACATGTAACTGAACCTAATCATCCATCAGTCATTACAGCTGTCAATCATATACTTAACCTCTTACCTGTCTGACTTGTGATTATCCAAAACTTGTCATTAATTAGATTTTTATATAGGATGAAAAACGGAGTCCAGAGATGGGAATGTACATCTTATTTCTTGTCAGATCCCTAGAATTACAGTTGTGGAACTTTTGCCCATTGATGCCAAAAACCGTAAGAATACGTCTTTAAAGTCACTGTTAGAAGAAATTTTACTTAAGCAAAAATACTACAAATATTCCACCACAAGTAAAAGTATATAATGGGATGTAAAAGTAAAACATTCATCTTATCTTTTAACAAAGAGTAAAGCATGCATGGCTTTTTGTGTCTAACATTTTTCATAGAAGACATTTCAACTTATTAGTGCAAACAACACTCAGGTGTAACAGTTCATTAATAAAAACTACTTTCTGTTTAATTGCGTCGGGGCTTTGGTTGCATTCGTGATGACTTGCAGGAATTTCTTGGACTCTAAAACAGAACAGAGCCTTCATTAATCTTACAGTAACACTTGAGAAAGGGCTGTTTAGTGTCCAGACATTAATCGAAAGGAGCGTGAAATCCACATTTATTGACCGACGGATGGATTTTAGCTCAAGTCTGACCGTTGTTTCTCCAGCTCGTTGCCGATCCCTGGTAGTGCAGCTTTCGGTCCAGTTCTCTCAGCTGCTCCAGGAAGCCTTCGTTGGGGCAGATGTTCCTGTTGGGGCTGACGGCTTTGATGGCGTCCACTAGCGTCATGTTCTCGTGGATCATCAGATACGCCAGAACCAGGGTGGACGAACGACTGAGGCCCATCGCACAGTGGACAAACACTTTACCTACCGATCAGAAGAAATATTCACTCAATTTTTATGTCAGTTACCCCACAAATCATGATTTATTCAACTCTATTTCTGTTGCAGTTAATCATATTTTACATGTTCGGTAAATGTTTAATCATCAGCCAGTTTTGTGATTATTTAAGTCTCATTTAAAGTATTTGTACTCTGCATTATGTAGAAACAACTGATGGAAATGCAGTTTGTGAGACGCTGTTGACAGGGAGTGGACCTATCTTTGGTGAAATGACACCAAGCAAAAAATATATTTTCTATATTTATGATGTCATTAACTTTTTTCACCAATTACTTGGCAACAAGTTTATTGAAATAAAGAACTTTGCAAATGGATTCATTCAAAAATTGCACAAATTTGCCCTCTAATGTAGCCAGAAACTAATTTCTCTATCACAAATTCAGTCACACCACATGTTTTGCCTTAAATAAATCTTATAATTATTAAGTAGTGGACCAGAGTTAATATCCCCTGAACTAAAAAGCACAAAACACCAGCTCTAACATGGCATTTTTTGCAGTCACCATAGCTGAGCACGTGGGTATATTTAGTCTGTTTCAAGACCTTCACCCTTAGCCGGTGATTGGTTATAATACCACTGATGTCCACTGGGTGCTCTGGTTCCCATACACATGCACTAAACTTTTGTCTAAAACTAAACTCATATTTTTTTCAGGTGTCATTCAAGTGTAATTCATTTTATTTGGATCCTCTAATGATACGTTTTCTGGTTTATCTGTAAAATTTTCCACCACAACCTAGATTTCACATCAAATAGAAGGTTTTGATGGGCTTTGATTGACAGATCAGTGTGAGTCAGACTTTCTGAGCTTCTTTAGTGACAGTTTTACTGTAGTTACGGTTAACGGGTTTAGCAAAGTTAGCACTAGCCTCACAGCAAGAAGGCTTTAACCCAGCACTGGCCGGCAGGGGTGATTCTATTTGAAGGTTGTATCCTGCTTTTTCTTTCCATGTGTCTGTGTGGGGTTTCTTTGGATACTCTGTTTTCCCCCCACTATCCAAAAACATGCACTTTAATAGGTTAATAGTTCAATCTAAATAAGTTTCAAAAATTAATGAATAATAACAGTGTAAAATAACTTTCTGACACAAAACTTGATTAACTCAGCCATGACCCCTCACACTCCCACAGCTCTACCCCTTTTGTCTAAATATGGTCACTTCTGGCTCCAAAAAGCCAACATGGCAACAAACTGCAAACTATTGGCTCCAAAATGTCAGAAAATGGTCGATGTCACAGTTCCTACATCTGCTTATTGAAACAGTCTATGGTTTATGATCAGGGTTCCCACAGGGTCTGAATAAGTCTTAAAAGTCTTGAATTTACAAATCTGCATTTAATACCTTACAAAAGTCTTTAAAAGGTATTAAATTTGATATGTTATGTTGTCATAAACTGCCGTAAATGTGTTTTAAATGTGTCTGTTAATTGGCAAAGAAAGTAACATTAGTCGACTCCACTCCACTTCCACCCATTCCAACCTGACAATTTATGCTGAAACTAGGAACCAATTATTGCTAAATTTGCAGTCCTGAGTGAGAAATGACTGGGAAATTCTATGAGTCATGAATTTTTGCAATTATGGCCAATAAATGGGTATCAAATTCTGTTCTAAGTAGTCTTAAAAACTCTTAAATTTAACTTGTAGAGACCCGTAGGAACCCCGTATGACGATCACGAACCAGTTATTATTCTCATCCTAGTGCATGGAGACAGGCATACGTTCAATACAGGTTTTCTAAAAATTGAATTAAAATTTTTGAAACATTTTGATTGAAACCTGACTTATTACAGAACCGTGTTGAAAATGAATGAACCCTTTACCTGCCAGTCAGAGGACAGAAACCCAGCATACCGTCACTTCCTCCGGATCAGCTCAGTCATCCCCTCAAAGCTCCATGTCTCATTTACAACCCTGCAGCCACTGGATTATTGTGGTGAACTTTATTCTAAATGTCTAATTTGTTACTCCTCCGTGGATTAAAAGCCCCGCACATCACAGAGTGGAGTGCTTCTAACTCCTGACGAAAAGTTTTACAACAATGTTGCAACAAATGTTTCTACACACGGTAATCCCTGGTTCCTTATCGGGCCTGAGGATTAGGGCGCAGAGGAGCGAGTAATTGAACTGTCTTGGCGTCTGTGTATTTCTGGGGGGGATTACTGTAGGCCCCGCCACACACTGAAGCCCCCGATCAGCCAGCGCGTGAAGGAGGAGGCTTCATCTTATTACTGTCGTGTCAGATACCGACTTCACTTTGCATAACAGGCCGGGCAGGCACAGGCCACAAACATAATTGTGTAATTTCCATGTCCAATAAAAGTGTTGCTTACAAATTACCAAGGCAATCCATTTAAAACCAATTTTCCTGGCCAAGGTCTGAGCTTATGAGAAGATTACCGTAGGGGAAAGATATTAGCTTGATATTATGTTTAGTGTTTGATTTGCATTTTAATGACTAATACAGCTGGGGGATGCTGTAATGGGAATTGACTGACAAATGTTTCTGTACCTTGCCTCACAGGAAAAAAAAAAGTCAAGTTAGTGTGTAAAAATGTTGAGAGATTCCGCTCACCTGTGGGCGAGCTCAAAGCGTTCTTGATGAAATTGGCCGCTGGGTAAAAGAAGGGACTCAGGTTAAAAGATGGCATGTCAAAAGCTTCCACTCCATGATAAGTGATTTTGGTGTCTCGGTAGAAGCTGGGCCCCGTGTTCACGTTGAACTTCCCGTCAGCGGCGTTAAGTACATGGGTGATGTGGTGAGCCTGGAGTGTCCTCTTGTCTTTGGCTGCATACCTAAATGAAAAATGAATCAATGAGTGGAAATACCTGCGAGAAACTCTCCTATCTGTGAGTAGAGATGAGTCACCAATTTGCAGATTACATGTACGGTGGAGAATTGCATTCACAGCATCTTCATGATGATACTGTTTTATTCCTAGACTGAGAGGGTCACAGGGTTAAAATTTGGAGCATCTTGCACTGTGTCATGATAACAAAATGATGATGAAATGATGTGAGAATGATAAGAATAGTCAGTGGAACCCAAAATAATTAACCCACTGATAAAATCATAGTGAACAGTTTCATCATTCATTCATTTCATCAATCATTGGCTTATCCAACTGAATTTCGTCACCACGATTCATAATGTGACTCAGTAGTCTGTACAGCCACCATTTGCCCAAATCTACACTAGAAAATATGTGCATGTTCTCCGAGTAGAAAGTGGATGGTGTTCTGGGAGATCTTCCAGACCTGGACTAGGTTATCGGTGATGAGATTTAATCTGATATCTGTCAACAGTTTCTAATTTCTTAGTTTTTTGAGTAAATCAACTATGTCTTCCTTGTTTTTGTAATTTGTCTTGCTGTATCCTCTTTTATGCATGTTGACCGTCTTTTTAATCGGGTTTGTGCGATGACAATAAACCCAGTCTTGAATGCTGATGTGCGCAGTGCTAAGCCGTTAGCATGGGTCCCACTAGAGGACATCGAGGCATCATTCCACCTCAGTGCAGTCAGGAACATGCACATGAATATTCTGTTAGGGGTTGTTTTGTAGAGCTCTGGCAGTGCTCTTGTGGTTCCTCCTCACACAAAGGATCAGATACTTGTTCTGTTGCTGGTTTGTTGGTCTTTTATGGCTCTGTCCAGCTCTCCTGTGCTACTGTCGTCTCCTGGTATCTCCCCCACACTAAGGAGACTGTGCTGGGAGACACGGAAAGCCTTTTTGAGATGGCACATATGAATGCATCATCCAGGAGGAGCTGGATTACATATGAAACCTGAATGGGCAGCATGATACCAGTAGTGACAACAAGGGCCCTACTGGCACTATAAGAGAGTCTAGATCTGTGGACACCACTTATAAAACCATTCCCTTTTCAGGGGGGGTCTTGTCTCTTATCCACTGGTTGTTGCTTTGATTTACACCAAAGCTGTAAATCTAGTTCACTTTCACTTCCTAACTGGACAGACTAACGTCCAAGAAGTTTTTTTTGTTTTGTTTTTTTAAGTTTTCTTGGTGTTCCTTTAATTGTTAAGAGCAGTACACAGTATTGTTGACATGTGGGGATCCAGATAGAAGTCAGTGTAAATACTTTGACATCACAAATTACTGATATTGGACTTAGAAAGAAGAGGTCGGTGGACCTTCGACTCAAGAGATCAGGATTCATGCTGTTTATTTTTGCATTTTGTGTCTTTTTTTCTCATTTTAGCTTTTCTCTTGCCCTTTTTTTCCAAATCTAACCCAGACTCAACCCTTTTCCTAACCACAGTGTTTTATAAACAAACCTAAACCAAACCAAATCATAACCATACCATTGTCTCTCTACCTTGTATGTCTAAAAAACATCCCATTCCCACTCACATTAACCCATAAAGACTCAAACAGCCACCGGTGACCAAAACCATCTACTGATCTAAACTGTTTAATACCTGTTGATCCACTAATCCTATCAATACATGTAAATAATTGGTGTAAAATGCAGTATGTCGTCTTTTCATGGTCATCAGGTATGACCCATTTGGATGTTCAGAGGCTCTGTAGTTACCATGGAAACACCGTCATCTTCTACAACATTGATTCACCAGTAAAAGCCATGGAGTTTTATCAACGACAGTGGATGGACACACTGGGTTTATGATCAGTTAATGATATATTTTGTTGAAAAAGTCATGTTTTCTTCATTTTCCTCCATTTCTGATATTATGACAGTCAACTTCAATCTGAGTTTTTATGAACATCTACATGATCAGTAAATTAAATATGAAAAAATACCTGATTTTCATTGAAAATATGTCAAATACAGAAGATAATATTACAATAAATGGTGATAAATAACTTATGAAAGGTTAAATAGACAGAAAAATTAGTTTGGGAACTGCCACAAAAGTAACACTGGGTCTTTATGGGTTAAAATATGATACCCTGACCAACTATCAGTATATGAGGAATTGGAAATGCTAGTATGTAGGTTATCATGGACATATGGGCAGCTGAGACAGTCGATATCTTTGAGTTTTTTAATGTCAGTACACAAGCCCACAGTCCTCTAATGGTTATTCCTTGATGTGTTTGTTCATTGTTGGCAGGATTGTGTGAAAACTACTCCACCAAACTTTCTTGAAAACAAAACAAAACTGGCCAAGTGAAAAAATTCCTGGATCTGCCCCCAAATTTTACAGGATTTAAGGCACGTTCTGACCTTCCATCAAGTTTCAGGAGTATTGTTGTGATTATTTTTTCATAGTCATACTCAGGACAGCCAAACAAACACACAAACGGTAATGAAAACATAAACTCCTTGAGGAAGGAAATTCGAAGGGCGCTCGGAGGCTCCACAGTCATGTAAAATCAAACATTCAGTCTAGTGATGTTGGCAAAACAGGGGGAAAAACATCCAGTTGCCAACACTTTTTTTGGATCTGCTCCAAAATTTAAGCAGTTTGTCCTTCATCCTTGCACCGTTATTCATGATAATGAGTAGAGTAGTTTTTATGTTATTAGATAGTCTCCAAAACTACCAGCACCATTAGAAATGTGCATTATAAATATTTTTCAGTCATTATATGTATTCATGCATCTTCGGCTTTGTTGTTGCTTTTACTTGCTTTTGTACTTAAATTTACATAAAGCACCGACATGCCTTATGAAGTACCATTTATTGGTAGTAATTAGACCATTTGTTCATCACATTTTTCATTTTTTCTTCTTTTTAAAGTGCAATGTTTCAATCTGACAACCTCAAAGTTTGTATATAAATGTTTTATCATAATATAAGAAGAAATTAGAAGCAAGTTGTGCACTGTTTTCAAGTTTCAACTGTCTGATTATTTATCAAGGTTTCATGTTCGTTAACCCTTAAAGACCTACAACTATTGATGTAGCAGCTTTTGAATTAATTATATTCTACATTTAACTTTTCCTAAGTGATTTATCACCAGTTAATATAGTATTATCCTCTGTCTTTTGCATCTTTCAGTGGAAATCATTGTTTTCCTGTATTTATTTTACTGATCATTCAGCTCAGAGTAAATTCAAAGGTTTTTATATTAATACAAAAAAAACTGAAGAAAAAGCGACATTTTTTGCTACATACATCAATAACTGAACACAAAAACAAGTGTCTTCATTCACTGTTATTTGTCAAAGGTATGATTTTTACTGGCGACTTAGTGTTACAGAAGGTGATGCTGTTTCCATGTTCACTATGGAGCTTCTGAACATCCAAACGGGTCATATGTGATGACCATGAAAAGATAACAAACGTCATCATACCTGAATTATTTACATGTATTGATAGGAGTAGTGGGTCAAGAGATATCAAACATTTTATATCTGTAGATGGTTTTGGCCTGTGGTTGTTTAGGTCTTTGAGGGTTAATATTCTGTATAATATTTCTTTCTATTCCAGTCTCACATGTCTCCGATGTAGATCCTAGGGTAGACTTCATCCAGATGGTTACTGGAGCCTTTCTTTGTCCACATGAGCCTATGGAGCTCTGAAGCCGGAGGGGTCTCATACCTGCCGTCAGCCCCCTCAGGGCCCCCCAAGCAGCTCAGGCCTCTGGGCATGTCTGCCTTATACGACCTGTCATGGAAAAGCACCACATGTGAAATTACACTTCACTGAAGAATTTAATTAGCTGAAGAGGCAGACGGTAGTGTTCATAAAGCAACACACACAAGGGGAAATATTCCTCAGGCTGATATTTGTCTTATTTTACAAAAAAGTGGAGAAATGAGATTTATATATTCGATTCTCTATAAAAGTAAAAAGTTTTTCAAAACAAGGCTAATCTGAGCTGGTTTTTGAATGATCCAAAACTACATGGCATGTGTATGTGCGTTACTTTATATTATAAAAACCAAGTGGCCTTTGTGTGTCTGTGTGTCTGGGGACTCACACAAAATCCAGAAAGAGCTGACTGCTGCATTTTGGCATACTTATGTATTTTTGGTCAAGGAACAGACTAGCGAAAACGGCAAGCTGATAGAACCAATATTTTGGGAGATATTAGTTATTTTGGAATACAATAGCCTTACAGTCACGTTGGTATACCCACAACGCTTTGGCGGTGACTGCTGGACAAGTGCGGTACAGCATGCACGGATACACAACAGCATAAAGACTACCACATGTAGAACCCGTGGATCCCCACAGGTCAACACAGTATAAATATAATAATATTCTTTTCACTGGTCTCAGGCCAACAGGTCTACTCCATATATTATTAATCTATGCAATGTCTGTAAAATTGGGCCTTGGACCTTAAAATTTGTGACAAAAGTAAGTTATTATCAAAATATAAGATGTCCGCTTCTGTGAGTTTTCTTGATTTTTAATTACATGAAGCCATTATTTTAATGTTTATAAGGACTTGCTCCACAGTTTCTTACTAAGTATGCATAAATAAACCACAAACCCGCTTCAGATTCACCACAGCAGCTTCACATGGCAACTGTAATACATTAAAACTCTGCAACTCACTGCCTGATCATCTGACATCTCCCACAAACTTTACCATTTTCTAAAAAGACACTAAATGATGGTTTATTCAGTAACAAACCTGTATTCATATCCATCTATTAATATGATGTTTGTAAATGTATATTTTTGGCATCCTATTGTCTGTTTTAATGAGCAGTACAATATTTTCTGTTTCTTTCAAATTTTACTCAGAAAATACTTAATAGTTTACTTTTTTTAAATTTGTTAAAAGTCCTTCTAGTGACCATGTTTCACAAATTAGCATTGACTACAAACACTATTATGTTTGCATGAAGTTGCTGTTATAATTTTATCTAAGAACATGTATCTGTTACCATAAGTACATACATGTTGGTGTACATACATGTTGGTGTTCTTAAATACATTTAACTGCATTTAAATGACTGAAACGATTTCCATTAGATGCTTCTTTATACTTGTAAACTACATTTCAGGGGTAAATATTGTACTTTTTTTATTCCAGTACATGTGTCTAACAGGTTTAGGTACTTTTCAGAGTAATTTGTCATCTAGTAAAAAAACATATTTTGCCAAATATGTTGATTTCCTGTTACGTGTTCCCTTACATGTTGAGTTTATCTTATTGTCCTCATACTTCAGTAACAGATTAAATCAATTACCAGTCACTTCGACATTTGTACAATATTTGTGTTCCTAAAATATCATTGATTGTAATCGAAAATACCACATACACTCATGACCAAAAGTTTTGGGAATGGCACAAATGGGTTATTTGTTTAAATGTGATATTCTGTTCATCAGTGCCCTCAAACACATGGAAAATTTTTAAACTTAGGCAGCAAATATTGCAAAAACTTATGTCATTCTTTAAACTTTTGGCCACTACATCTGATATAAATTGTTATGCCTCCATGGCTAAGGTTTGGTTAGAATTAAGCAAAAACACAACTCAATAAGAGCCCGGAAAACCTTAAAAAAAAAATCTATTATAGTCTTACAGAACATGATACATACACCGACTAAACTATTAACCTTTTCTAAAGTGGTTCAAGTAAGCTCAGACATATACAATTTACACATTAATACCGTAGGAGTGGAGTATTTCACAGTGTGCTATTAGTATTTTTAATTAAATTTCATTCTCTGAGTTTTAAAATTCTTGAAAAGCCTTTGAATGTAACCAAAAACAGCAGAAACCAAGTACTTGTGGCTTTGATAATGATTACTTTCTTGCTTATATAAATAAATATGAAGTAAATTGAAATGGGGAAAATTTAATCGATCAAATATAAAGCAGTTAAACATGCTCCAAAAATGAACAGTAAAATCCAAAACCTGGTATTTTAGATAAGATAATATGTGACTTTATTGATCCCACCGTGGGGAAATTGTAGTGTTTACAGCAGCAAAAATGCAATAAGTGCAGAAAGACAGGCAGAAACATTCAAGAGTGAAACAGGAAATATAAAAGAGAATATTATGTTTATGTTACTTGTTCTGTATACATCTTTGCAATGTAGTTGTACATGATGTGGACATGATATGGGGAAATGACTGTGAACTGCTATTTAGTGCAGATACTTTAAGTACATTTAATCATTCTTGTGTACTTTCACCAAACTAAGGTTTTCTACTTGTAATGGAGTATTTTCCCATCGCGGTGTCAGTACTTTGAGGCTCTGCTATGGAGTAAATACAAGATGGAAATAAAGTACGAGTTATTTAATTAAAGCCTGTGTTTAACAGACCGTAGTCTTTAAATATAGGCTGAATGTGCCCAGAGATGCAAAGTACCACCAGAACACATAATTATAAGGTGACCCCATGATGCTCTCATTATTTTATCCACAGTTCAGTAGCGCTTGGTAAATTTATTTATCTCCAGAGAAATAGAAATTGGTATTCAAGGCTTATAAACATCAGCTTTTCATTTCCTGCAGGCAAGTCTAACCTGTGCATTTACAATGTACACACTGGGCTTTAGAGAGACTCACACTATGCATACTGTATACATTAGCATCCATTTACGCAGCTGTATGATTGTGCTCCAGGCTGAGGATGTACAAGTGTTGTGTATGCATTGTTATAGTAAAGAAACTGGTGGCAGCTTGGTGTCTTATTTGCATTCCGCTGGTTTGTGGAGACATAATGTGGCACTCGGGTTTGTGAGACTTATTGTCAAGTCCACAGGGATGAGTCATTGAGACCAAATCGGTTTCTGTGACCTTTTGTTAAGCTACAGCGGCGTATGGAGGTGCACTCCAACATCATGACGGCTTTATCCGTCTGCATGCATGCATCCCTGCAAGTGTGTCTCTTAGAGTAAAAGCTGTATGTGAAGGCAGTGTAAAGTACAAGTACAACATGTGCCCACATTACCTGGAGGCTCTTCTTTCTCCTCATTGATCTATAAGTACAACCCTCCCCTCCCTCCCACAGTCAGGGCACAGAACTGATTTCCCTGGTGCTCATGTTGAGCTGCAGCGCTGCTTTCATAGCCTCCTCCCTCAGGCCAACCTGTCCTTCTTGCTCTACTTCTGTGTAATTAAAGATGCTATGTATGGGAAAGTGCCCACGGTTAACATGGAGGGCAAATAAAAATGGCTTTTTACCTCCTCGGGGCCTCTTCGTGGTGGTTTTTATGAATTACACTTCCCTCTTTAGCCTTTCAGATGTGGTTCGTCTGGATTTGTGGGCAAATTAACCCTCAAAGACCCAAACAGCTACTGGCAACCTAAAGCATGTACTGATCTAAAATGTGTAATAACTTCTGAACCACTAAACCTATTAATACGTTGCAATAATTCAGGTTAAATGCAGTTTATCCGCTTTTCATGTTCATCAGATATGACTCATTTGGACATTCAGAGGCTCCATAGAGAATGTGGAAATAACATCTTCTGCAATATTGATTCACCAGTAAAATCCATGTGGTTTGACAAATAACGGTGGTAGACGCTTGTTTTGCACTCAGTTATTGATCTATTTGCTGAAAAAGTCACTTTTTCTTCAGTTTTCTCTATTTCTGATATATTAACCCTCAACTTTAATCTGAGCTTTTATGAACATCAAAATGACCAGTGAATTAAGTATAGGAAAATACCTGACTTTCATTGAAAAATGCAAAAAACAAAGGATAATATTAGAATAACTCTTGATAAATCACTTAGGAAAGGTGAAATGTAGAGGAAAATTAATTTAGAAGTCACTACAGAAATAGTTCCAGGTTAAAGGACATGAAACTTTGATAAATAATCACTGGTAGTTAGCTTTGAAAATGACAAACAATATTGCATCCAATTTCTTTTTTATGAATAATAACAAAGCATTTATATACAAACTTTAAGATTGTAACACTGCATTTTAACAAGAAAAAATTCAGCATGTGATCAACGAATGGTCCATTTAGTAAAAATACATGGTACTTCATAAGGCATGTTGATATTTAATGTAAATTTGAAGAACAAAATCAAGTAAAGGCAACAGAGAAGCAGATCATGCAAGAATATATACAATAAGACATCCTTATAATACACATCATTACTAATTTTTGTATTAATATTTCATATTTTTCCACTTTAATAACTCTCAACTTTACTCTGAGCTTTTATGAACATCTGAGTATTACATGATGAGTAAATGCAATATAGGAAAATAGCTGATTTTCACTGAAAAAAACACAAAATACAGAGGATAATATAATAATAGATGGTGTTAAATTGCTTAAGAAAGGTTAAATAGAGAGAAAAAGATATTTGGGAACTGCCACAAAAGTAGCGTTGGGTCTTTAAGGGTTAATAAAAGAAAAGAGTGATAATAAATGAGGCACTGCAGCATCATCACAGCACATTTATAGAAGTGCTTCATAAACATTTTTACCTCACAACCATATAATAAATCTTTACAGTGGGGTTTATATATACTGTACATACAAAAACATATTTCCCGACAGTTTCATTGTTAGTAGACACACTTGCCTTGGCTGGAAACGTTGCTTTTCAAGGTCTCTCTCTACAAGAGCTACATGTAGGTCGACAGCACAACTGTCTGCGTTCTCCTTGGTAATCTACCCTGCAACCTTTTTTGCTATTTTAACTTCTGAATCTGAGCCCAAAAATAATTCTGGCATCATCTTCTGCATTCCTTAAAGGTTACCCGAGCTGCCAGCACAGGAGGGAGGATAGGACACGGCTTTTTCAATAGAATTAGATCAGTGCTGCTATACTGGAGTTGAAAATTGACACAGTTTTTACTGAGATTTGTCTCAACAGTGACAGTTTGAATCAAAATATAAACCAATAACAACTGGTCCAGCCATGATTTATTTTTATGATTTAATAATATAAAACTTTCTGTGGTATAATTTAGTTTATTAGCACTGAATTACACCAAAAAAGTATACTCTGTGCATAGCAAGACCAATGTTTGTGTATAAATACCTCTAATATATGGGAAAAAATCTCATACCACTGAAATTTAACTGCTGAATCCACTAATAAAATATGCATTGGTTACATTTTTGTTTTAAACTGTTCGCCTCTTGATAACTGTATTAAATCCACATAGTTTAGCACTCTAAGATATAAAGTTTGTACTAATGATGAATTCATGTTGCCTTATCTATTTATGCTAAATATGCTAAAAGCTAGCAAAAGGTAATAGAGTGTATGCACGTGACGTCACTGCTAGTGCAAGTCACCGCGGTTACGCCCACTGAGTGGCAGAAAGAGGGAGTAGAGTAGCAGCGTTGGCTTCAATACTGTCTAAACCTAAGAACAATATTTAATAAAAAAAAAAAAAATGGGGAAGAGCTGTTGTGCGATTGATTGTATGAACAGGTTTGAAAAGCAGTCGGAGCTATCGTTTTACAGGCACCGAAAGACAAAGTAAAGAGACGTAGATGGATCCACAAATCCAGGAAACCAAACCTAGATTTGTAGATCCCATTTCGTGTCAGGTAACATTAATTTATGTTGTATTTTTGAGTCAAATTAGACCTTAAATTACGTAGTTTTGGCTAACGTTACTTCTTAGTAAAGCTCTTGGTTTCATGATCAGATCTTTCATGGTTTTTGTCTTCATTTTGTGATTATGAACCTTGTGCTCCTACGTGATTTGTAAACTAACTTAAACTGAGGCTAACCTAGTTTTTCAAATACGGGGGAACTGGAGAATAAAGCTACGAAAGCGTATTAGGGCCACATGAATAAACAAAAACACTTGTCACTACGAGTATAAAGTCATAAAATATCGATATAAAACCCGTAATTTTATGATAAAGTCGAATACAAAAAGAATCACAATGAGAATAAAGTCGTAGTTATAAAAAAAAAACTCATAAAAATGTCATTTGTTTATGTGATTAAAGTCATCATATTCCGACAATAACACCATAATATTACAAGAATAATGTTGTAATTTAAAAACAGGTGGTAAAAATATCATAATTTACAACAATAAAGTCGTATCCTGCTCATACAAAGTAGTAGTATCTATGTTGTATAAAGTACTTGAAATGAGCTAGTCGTAAATCTCCTCAGTACCAGTAGATCATGCATATATTCACTGGGGTCAGTACATGGTCTACTGTAAATGCACTTTGGATCAGCTGGTTCTGGGCCCTAGTTTTGGACCCTGGTTGTCAGTAATGATGAAACCATGTACATTTGTTTCAGGTAAAAATAGCGATGATCCCCTACACCCTGGATGTCCGGATACGCGATTTCTGTCCACATGTCAATGTTCATGGACCACTTGTTCTTCGGTAGCTCGTACGGATCCATGTCCAGTCCAACTGTCCTTAATTTAATTTCATATTTCACATTTTCCCGGTCTGGCTGTGTTTACTGCTGTTCTCCGTCATGTTGAGCAGGTTGGTTTTTGCCACTCAGTCTGACTTAGAGGGGCGTGGCCCGGGGGGACTGTGACGTATGTGCAGACCCTCTATAAAATAGGCTAATATTGTTAGCATGTTAACTTCAACAACTGCTTTTTAGAGCTATATCGTTTAGTGCTCTAAAATATAATTTTTTTTACTAATTATCTATATGCAAAATATGCTAAAAGATAATGAATAATATTGTTAGCATGTCAGCAGGTACATCGATGAAGTGAACCTGCTTATTAAATATATAAAGGTAATAAAGTAAGCTAATATTGTTAGCATGTTCACTTCAACAACTGCTTTTTAGAGCTATATAGTTTAGTGCCCAAAAATTTACATTTTTTACTAATTATCTATCTGTATCTATATGCTAAATATGCTAAAAGCTAATGAATAATATTGTTAGCATGTTAGCAGGTAAATCGATGATGTGAACCTGCTTATTAAATATATTTTAAAATAAATTATTTATCATGTAATACATAAATGGCTTGTCGGTTTAAATAATAATGTCAGCATTTTATGTGTGCAGATAGCTAGTAGTTAACATGGTTTGATCGTTTATAACATTATTGTTCAACTTGCTTTTTTTTATTAACATGCAGACTCAAATACAATTTGAATTAAATTTGATTTGATTTGATCTATCTCCCCTTTATGTGAAGCACTTTGTAACATGTTATTTTAAAAAGTGCTATATAAATAGAGCTTTACTTACTTACTTACATAGGATTTGAGATTTGTCTCAATGGTGACTGTTAAAGTCAAAGTTTGAACCAATATAATGGGTCCAGTCAGGAGTTTATGATCCTATTATTATTATTATATGTTTATTATTTTTAATAATATAAAACTTTATGTGGTATAATTTAGTTTATTAGCGCTGAAATACACACAAAAAAGTATACTCTGTGTAGCAAGATGAATGTTTATGTATACATACGTGGACTCTAATACACAGAAAAAAGGACATACTACTGGAATTGAACTGCTGAGTCCACTAAGAAAATATGCATTGATTACATTTTTTATTTTAAGCTTTTTAATCTCAGTAAATTATTCATTTTATTGTTTAATGATACCCACAGGTATCCAACGTTCAGCTGTAAGAAGCTCATTTGTATTGTATGCAATGATACTATGGAAATAAGTCACTGCTGATTGTTAGAAATAAAGCTAATAGCAGTTATTAATTAAAGATAGGGTTGTATACAATTATATGAATCCCTAGGTCCATTAAAAGTTGATCTTTTTAGCTTATGCCAACAATCACAAAATGCACTCTTTGTTCATAGAGGCTCATATGAAGTTTTCACAGCATGGGAAAATATAACAATTACATCAGGGAGAGAAAAAAACAAACATACTGCAGTCAAAACACATAAATAATAAACTGATAATGTATAGAGTTGGTTAGGTGGACAATAAAACTTTAAAGCTTAATAAACAAGACAAATGCATCACAATAATTTCATAATGTGATGTTTTTATTTGTCCATCTATAGTTTGAATGTTGACTAAGAAACAAGCTTTATTTTTTCCATTTTTCATTAAATAATGATGTTGTCAAACATTAATGACATTTGGTCCATTGTATGATTTACAAAGTGAAGTGGTAAAAATAAAAGACAGGTAATAATATAGTTCAAGATGAAACTTGATCAAGAAAAATTCACGTGTGAGTTGACTTCACATTTTGTAGGAGCGTAGTTATGTTCCCAGAGTCCTCAGTTCCTAACCTGAAGCAGGCATGAAGCTGTGACCATCCATCCATCCATCCATCCATCCATAAAAAAAACAAAAACATTCGACAAAACCATGCAGTATCTGTGATTGTATGCAAATACAAAGCTAGGGAACGTCTTTCTCAGGTTCCCAGTGTGTGCTATACTGAGCTAGGGAACAAAGAACTGGGAAGTGTATGGCTCCCATTTTGTAGGTGTTTTGATGCATTTTTAATAAGACTTCCTTTTTGTTTTATATGGCTTTCAAAAGCACATAAAAACAAGCCTAGGTCTGTGGTCATGCTGCCTCAACACATGAACTACATAGTTTAGCACTCGAAAATATCTATCTATTGATCAATCGATCAATCGATCTATCTGCTAATCTAGTTACAGTGTTAGCAGGTAAATTGATGAAGTGAACCTTATTAAATATTCTTAAAAGATAAATTGTTCTTAATTTACAATATGATACATAAACAATTTGTTTTTATAATAATCTCATCACAGCATTTTATGTATGCAGATAGCTAGTAGTTTAACATGATTTAGTGCTTATGAGTAATACTACTTTTCAACTTGCTATCTTGCTAACATGCTAACATAAAAATGTAGGTTATGTTAATGCTAATTAACACAACCTAAAACAATTATATTCTTTTATCATTACTTTGTCAGTTTTTTATATTTAGTAGGTATGTTACAGCATATTCAGTTTAGCATCAAATGTCATATTTTGCAAAATTAGCATTTTTTTTACTAAATGTTTTAGTGTGTGAAGCAATTATTTCATCTTCTTGTAGGCCACCTATGGTTAAAATGCACACCTTTGTAGAATGTTGGTGAATATTAAAGTTGCAATCTATAGAGGCTGAGTCTTATTATAGTCTATGTAATGGATATATAATTTTAAAATAAAAGGGATTGAAACCTTAATGTGTTTGTTTGTGCAAAACTAAATATTCATTGCCATTTTCCTTTGTCTGCTCACAGCCAATACCTTTACTCACACTAATGCAGAGTTAAACACTGTAAACAGCTCAAAATTCACAAGATCTGACATGTTTTTTTCTTTTTGTTTTTTGTCAGCTGCAGCTCCAGATCCAGCAGCAAAGCTAGAAAATTCCTGTTGGGGTAGATGGCTCTCTTCTGGACTACCTTCTGCAGGGCCTTTTTCAGTGGCATATGATGGTAGATCATGAGGTACGCCAACACCAAGGTTGACGACCGGCTCATTCCCATGATGCAGTGCACCAGGACTTTCCCTGAAGAACAGAAGAGACGGAGGTAGAGAGGGATGTAAAGAAAGGATTAGTGAGAGGCTGCTGTCTTATTAATATCATACATGACTGCCCGTCTCATGCTGTGGCCTTTCTTTTCTCCTGCTGAGAGCTAAAAATAGTTCCCACAATTCATTGCTTTTGTTCATTTAAGGTCCCTTTGCAGACTGAGCCCAACTGTCTCTTTAATCCCATCCCGTCCTCTGGTTGATAGCTACCCTGAAAGAAGCCATGGCCACATTATAGACTTAAATTCACAAAGGTAAGACCTTTATTATTACTTGTTCTGGCTGAGAATACAGTTCAATACCATTACAAGTTCTGTTACATTGTGGTGACATTGAAAGGACAGAAAGATGGGAGAGAATACGAGTGGGTTCACTTTATTAGGGATTTATAGAGTTGAGTAACAGATACAGTGCAGAACTGACACAATATTTAAAGGTACTCCTTTACAAGGTCTCCTCGGGACAGCATTTAATAAGATTATTTGTTAGTGTCAACATCTTTCTAAAATATTGTGTCATGCAGAAAAAAAAACAAAAATATAGTAAAATAATGGAAAAAAATCAGTAAAATATAAAAAATATATATATTTTTTTAAAATAATAATGATAATTATGATGAACAACAGTTTAAAGTCTCATAAAATACTGAAGAAAAAACAAAATTATAACCATCATAGAATACTGAAGAAAATAAAATAAAATCACAGAACAACAATCTATAAAATGTCTTAAAATACAGAAAACAGTACATAAAATACTGAAAAAACTCAATTGTACATGTAATACATCTCTAAAATATTGTGGCATACAGAAACAGGTGACTGTTTTGCCTCATATGAGGAATTAGCCCGAGTTTTTGACCAATATAAATCAGCCACTGGAACAATGTTCCAAGTGCAGAATTCAGATCATTTGATTGGCTCTGTGGCAATCGACAAACCAACAGTTCATGCCACAGTACTGTGGTAGTAGCCATTGCCTAAAATAAAATACTGAAAAAGATCAACAAAATGTGCTAAAATGCAAAAAATGTATAAAATAAAACAGAGTGGAAATCTCACATATTTTAAAGTCCCAAAGAGAAGCAGCAAATCCTCATAATTAAAAACTTTAAACCTGATCACATTAAGTGCTTTTGCTTCAAAACATGACTTAAAAGATTAACGGATTATCAAAATATTTGCCCATTAATTTTCTTAATTAATCAGCCATGTCGGCCTTAATATGAGTTTGGAAGAAGTGACTTTTCATGTGTGTCTTAAAACAACAGTCAGGTGTAAAAACTGTTTTTTCTGGCTGTAATCATTCAGTCAATCATTCGGCCGTGGCAGGCACAAAGCTGGCAGTGGCAGGCCACAGAATCCATGCCAGTGCCTCCATATGCGCCCGCTGTCTCTCCCGTGCCAGGGGGATTTAAAAATGAGCGCTGTGTCACCGCCCCTTTGATTCCGGAATGCAGGTCCTCTGTGTAAAAGTCCAGCCTGTCTCACCTGTTACGCCTTTGGCTCGGCTGTGTAAATCAGTAAATGGCGGAACAAAGGTGGGATCACCATCGTGCCTTTTTTCCAGGATCTCTGTGTAGAAGTGGCTATTTTGAGACTTTGCATCCACTTTGTTAAAAACCAGTGTTCCTGTTATTTCATTAAGTAGAACCATGTCAACGAGTGCAACAAGAAAGCTTAGAAATGGGTTTTTAGTCATTTTCATAGAACAGTAGAACTCTATGGCACAGACCGATAACACAGTTCAGGTTACATGTACACTAACCGTGTTTCAAGACAAATACATATAATAGTAAGTAATAATAAAACACATATTGAAGGATGATTTAGTTTGCTAAAACTGTTTAAAAAAAAACATTTCTTTATTCTCCTCAAGCTGTGAATATGTAACAGTCGGTGAAAAGGTGATGTTTATTGGTACTGACAAGTTATTATTTTGTGCAAATAATTAACTCAAATAATAATTATAAAATCCAAATAATTAACTTGTTTGTACAAGATAATAATGTGTGTAAAAATAAAATATTTCACTTTCTTGCAGCATTTTTGCAGTGTTATATTATTCTGTCATATCAAGATGTGTTTATAACATGTTACTCTATCATCTAATAATTTTTTTAATTAGATAAAAACAGTACTCAGAATGGAGCTTCAGGGTATTTCATGTTTCATAAACTTAATAGAAGTTTTCACTTGAATTTTTTCAACATAATCTATAATGACATGAAGTGGAAGGTTGTCGGTGAGTTGGCATGGACAGTTTGCCCTCAAGGTTTTCTGGCAGAGAGACTTTTGTTGTGCTGTTGCAGAAGGATTTATTTCACACAAACCATGATCTGTTCAGAAAACCAGCCAATTAGTTTTGGTGTTTAAATCTGACCAAACTCATAATAACAGAAAATAATAACAAGGACAAAGTCTGTAACCCTTAGGAGTCCGAGTGTATTTGAATACTTTTGATTTTGTGTTTTTATTTCTCATTAAAAAACTCTTTACTTTGCCTTTTTTTGGTATAATTTTTTACAGCATAGCCTCATCTGTGTGATGTTAGTTTTTTTTTTTTAATTTAACATACCATATTAACACAGTGACCTTAAAATCACAAAAAAAACATGAAATCTGAGTAGGAAAAAGTTAGATTATTTACTATTTTTAACATTTTTAACATTGAATTAATCATTTTTATAACTTAGAATGAATATATACATTGAAAACTTCCAAAAAAATAATGCCTTGGGTGTTTTTTTAGAAAAACTATGTACAACTATTTATAACAACAATCAGGATCACAAGATGTCACACATCTGATTTTTTTTCCCCCATGCAAGCACTTCCCCTAGAAGCCTGTTTTTACTGTTGCTTCTGGCACTGATTGCGCACCAGATATGATAAAAATATTTCTGCAAATTATGTTTTTATTGTGTATCATAAGACTGGGTTTACTTCACCTTTCAACATAATTGACTTCACACTAGAGCTTCAGTGATCAGTCATTTTTGTCATCAGTCACTTTCTTTGATTTGATTTATTTTCTTTTACTTGAGTGGATGAAGTATAAAAATGTGATGTCTGAAAATGACAAACATGTCCTTTATTCTAGAAGCAGCAGAAACAACCACAAAAAGTATAAAAGTAAAAGGATGTAATAAAAAAAAATCTATATAGAAATAACAACGGTGTAAAATGTATATTTAAAAAAATATAGAAATGTATATGTATATATAAACAAACAAGTCAAATGACGTCTACAAACAATATGTGCACTGCAGTCTTCTCACAAATTTGTTTACAACTTACTAACAACTTAAGATGGAACTAACACAGCTTTGTGTGGATCCTGGCGTCATGTGCATCATAATAAGCGTCTTTGTGAAACAACAGCAGAACCATGTTTTGCGGCAGTGAAAGTAAGGAAACAAAGCTTTGATTCAGGAAAATTGTGATCAAATATAGTCAATTAATTGTTTCAGCTCTATTTCACAGTATAACTTTGACATCACAGATTGAACGGCAGACTCAGTTCGTCTGTCTGCTGCTACATCTTAAATCAGTCATGTGACTCCCAAGGGTTAAATATGAGCTTCCTGTTTGATAGTCCTATGTACAACCATCCATCCACAACAACCTGTTACTCTTTTCGTTTAGAAACACCTAAAGGTTAACTTCTCCCATTACCGGATCCTTATTGGCTCTAAAATACGTGACGTCACACAGCCTGTCAGTCAGTCCACGCCTTAAAGTCAGATTTTACACGAGGACAATCTGAATGATCAGGACTTTAACTTACCATCTGGTGACTTCAGAGCTTTGTGGATGAAATCAGCAGCCGGTCGGAAGTAAACATCAAGATCAAAGTGTGCGGAGTCATCTGCTGGAATGCCGCAATACACAACGTCGTTGCCGTAAAAGTTTTGGTTTCCGATGCTGCCTTGTTTGGCGTGAGCGGCATTTAAGATATGAGTTATTCCCAACCTCAGCAGGACGGCCTTGTTTTGAGCCACTGCCCTGCCAACACAGACAGAAAAGAGTTAGGTCACTGCAAAATATCAAAGAATGTAACTTTACAGAAGAGTAATAGTAGAATTTAAAGGTTTTACATCATCTTATGTGATTTAAATGCTAAAAAAAGGTTGTATACTTACACGTTTCCTATGTATAAATTCGGCCAAACCTCATCAATTTGGCTTAAATGCAGTTTGCACGAGTCCAAAACCTTCTGTAGATCCTTCACAGTCAAATATTCTTTCGTCTTTCCTTTCAGAGCTGACATTTTAAAGTCCAAACCCCCGCCTTGGATCGATTTCTGGTCCAAATGTTTGTTGTATTAAAGCCGTTAGTGTCTCCTCCTGCTCAGGTTGATCTGCATGAGCAGGTGTTGATCAGCCGTCACCGGACACTTACCCGATTTAGTGCTTAACCTAGCGTGTAGTCTTACCCAAACAGAGGGCGAAACAACAAACAGAGCAGACCCCGGCTCTGCTTTTCACACTGCTCTGGGACTCTAATTTAATAAGCCTCAAACCAAGATGAATCATTTCATAAAGCAGTGATAATTAGACATAATTATGGACAAATGCCAAAGTGCATCGCTTACACTGGATCACACAAAGTCCGCTTTAATGCTCATACAGCCAGTTTACAGCTCTGAAAATTAGATGTGGAGGGAGAAATTAAACATAAAATCCACCTTAACTGCTGCAGATGTCCTTTTTTAACCCTCCTCAGATGTTACAGTTGCACATTTAAGATTTTAAATAGCAGAAAAAAACACATCATTAACCTTGTTTACACACTGAATTTAACCCTTGAAGACCCACAACTATTTTTTGTCATGATTTCCAAATGATATTTTTTGTGTTTCTCAATGATTTATCACCATTTATTGTAATGTTATCCTCTATTTGGCATTTTTCAGTGAAAATCTGGTATTTTCCAAGATTTAATTTAGTGATCTTGTAGATGTTCATAAAAGCTTGTTAGATAAAATCAGAAAAATTAGAAAAAGGGTGTTTTTCAACAAAATATATCATAAAACAAGTGTCTCCAAACACTGTCAGTAGCCAAATTACATGGGTTTATTGTTGGATCAATGTTGCAGAAGATGATGGTGTTTCCATGGAGCCTCTGAACGTCCAAACTGATCAAATGTGATGATGATGAAAAGCTGGGAAACTGCATTTTACCTCAATTATTAACATGAATTGATAGGATTAGTGGATCAACAGTTATTAAACATTTTAAATCAATAGATGCTTTTGGTGGATGTTTGGGTCCTTAGGGGTTAATGTCTTTTCTTTTTTTTTTGCTGTTAGTTCATGAATATGAGTGTAAAATGTGATGATCTGTTGTAAAAATGTCAGTGGTGATTTTGTGCACAACACAAATCAATACACATCTCAGGCTCATTTTAACCTGAAGACAAGTATTGATTGGATTTATTTAAAGTGCTGCTTGTGCTTATTGATGAGCCAAATGTGCGAGTGTAGCAGGTCAGAATCAGGTCAGAATCCCACCTGAGTGTGTGAATACAAGCAGGAGGAGGGTGAGCCAAACTACACCTGCTGCAAAGACACGACCAGATACAAGACACGATAAAAACAAGAGTTTATCTGTCGATTTGGTCTGTTAGTGTAGAGAAAAGCTCAAATATGAATGAGTTTCAAGACGATTCAGCAGTAAAACGATCAACACCAGTGAAAAGTAAACATATAAAAGTACAATGAACTAAGACAAATAGAACTGCATGTGATTTGCATTTTGCTAAACCACTTTGTTGTGATGTACAGAATGAAAAATGAACATGATGAACTATATCAGTGGTCTGTAAACTGTATTTTCAGTTTTTATAAATCCTGATAATACCCGAAAAATGCTAAAATGAAATATGAGCAATTATATCCTAAGTTGGTAGTATATTATAATAAATCTGAATTTATTGAACAGATGTAACATAGTCCTAAAGATACAAATATAAAATCAAAACACAAATATATAACATGTTACAACTACACAAAAATAGACTCCAGCTGCTGAACATACAAAATATAGTAATAGTTACAAAGACCCACATAATATATCAGTTACTCAGAAGAAAAGATGTGATATTGTGTGTTTTCGGGTGAATTTGAGGCTCTAATAGACCCAGAAACCTTTATTTATGAAACACCAAAGGTCAGACTTAATAGGTCTCTCTTGTAAAATAATGCAAACAGCCTTGTTCCTCGAGTTGTTATTGTTTAAATCGACCTCAGTATTAGCTAAAACATTCAAAGACGAAGATATATTCTCGTAACTTTACTTCCCTTTCTATTGAAAACATCCTTTTTTCTCTAGAAAAAAAAAGACTAATTTGCCAAAACAACAAGGCTTTTCTACTCTCTTAACATGCCCTTTGTGGAGGGCAGTGGGATTAAATGAATTTTCAGGATTGTCACAATGTTTCACGTAGTTTCACATCCAAAGCTCGCAGCTGTTTCAGGAAGCCTGTGTTTGGGAAAATCCATCTGCGTTCTTTCACCTTCTGAATGGCCTCTAATAAGGAGTAGTGATGGTGGATCATGAGATAGGCCAGGACTAGAGAGGCAGACCTGCTCACTCCAACAGCACAGTGCACAAAAACCCTCGCTAGAAGAAGAAGAAGACGAGGAGGAGGAAGAAGAGAAGAGCAGAGCAGTGAGCATAAAGCGACAGCTGCAGAGAAGCCTGCACAGTCTGCAGTAAAACACAAAAATGATGGCTATTTACCACCAGCTGTGTCGAGTGCAGTCTGAATATACTCAGCAGAGGGGAAGAAATAGCCAGAGAGGTCAAAGGACGGAGAGTCGTCAGCAGGCACCCCATAATAATCCACTGAGGAGCCGTAGAAGTCATGACTGCCCTGACAGTGCATCCTCCCATGAGCTGCGTTCACAACATGAGTGATCCCCAGCTTCCACAAACTGTAGCGGTCGTTAGCCACCGACCTGCGCAAACAAAACAGATTTATCATCACAGACATATGAGAAGAAAACTGAAAATACAGGTGAATTTATTTTAATACTTACATGTCACCAATGAAAAGGTTTGGCCACACTTCATCCACATGGTTTCCAAACCTTTTCCCTCCATATAAAACCTTCATCAGCTCTTTAACAGAAGGAGTGTCAAGGTTAACCTTATTATTTTCCATAATAACTAACTAAAATCATCCATTTGTAGACTCACATTTGTTTCCCCTGCCTGAGGTTTCACTACAAACATGTTGGTACAGACAAGAACAGGTGTAGGAGGTCTAAAATTAACTCTGGCCTATATTCTCTATGTTCATCAACTGTATGTGCGTCTTATTTTATGTTTAACCTTCACTGTTTTATAAAGCACAGCTTAAAAGTTTAGGTTCAGTCACTTGTCCTTGCTGTATTTGTCCCTGAAAAAACTCTCCTGAATATAGTGTTAAAGTGAAGACAAGGACACTAGATCCTCTGGACTAGAATGTCACTGTACAATGAGCAGAAGGATGCATATTACTACGAGGAATTAAAAGGAAAAACAGATTATTATCATATTATGCCACGGGGAGGTTGGTCTTTTCATATATACATAATATGGGAAAAGTAACGTATTTTCAGAACATGATTACGTTGAAATATCTTGTTAGGACTTAACAATATCTTGTAATAATTTGAAAATATCTTTTTATAAAGTGAAAATATTTCATAACATGAAAATGTCTCAGAATGTGAAATATCTGTTTTTAAAATGGAAAGCACCTTATCTTAAAGGGTAAATATCACATAACATGAAAATATGTCATCATGGTATTAAAATATCTGGTTATATATAAAAAATATCTTGTTATAACGCAACAACATGTTATATTACTCACCCAGACTGCTGAAAGGTTGGATTATCTTAAAACATACATACATACATACATATAGAAAAAAAATCAAGATTTTTTTCCTCATCCATTTGAATCAGTTGTTCCTTTATCTGTTAAATATGTTTACCTATATGTACTCAGGTCCCCAGTGTTTTTTTACTGCACATTAATACAGCAACAAAAATGGACTTAGCAAAAAAGAGAATACAGCATAATAATAACGGAGAAACATAAATGTGTAACATCAAAGTAAACAGAAGAATAACACACCATTAATGAAAATAACTCAATATTTGGTTAAATCAAGATAATTTTATTCGTTTTGCACAAAATCATACATTTTTCCCAATCTGTCCATCTGAAGACCTTTGGTTAAAGAAAAACCTGCTTAAAATGTGTGTTGGGGTGGGGTGGGGGTGGATGACATTGATGAAACATAAAAAAATGCAATACAATAGTTTTTAAATTGCATATGTATTTTCAGGACAAACTATAAAACTTAGTAGTCACTGGTAGGTTAACAAACCCAGTGTGTTTTTTTAAGTAGACTGTACTGAAGTGTAGTGTAATCAAATTATGCATGTAGTCAAACCTAAACTGGATTTAACTGTTATGATGAGGGCAAAATCTTCAGTTTATGGGCAACATATAACAAGAAATGTTTACATTTTAACTATTATTGTCACACTATAATGAGATATTTTCATTTTATAACAAGATGGTGTCACATTCCTACAAAATATTTTAAGTCATTATGAGTTATGTTCACAGTATGACAAGATATGTCAGCGTAGTCATGTTCTGAAAATATATTACATTACCTTTTCTGTATTATGTATTTATGAAATAAAAACATCTCATAATGACAATGTGATACTAAAGATCATAACACATCTTACTTGTTTCTTATATTACATTTTACAAGTTTGTTACAACTGTGTAATACAAATTGATAGCTATTTTTTTTATTAAATTAAAATACATATAAATATCTTTTTTGAGTGTAAAGTTATCATAATAATCCCTGAATATTTTTAAGACATGTTTTTCAGGTGTGAACTTAGCCTTTGTTTTCCACTGCAGAACTACCAGGCTGCAGTACCGTGTATCCGCCAGCAGGTGTCACTGTTACCCGCCGTTGTTGAGCCTCTGTCTACCAGTTTCCGGTGCGCTGCTTTTCGGTACATTACCTCTGTGTTGACAACAGTAATGCTAACCACCGCGAAAGCAGGGCGAAATGATTTCGAACGAGCCTGTGTTTTTACATCAAACGCTAACACTCCAGACTTTTGTGACATGCCGTATAGCTAGCTAAATGACCAAATAAGTTTCTATATCTTCTGTTACATCTCATTCCGGGTGAGTGAGTTTATAGCACTCGTATTAATCAAGCTAACTAGCTCGTAGCTAATGTTAGCGTTGAGTGAATTAGCCTGTTATGTTTATGTTGATGCTGTGGTGATGCCTTTGTGTGGTTTTATGCTTTTGGTGTCAGACATGTAACAGGGAAGATGTTTTTAACATGTAAGTTAGCTCAGACAATAAGCGTGGTAGCATCAGCGTCAGGACCCACCTTAGTAATAGCAGTGATGGGGGTAATTCATACTGCAGATCGATGGGATTCACTGGAAACAATATGGACTGTTGAGCAACACAGCTGTGATTTATCTATTTAAGCCATCACAGGACTGAAACATATCAGCGGAGACCATTTTCAAAATCTGCAAGGCTATTATTACCCGTAAAAGTGATGATTTAGATGGAAGTATGTTGCAAAAGATGAGCAACAAATACTTTCCCATAAACAGTTCCATCCTGGTCTGAGGAGCAGTATGCCTGATCCTTTACCTACATTTGGATAGGGTGCGGTTTCTATTGTGCAAACTAGTCCTTGCAATTTGTTGCCAGTGTTTGCTTCATACTTAACATTTGCTCCAGTGCCGAAAGCTCAGCTCACGGATGACTCCAAACTTGTTTATCACATCAACTTTGACTCAAAGGGAAATATTTTTCTGCCTGTGTGGCAGTCTTGCGTGGTCTATTTGCTGATTCAGTAGAAGTAAAGTGTGGTAATAGTGCCTACTTCTCCATAAGACTACTTATTTGTTTGTCAGGAAGCCACTATGGAGCGCATATTGATGGCATTCAGATGTGTTTAAGTAGATGGCTGGTGTATAAAGACTGCCTTTAAATTGATTCTCCAACAGTCAAAACCCAAATAGATTTAACTAGTAAAAATGAGGTGAAGAAAATCAGCAAGCACTCACATTTGAAAAACGGAAACTACTCATAAAGTCAGGATTGTTGCAGGTTATTGTCTGTTTATTACTTACTATTTAATCATGTCTATATAAGATTTCTCAATTTACCTTAGCATAAAGTGCTTAAAATTCTAGGTGCTGTCTTTAGTTTTTGTTTACTGTTTTCCCACTGAGCCAGCATTTCTGATTGAGAAGGCTGATAGCAGGAGTCAGTTCCTTCCTATAGTTTGTAAAATGTTTTTTTTTTTAGCCAATTACTCAACCAAACCAATTAATGAGTTTACCTGTAACGGAACTCTCACTTTTCTATGTTCCTGTGTGTGGCTACTTCTAGTAGGTACAAAGGATAAATCTGAATTTGCTTTAATTTCAGTTTTTCGAATCAGACTGCATGATTCTCTAATACAAACACGTCCATCTTTTTTTTTTACATCACAAGTATTTGTATGACCCGCCTCAGGGCGTGAACTTTACAAAAAAGACAGCAAATCCTTAAGCAGTGCATTACAAGGTGAGAGATGAATATTCAGTTGCCTCACAATTTGATTACAATTTTTGCATTAAGATGCATCTTCTAATTGAGAAATTTCCACACCATCTCTAAGTGAGTTGTAGTAGCAGTGATTTGTTCATTGTGAATGGTAAGAGTACAGAGTTGCCAGTCATAAAGTGCAAAATCTCTCAGTCTGAAATACCAGAAATCATCTAGTGTGGAATATTAGTAATAGCAAGTGTTCAGTGGGATTTAGAATCTGTCAGTTTAATATCTGATGGTTCTGCCTCTGATGCTGCATTGAAATATTGAAAATTAAAGTAGCTATTTTTCAGTTTGCAGAGTGAGGAGGAAATGACCCAGCTGAGTGTCCGACGCTGGACGCCCAAACACGTCGCCAAGTGGCTGAAGGAGGAGGGTTTCTGTGACTATGTGGACCTGCTGTGCAACAAACACCGGCTGGACGGGACCAGCCTGCTGGCCCTCAGCGAGTACGACCTGCGATCTCCTCCTCTGGAGCTCAAAGTTCTGGGCGACATCAAACGGCTGATGGTATCAATCCGCAAACTTCAGAAGCAGAATATCGATGTGCTGGAGGAGCTGGGTCTGCCCTTTGACGGTCACTCACCAACAGGATCTGGAGGTAGTTTGGACTGGCTCTGTAATGGAGACTCAGGAAGAGACTGTGACAGCACCGACACGGCGCCGGTGGGAGAGGAGTACCACCAGTACACCAATGGGAAGTACAAGCAGCAAACCAGGCGCCTGGACCCGGAGTATTGGAAGACGGTGCTGAGCTCCGTCTATGTGGTGTTTGTGTTCGGGTTCACGTCCTTTGTGATGGTGATAGTACATGAGAGGGTGCCTGATATGCGCACATATCCACCACTGCCAGATATTTTCTTAGACAGGTGAGTTTAATCTGCTCTCATTCTGTGACCAGCAGGTTTTATGAAAGGTGGATGATCTCAACAAATTATCTTATCACAGTCGGTTTCTTCATAGTCCATGATGCGTTTCAAATAGTATTTAGTTTATCACATTATGTTATGAAGACAAAGCCAAGGTACACAGTGGTGAGAAAAAGTTTTTGGACGCCTCATGCATTTGTGATATTACATTAAGATTCACTCTTTAGTCATTGAACTCTGCCAAGTACTGTTCCGTTCTCCAAACCCACATGCTCTCCTCTGCACATGCTCTGTTCCATCAAGGTCAAAACTGGATGCTTCAGTAGATCATGAAACACATCCAGAACATTACATATTGGAACTGTCAAGACTTTAGTTTTGTTATTTTTTCTTGTTAATAAACCAAAAAATCCTATGCATTTGTTTGTCTGTGTGTGATGCAGCCACACTTTTTGAAAGATAAAGATTTTTCCACAAATATTTCATAATAATGATTGAGATTGTGTAAAATTTTAAGGGTGTCCGAAAACTTTTTTTACCCTATTGTACATTACACATTTTAAATCCCAATTTAGGGACATATACATTACAGTGTCATATACATGAAATTTTGCAAAAATTTTTTTACACATAATGGCACTTATGGTAGCTACCTACATTTCTTTTTTCTTGGACTAAAGACTGTTGATTAAATATTGATACATTATCAGAAATACAGTCATTATATTCTTAGATGTAGGTGGCCAATGTAATGTCAAATTTCACTGTTGAAACAATTAATGCATAATATACATACATGTTGCAGCGTATAATAATACCTTAAAAACAGCACTAATTTTGCTATGAGTTATTATTTTGGGGATTGAATAATATTTAATACCAGCTACTTTAGTCAAACTTCATGAGCTTCTTACATATTTCACTTAGCAACAACTGTTTTAATGTAGCACAGATCAGCATTAAATAAAGTAAAGTTGTGAATTTTTAGGTAAAATAAAACTACACCTTCTCTACAATTCACCAAAATGAGGGATTTTGGACAACTGTGTAATCCATTATCCGGCCCCAGTCCCTATTTTAGTTCCTGGTTGCATTTTTTTCAGCACAATACTCAGAAATAGAGAGTACAACAAGGAAAAAAAAATATTTTTATCCCCTGTCAGGATATCACAGCAGATGGTGGACAATATAATTGCCCTACTTTCTTGTAGCAAGTTTCTATTATTGTCGTCACATATTCCTGACGGGCTCGCTTTGGTTCAAACAGATCTTTTACACTGACCTAGTTTGTGGTGTGACCCGTTGTTTATGACCAGCTCCGAGCTGCTCATGGAATACTTTGGCCTATTAGGAGAGCAGATTTTAGGGAAATGCCTGTTTTTGGCAAAATGAAACATATTAGCGTTCTCTAGTGGTTTATAGATGCAGATTTGTCTTTTTACATGAGTCAGACCTGTAGAAAGCTGCACCTGTTGTAAGTATTTAGGTTTTAACTGTTAGTTTGACAAAATAACCTCAGCTCAAGGTCCACTTAGTAAGATTTCTGGAGTTTTCAACAGCTTCTTTTAGTCTTCACCTACAGATGGAGTTTGATGTGACTCATAAAACGTCCTTGACATTTTGGTAAAATAACTTCTTAATAAACAGAAGATGAGCTGTCAAAATAAGTGCATTTTACTCTACAGGACTTTTTTATTTTCACTTCTTAACAGCTACTAATTATCAGTCTAGAAATGCACTAGATTTTTTTTCCATATATTTTTTTTTGTTATTTATTGCCCATTTTGTGCCAGGGAAAAAATAGAAAAAAAAAAAAATGTGTTAAACAGCCTTTCATATAACGCACCAGATTGCGCTCGTTACATGATGCTTTACATTTATATAATCAGATAAATATAACAAATACTCAACATTTCCATTTCTGTAATCAGCATATGTTAAGCGAATTAGAATTTTTGCTTGCTTAATCACCCAAATGAGTAATCCCCCAGAAAATGCCAATTATTTTCCCGTGCTTTCTTAAATAATCGTGTCTCTTCTCCTCAGTGTGCCTAGAATACCGTGGGCCTTTGCCATGGCTGAAGCCTGTGGAGTGATCCTTTGTAACATCTGGCTGCTGGTTCTGCTTTTGCACAAACACAGGTAAAGACTGAAGGTTGCGTGTTTAATATTTACAGTTCGTCCTTTAAAACCAGGACATGAGAGACCCTGGTTCACTGTTTGTTTCACACGCAGGTCGATTCTTTTGCGGCGCATGTGCAGCCTGATGGGGACGGTGTTTATGCTGCGATGCGTCACCATGTTTGTCACATCGCTGTCGGTGCCAGGACAACACCTGCAGTGCTCTGGAAAGGTAACACACAGCAAATCCCAGCTGAAACCCTCCTCATATGTGTGTGTGACTGACGGCAGCGCTGACAGTTTCACCTTCTCTCTCTGTGTAGATGTACGGTGACATGTGGGCCAAACTACAGCGCGCCGTGGCCATATGGAGCGGCTTCGGGATGACCCTGACAGGCGTACACACGTGTGGTGATTATATGTTCAGCGGACACACTGTGGTCCTGACCATGCTCAACTTCTTTGTTACGGAGTGTGAGTAGTTTCCTTCGACCTTCTGCCACACACCACCAGTGGATAACGGGGCCGGTCTGACCTGATTATCTGTCCAATGATCTTGTAATGTGAGGGATATACAAGCAGAATCTAAATGTTAGTGACTTGATTATGTCTTGATCATAAATCCTGTAACATGACAAGAACAGTGAGTGGTAATATTAAATAGAAAAATGCTATAGTAGGTGAAGGTGAGCTGACTGAGAAACATCATCATCTGGGTGTTTAGTAACATTAGCAGTAGCTGTAGCTTGAACCGGCTCTTTTTCACAATCATCAGAATACTTTATTAATCCCAAGGGGGGAAATTATTGGGTGTTACAGTCACTCCATTCAAGGATAATAAAAAGGAGCTGTAAAAAAAATTATCAATACAACTGAAAAAGAAAGAAATATTCATATATATATATATATATATATATATATATATATATATATATATATATATATATATATATAACTGAATATATACATATATAACAAATACATATTAAAACACTCTAGTAAGACAAAATTAGAACAGCACTTTGTACAATAAGTACTAGACAACATATTATCAATATGACAATTAAAGGAATATACTTAGGTGTGTAAAAATATTATGTGTAATTATAATTATGTGATTATAATGTGGGCTTAAACAGTTTGATGGCCACAGGCAGTAACAGTAATAGTTATAGTAATAGTTGATTCCATTTTTTCCCCCAACATGTATAAAAGTCATGCTGATTCTGATTTCAATCACAGTTTCTGTGTTGTGATGTAAAACCCTGCACACGACACCAGCTGATGGCATTAGCCCCTTTTCCATCAGCATTCCCAGGAACTTTTATTTCCAGGAATTTATTTCCTTGGTAAAATAATTCCTTGCGATCCGTCTAATTTGCATTTCCACCTCAAAGGTCTGGGAAATTGGTTCAAATCAGGCTTGGTTGTTTCCAGTCACCCACTTGAAGTTTGACTGAATTTTTTAAGAGCATATTCAGCAAATCCATTCAATGAGGTCCAGGTTTGTTACCCAGAGCATGTTCAGATGGACAGATGGATTACTGGACAAATGGACCTTGTCGTCCGTCCACTTCTCATAGATTCTCTTCATTCTTCAGCACACAGCCCCACCTCTCAAAAATTCTGGGGAATCTGAAAAGCCCATGTTTCAAGAGTTTTGCTAAGATCCAAAGTCCCTGGAAACAACCTGTAGAAATTGTTGGCGAAGTGTGATCCTCTGGCTGTTAAACTGTTAAATCTGTCCTGATTTTTACATTGGTAGCAAGGTCAAGTGTCTGAGGTCATTTGCACTTTTCTCATCTATTACATCAACATCTGCTGCATATTGAAAACTCTTCATTGATGATTACACCTTCGATGATGCCTTCTCACATACTGTGCTTACATCCTGGTAACTTTGCAGGGTGTTCAAGGAGTTTCTTATCAACGCAGCTGCGTAGTTTTTTGTTTGTTTTTTTTACTTATATTTTATTGTTACAATTTAGAAATTTTACAACACAAACAATTAGAACATAGTGTCAGTTGTCGTCCTGTATATTGTCCATTTTTTCCATCGGTCTTCGTAAGTTGCTTGCTGTAGTCTTATGATATACGTAAGTCTCTCTATGTTGTGAATTTCTTCCACAGTATCTTTCCAATTATTTAGGGTAGGGGGGTCCTCTTTGTACCATTTTCGTGTGATGGCTTTTTTAGACGATCCCAAGAGGATTTTAATCAAATATACATCCTTACTTGGTATGTCTTTTCCTGTTAAATGACCCAAATATAACACAGAACATGTCCTTGGTAGTTCGTATCCCAAAATTTTTCCAAGTTCTTCGCTGATATTATTCCAATAGTGGGATAATTTTGTGCACTGCCAAAAAACATGCGCATGAGAGCTGCGTAGTTTTAACTGTATTTTGTGGGGTTTCAGTCACTGTCGTATTCAAAGTTAATAGAAAATTTTAAAAGATGTCAACTTTAACCCATAGAACATCTAAAAAAAATCAGTTACAGTCACATCTGGATTAGGGATAAATCCACAAATCCACCACTCCATCAGCCTCAGTGTGTCAGGCTGCTGACGTTTCATGTTCAACAGCACAGGGCTCTTAGGAAATGTTTATTAATGGCTGCCAAACATGCAAATATGGCTCTAAAATGTGTGTATTTTCTCAAAGAGGTCCAACTGTCAATACAGGCTTGGACCTGGACGTTGTAGTTTTACTTCACAGAAATATAGCAACTATTTGTCTAGAATGAACTAAAAACATCAAGCATAGGGATGCAAATGTTAAAATTTCAGTCTAACCCAAGTTTAAATTTAATATTTAACTTAATCCTATCTTTTGTGTTTCAAGTGAAGGAAAATGTAAATCATAATTTTACAATAATTATCTCACTGTTAGCATAAATATATCTTCATTAAGTGTCGGCATAAATCGTAAAAGTGTCACTTCTGGGATTTTTTAACCACTTCCTTCTCCATATCTTGAGCACTGAGAAACTGTGATTAGGAGAAATTATGATCTGTTATTAGAAGCTGTGACATCACACAGATAAAGTGCTAAATCACCAAGAAGCAGGAAGAAGCAAAGCGTGAGGAAACATTGCGCCTCTGTTGCCATCTAGTGTCCATTGTTGATACTGCGGCAATAATAAGAAAATATGGATGTGGGGACAGTGGTGGAATGTCACTAAATATTGCTTTCATGTGCACTTTTGATATAGTTGTACTTCCATTTTCAGCATATTTCTGCTTGTATCCACATCTCAGATCTGTCAGCTTTAGTTATTTTAAAGTTGCAGTTTTCCATTTCATTCCTCTTCAGTATAAACAAAGTATCTACAAATGTTTTGATATTGAATCTTTGTGATAAACTAAAGATAAAGTGTTTCCGTTATTGGTTCAGCTTTAAACAAACTCTTAAAAACCCTGTTGTTTGATAGAACATTTTTTTGTAGAGATTTGAATTTTTCCCAGGACACAAACATGTCATCACCTGCCTAGAATAATTGTCATAGTCATTTTTTCACATTTATCAAGAAACACAAAAAACATAACCAGTAATTGATTATTTAATTATTTGGGCAAAAAAGTAATTTTATTAAAAAAAAAAAAAAATGCATGTTGATGATGTTACAGAATATAACACATTGCTGTAGATTAAACTACTAACTATTTCCAAAGTAGTAGAACAGCAGTGAAATATAACATATACATTAATGCAACTGTAAATAGGAAAACACAGACGGGTCATTTTAATTACATTTTGCTGTTAATACTTACATACTTTTACTTAAGCATTGAATATTTAGTAGCAGAAGTGTACAGGATTCCCGCGTGGTCTTCAGATCTGCATTTAATGCCTTAAAAAAATCTTTAAAAGGTATTATATGATATGGAAGGTCTTAAGTTATGTTATCATAAACTTGTTTGCTGTACTGTGTTTAAACGTGTCCAAACTAGAAAGAAAGAAACGTTAGTCTACTCAGTTCCATCTGTTCCAACCTGACAATTTATATTCAAACTAGGAACCGATTATTGCTAACTTTACAGCCCCCGGTGAGAAATGATTCGGAACGGTGGGAATTAAGATGTCGGAGTAAATAAATACATTTTCCTAAATTCTAGGAGTCACGAATTTTTGCCAATATGGCCATGAAATAGGCATAAATTTTGTTCAAAGTAGACTTAGACAGGTCTTAAAAAGTCTTAAATTTAACTGAACCCTGGCGTCGTACTGTTACAGAAGTACTGGGTTTAGATGCTTCTTTCACTACTGTTAAGGAAGAAATAGTTCATAATTCCTGAGTTCACTTCCTTTCCTCAGACACTCCACGGAGCTGGAACTTCATCCACACTCTGTCCTGGGTCCTCAACCTGTTCGGTATCTTCTTCATCTTGGCGGCACACGAACACTACTCCATCGACGTCTTCATCGCCTTCTACATCACCACCAGACTCTTCCTGTACTACCACACCCTCGCCAACACCCGGGCCTACCAGCAGAGCCGGCGAGCTCGCATCTGGTTCCCTATGTTCTCCTTCTTCGAGTGCAACGTCAACGGGCCCGTCCCCAACGAGTACTGCTGGCCTTTCTCCAGACCCACCATGATGAGGAGGTTGATCGGGTAAGAAACAGACACCGCGGCACCGATACTAAAAGCTTCGCCGCTGCTGTTGGGTCTGTTTTAAGTCTAGTTGCCAACGGAGGCTTTGTGTGATATCCTGTTTGACTGGTGTGATTCTGAAACACAGAGCCGTAGCCTCATATTCTGGGGCTTAGCTCCTCGCCTGCTTTCCTTGTCACCGTTTTTAGGTGGATTAAACAAAATCCATAAAACCCCGCAAAGTTTCTTATGAGCCTCAAGGCTTGATTTGAAAGTCGAACATACAGTTTGGCATTTTAATAGTAGCTCATTTTCCCTCTAAAGCTGGACACACACCGAGAGATTAAGACTGGACACATCACACACACTTAAAGATTAAGAATGGACACAACACACACACATAATAACTAAGACTGGGCACAACACACACACATTAATGACTGAGACTGGGCACAACACACACATAAAACGACAAAAACTAGACACAACACACACATAAAATGACAAAAACTAGACACAACACACACGACTAGAACTGTACAGAACACACACACACACACATTGACTAAGACTGGACACAACATATACACACACATAACGACTTAAAGTGGACACAACACACACACGGCAAAGAGTGGGCACAACACACACAAAATGACAAAAACTAGACACAACACACACAACTAGAACTGTACAGAACACACACACACTCATAATGACTAACACAACATACACACACATAATGACTTAAAGTGGACACAACACACACACTTAAAGACTAAAACTGGACACAGCACACACAGTCATTGAAGAAAATTTTCCAGCTCCCTTAAAATCTGACACAATATCAAATATCATCACGAAATATTTGTGAAAAAGTCTTTACGCTGTTTTCACTGTCAGATTTTAGTCTTTCCAGTGACAAGATAACAACTAAATAGCTGGACATTCTGTTGCGACCAAATCTCACCAGAACCGTCCAATACTTATTGCTGTTTCTGGTACCAAAACATGAACCAACAGTTTGTTCTGAAGCTTCATGAAACACAAGAGCTGATTTCAATACAAACAGTCGACCCCTCATTCCTTCATCAGGCAAACAGAAAACCCACTGGCACCAATTTTAATGATAATTTCAATCACCTTAACCCGTAAGAACCCAAACATCCACCAGCGACCAAAGTCATCTACTGATCTAAACTGTTTAAAACCTGTTGATCCACTAATAATTGTTGTAAAATACAGTTTGTCATCTTTTCATGGTCATCAGATATGACCCATTTGGACGTTCAGAGGCTCCGTAGTGGACGTGGAAACACCGTCATCTTCTACAACATATATTCACCAGTAAAACCCATGGAGTTGGATCAATGACAGTGGATGGACACACTTGGTTCATTTTCTTTTATTGATATATTTTACTGTAAGATTTAGTTTTTCTTCAATTTTCTCTATTTTTGATAATAATAACCCTCAACTTCAATCTAAGCTTTTATGGACTGTCTACATGATCAGTAAATTAAATATAGGAAAATATCAGATTTTTACTTACAAAATACTAAGCATAATATTAGAATAAATGGCGATAAATTAAATGAAAAAGGTTAAAAATAGAGAAAAATTCATTTGGAAACTGCCACAAAAGTAGCACTGGGTCTTTACGGGTTAAAGGCAACAGAATCACAGGAACACATATTGGAGCAGATTAAAATCAATAGAACACAGCTTCTTTCATACATCTGGAGGTTAAAGATAGTCCACATTCTCTAACAACAAGTTTTTACCTCATAGATAGAACATTCATGCTGCATTTAGGTGCTTCCTCCTGTACTTTTCATGAATGTAGAACTTAAAAAACACAACTAGATTCTACACAGCAAATAGAGAGTAGCTGAACTTTGTGGTTGTTTGTCTTCATAGAAACTTGATCGAGATGAGCTAGCTTGATGCGTTAGCGCCACAGATCATGCTTTCAACATTTTACTTCACGTCACAAAGTGTTTTACTCGCCTTTACTCATCTTGTGTTTGGTTGTGATATCACCAGCGTCAAATATTACATACGATCTACAGACTTACAACTAGAATATGCATATGTCACCCACTATACGTCACATTCAGGATGTCATTATGTGTGTGCCCAGCTTTAGGGGGCGACAGTTCTCAGTACCTCTGTAAACAAAGTCCCATCTCTGTTTGAAGTGTTTGGACTCTGTGATAAATGACGTTAAATGAAGCCACAACATAACCCTCAGGCAGCAGTTTATCCAATAACACTCCATCACTTCTGTTCATTTAAAGGATACGGCTGGTGTTTGAAGGATCTGTCACTGTCAACAACAAAACCAACTACTTTGCCATTTACTGACTGATGTGTTTTACGCTGCTGTGATTGGTTTTAGCGGCTGTATATAGGATTTAATCCAAGTAATATACAGTACCCAGGGCAGCGCCGCGTTCACTGTTGAGCTTTTTCTAGTTTGTGGAGCTTTGGGAAGAATCGAGTATCACTGGAAATGTTTGTTCGGATTCTTTGTTTGGTTTTTTTGACAAATGGGAGTCACTAAATATCACCAGACTTATACTTTAAATTACCTGATGATTTTAAATCCATGGTTCAAATTCTAATTCTTATTATATGATAATGATTGATTTAAACCAAATCAATCAATCAATACCGGATTCACATAAGTCATAACTGTGGTTTTGTATGTTTCAGCTGATTCACTACAAATCAGTTACAAAAAAATTTTTAAAAATACTGGTTTGCATTCATTTTTGTGCAATTTCTTTATATTCATGAGGGATTTTTGTTGAAGTTATTTTATTTTTGGAGAACTGAGGGTTTGATTAATCTTTAAAAAAAAAAAAAAAAAAACCTCAAGATTTATTTATTTATATTTATGATAGTGATAAGAAGTTCTCCATACATTTTAAGACAGTTTGGAAAAATTAAATGAAACGGCAAGAAAATACATCTAGATTTAAATCTGTACAGCAATAAGAACATGTTAATTGATGATTAATTTGCCTAATTATTACCTTAATTTGTTATGATATATGGTTTTGTGTATAAATACATAGGTAAATAGCAAAAAAGCAGCTCCTGTTGTCGATGTTTTCCAGTAGCTGATTCCTTTCTATCCTTAATATGGAGCTGCAACCTACGAAATGTAGCATTTCTATTTGAAAAACCATTGAAGTAATTGCATTTTGACTCACATTCAAGACTCTGCAGTTAAAACGTGATCTGTAGTGAAGAAGGTAAAGAATGAAAAATCACTGTTATGGCTTTAAACTGTACTTTATCCCATTGTTGAACATGTCTCGCTGTTGTTGTTCAGTAACTCATGGCTCATCAAAAACCAATACTTTGTTCTTTGTAGAAGAGCATTTATCAGCCAAAAATGTGCAGTGACATTTATTTTCCAGTTGTCTTAAATATAAATAATTCCATTTGCCAATTACCTTGAGTGTTATAATTTTTTGGTCTGTATAAAACATCCCAAATCTTTCATGTTTACTGTTGTATAGTGTTTTATAAATCATGATGCGGTGTAAATAAGTCCGATCATTACTCCTTTGACATTAATCTGTAGTAACAGTTGTATAAAAAAAAACAAAAAAAAAAAAACAATCAAAATCCCTAAATTTATATGTATTTGTTTGTATTAATTTATTTCATTTTTTTGTAAATGTCAATAGGTATTTTTGTATTTCATATACAAAGTTGAAGCAACATGCACATGGAGAAATATGTTTACAGTTGCTCTGAACGATGTATTTGTTTGAGACACAATGTGCTTTTCAAGTGCATTTGATTTCAGATTTGCTTGTACATTTCAATGAGTGAGAAAATGAAGACTTGCCATCGTAATGTAGCTGTTTGTATCGCTTGGATCATAGAGCATGTTAGCAACATGGTCGTTTAAAAGGCGTTCACATGTTACAACACATCCTTTTATTAAGCGACGGTACAGTGCTGTTGTGTTCATGCAAAGCCACATTTTTATTATTTCATGTCTCTTGTCATTTCAACCATTAAAGGACTGAAATCAAACAGGTTTCCTTTATTTCTCTTCACATTACACCCACATGAGTGTATGTAATGAGAAGTGTTGCAGAACAGTAAGTTAACTTAATCCTTTCCTGCATCTGCAGTCGTTGAAAAAATTATTAGACGACCCTTGTTTTCTTCAATTTCTTGTTCATTTTACTGCCTGGTACAACTAAAGGTACATTTGTTTGGACAACTATAATGATAACAACAAAAATAGCTCATAAAAGTTTAATCTCAGAGCTGATATCTACCCATTTTTTGTGGTTTTCTTGATAATAACCAAAATCACTTCTGTTCTTACATCAATAGCTATGGCATTGTACTGACAAAAACAGTGCTTTTAGGCATTCCATGTTTTCTTTTCTGTCTGTTTTAGTCACATGATATACACAGGAGTTAGTACTTGATTGCATAACTGTTGATTTTGATGACTTTTGATGGTCTAATATTTTTTTCTGTGACTATAAATAGGGAGGCAGTTGTTTTTTTTTCATTTATTTATAACAAACAGTTTCAGTCTCAATCTTTTTTTTTTTTTTTTTTTTTTGATCAAGGTCTTTTTTATTTTAAATTTTCAAATACACAAACACCCATCCCACCCACCCCAAGTACTGGACCTTCATTAAATTTATTTTCAGCCGGACATAATATACTTACATACAAAAATATATAAATCTCCTTCAAGACTCAATCAGTTTTTATCAAAATTATTCAAAATTATCAGATTAATTCAAACAATCAAATGTACGACTGGAATTGTAACATTTTTGTAAACCAAAAGTTACCTTAAATACATTTATATCAGTATTTTAATATAATGCTTTAGAGTAACATTTATTTTATATTTTATAATTTATAGGATCACTAAAAGTGCTAATCGGATTGGAGTTTTTTGTATATGTTAACAAATAAGACAATAGAAATGATCATAATGCTTCATATTTTATTTTTCATATATTCTGTCTTTTTTCTTTTTTTCGTTCCCTATTAACGTCAGTAGCGTATTGGTCGCCATGGTGATTTAGGTGTCTGTAAATCGCCGGGATAGAGTTGAAATAATTATCGCAAATGATATTTTAATGCAAGTGAAAATAATTAAGTTAGTTCTAGTTTTCGGTAATGGTGGAAATTCTTACTTAATTTGTCGAAAATCGGTTTGTTTCGCGGTGTTTGTTATTTCATTCAGGCATTCGAATGGACAGCTGTATGTGGGGTCCTTCGGCGCTGAGGTCAGGAGGGTGTTTGTTGCGGTGTCTCCTCCATATCGTCCTACACCGGCCCCTGACAAATTTACTCTTGTTTTTATAAGTTAACACCGACAACAACACTAAAAATCGGTAAGTAATCAGTCTTTTTACTTCGTATATTGTAAAAGCTGTCATTTTATTGTGCGTTTGGAGGAAGTTGAACTAGCAAACGTCACATTTGTATGTCGAAAACGCCCCCTGTCACCCTCGTGTTAAAACTCTAATATTATTCACTGACACTCACATTAAAACTTCAAATGTTTGTCTTTATGGCCAGGTGTTTCATATAAATCAGGTGTCACATGAAGAAACGTACAGTTAATAGAATTGTACAGCCTATCAAAAAGGAGCAAATCTGACTCTTGGCTAATTAGGAAATAAATAAACCCTTCATAGATAATAAACTGTGTGTTTAACAGTCTTTTATTTATTTGTTGTAATATAATCCAGATTGGATTATTCCCAGCATCGTGGTTTTAGATCTGGACCTTGTCAAATATAATCTAAATGTTGGGACAAATCTATGAAATGTCCTTATTTTTTTACCCTCTTTTTAATTTTAACAAGCAGAAATAAGGTTTCTTTAATTAGCAACTGTGTTTTTAAAGAGTATTTTTCCTCACTGGGATCATCTAGTCCAGATTTCAGTTCAGTTTTATTTTAATATGCAGGGCCTTTCATAATTCATGATCATGTCAAGGTGTTGGAAAAATGAAGGTCAAGGCCGTAAAACACTACAGAGGTTTATAAACCTGACAAAACCTGATAGATCAGAGTGACAACACGGAGGAAAAGCGTTCATTATGGAGGTTTAAAACCTCTGCCAAGACTGGGATCCAGGTAGGAGGCCATCTGCCGTGACAGGATGGGGGTCATGGATAGAGGAGAGAGAGAAAAGGAAAGTATAAAGGAAGAGCAACATAGACAAGACAGTCAGGAAGTCCACAGGTTGGAGTTCAGAACCACCACAGAGAGGGGGAAGTATCAAGTTTTGTGACTATAATGATAATAATACAAATACATAGAGAGGGAGAAAGGAAAGTTTGAAGTCTAGTCTTTAAAGGAGGGAGGATGTCTGCCTCCTGGACCAAACGCTGCATCCCAGTCCAGGTCTTGAAAACTCTTACCTACCTTATTAGGTCTTTGATTTATTGGATGGAGTTCTGTATACAGTCACGTAAAAAATGATTAGACCATCAAAAGTCATCAAAAACAGTGGTTATACAATGAAGTACTAACTCCTGTGTGTATCATGTGACAAACAAACATGGAATGTCTAAAAGCACAGTTTTTGTCAGTACAATGTCCTAGATATTGATGTAAGAACTGAAGTGATTTTGGTTATTATCAAAGAAAACCATGGAAAATGACTAGATATCAGCTCTGAAATTAAACTCTTATGAGCTATTTTTGTTGTTATCATTACATTTGTCCAAACAAATATACCTTTAGTTGTACCAGGTATTAAAATGAACAAGAAACTGAAGAAAACAAGGGTGGTCTAATAATTATTTCCATGACTGTATGTTAGTAGAAGGTTTTTAAATAGAATTTCACTTTTATGCTGCTAAAATCAGGAGTAGTCTGAGTGATGACATTAAATGATGCCCAATTCAGATAATGTTTACGTCCAAGCTGAAAACATTTCTTTTTGTTCCGCATATGAACTGAAATGTTTTTATCTGTGCTCCTCTCTTTTTATTTTAACTATTTAATTTTTTTTTACATATATTTTTTTCTATTTAAAAGTCTACATTTCAGTATTTTAATCTTTATTCTTGTCTGTGTTTTTATAATTTGTATTTTATTTTCGTAAAGTGCTTTGACTCACTATGTGTATGAATTGTTTGCCTTGTAATAGATTTTACAGGGAGCTAATGCTGAGAGGCTAATATTGAAGAAATATTATGTCTTTTTCTGACTCCCATAAGCATTTTTAACTGGAGGCTTTATGTGCAGTTATTTGAATATCCTGATTTTACCAAGTTACGGTAGTTCAGCCTGGGAGAGATAAATGCATGGACTAGTTTATCTGTGTCACGTTGGGACTGGATGCTCCTAATTATGGCATTAATTTGACCCGTCTGAGTAAAGTGGTTTATGATGTGGACCTTAACAGTATTAGATGTAGGGGCGAAAAACAAACTGTGAAATGTCTTAAATGTAGTTTCATAACTTTAATAAAGTTTCTTAAATCAGAAACTGAATACTAATTAAGTGTTTTTAAATAAAGTTTCTAAAGCAGGAGTTTAAACCTTATTTTATCAGATAAAGTTGTTGTTATAATGGAATAAATAAAGATGGCTCCTCAAGTCCCTGTCCTGTCACTTTTCAGCCAACGTTAGAACTGCAGCTAAACTTCATTTTTAGCATCAGCTCATATTTCGATTATATTGTTGACAATGAAACAGCACCAAGCAATGGGTTAAATGTGCTCAGCTTATTTTATGTATTTCCATCTTAGAAAACAAGTAAAAATATCGAAATAATTCTAAATGAACATACATACAGTATATACAAGAATGCAAAGGGTTTATTTACCCAAAACAAAAAGGGGTAGAATGACGCATGAAAGCTAATAATGTCCTTGATTTTATCAGACTGTAGCCTGAAAACATTTGCCAAACTGTCTAAAATCAGTTAATATAGTTGCTGAGTAATCTGACTATTTCAGCTGTTTTTGTAACTTTAGTTGTAATGACACACATTCTGGTTGGTGTATGAAAATAGATATGTCCTACTTCTATGTATTTTTTTCAACTAAGCTAAAATAAGAAGGCCTCTGTTGAAACATTTTATCCCTTCAATACAAAACGACTCATGTAAATTCCAGGAAAAGAGTCCCAAGATTAACTTTTTAATGCAAGAAGCATTCGGAACTGGTCATCTACATGTTTGTTTTTTTCCTTTTTTTGTTTTGTTTTCTTTATACTGCCATTCAGGTTTCATTTGTGACTAATTGTAATCAATATCTACTGCAGATATCCATAATTTTTTTCATATACGTCATATGTGAATGTATGATTAGATATGTTTATGTATGTAAAATGCCTTGTATGTTTGTATGAGCAAAACTAAATAAAATTCAAGTTAAAAAAAAATAATAAAAAAATCCAGGAAAAGTAGATGTGGAAAAAGTGTCCCTCTAGTATTATCTAGTCAAATTCAAATATCCTGCCCTGCATTTTATTAATTATTTATTTTAATTCAGTTTATAAGTCAGTGTTTCAAAGCTGAAATATTCTTTCCTACAGGCATCATGGCAGTCCCCCCCGCATACGTAGACCTCGGGAAATCAGCAAAGGATATCTTCAATAAGGGATACGGTAAGAAAACAGATACCTCATTAGCCCAGAGGATGACAGGAGATTGTGAGTCTGGATCATTAAGTCAGTACGTCTTAGTTTGGAACACTTGACATATGGGATGGATTAAAAACTACAGTGGTTTATGATTCATTAAATACATTTAAACAGTGTGGTAGGTCTACAAATGAGAACTAGTATCATGTAAAGACTTTAGCAGCAGTATGCTAGAAGGCACTCACAAGGAAATGATACAAAGAAAATCAGTCTAGAACAATGACAGGACATAAACAAGAAATACAATACATGATAAGAAAAGAAGATAAGATTAGAAAGCAGATGAATTCAGTGGGAAATGGAGGGAGTGGACTGTTTTGAGAAGGTATATCAGTAAGTTGTGCCACCTCCTGAGACAATATTAGTTGTCACATGTATTAACATAAAATGAAAACAATAAAAAGAATAACTTGAGAGATCAGTGTTATGTTTTAGATAATATAACAAAAAAAACAACACATAGCCCACATATTAAAGAGTCAGAATCATCTTTATTCACCAAGTACGTCAACATATATAAGGAATTCTGCACCAGTAGTTGTAGTTTCTCTAGTGAATTACAAATACACACAATATATACACACGTAAACTTTATATACATTAAGACACAGTTTCAGCTGACATACAGTTATAGTGCAGTTTTTTGTGTAACTGTGAAAAGTGATGTTGCCACTGCATCCCAAATGAAGTTCTGTAGCAGCAACACAGAAAAAAACAGCTCTCAGGTGTAAAACATTGCAGTTGTGAAATGAGAAATGACTTGAAAATGTGTAAAACAATCTGTGTGTGTGTGTGTGTGTGTGTGTGTGTGTGTGTGTGTGTGTGTGTGTGTGTGTCACCTGATGTGTTCCAATCCACACATAAATGTCATGTCAATGGTTTAACAAATGCACACATCACTGCCTGAATAAAACGGTAATGTTTTACTGTTACTGCCTCATAAATGTGGAAATGATCACCTTCACAAAGCTAGATCTCCCGCTATCACAGCAGTGTTTAAATGCAGTATGAGTTTGTTGATCTGTGAAGATTATAAAACTATAGGAGTGAATAAAACTCCAGCTGTATCAGATCTGAACACATCACTTGATGAATATCTGTAGATGTTTGTTCACAGGCGAAGCTTTTCCACAGTGAGGATGATCAGATTCATGAAGCTGAAGCTAAACTGATAATTATTCATGAAGTTTTGTGTTGTACTTGTGTTCGAACTGCATTGTTCAGCGCCCCAAATTGCACACAAGTCTTTATATATTTGTAAAAAATACATTATTTTTCAACTGTACATGATGCGATACACATTTCTGACTGTTCTGAGGCTGTTTTTGCTCCATATGTGAGAACTAAAATTGGAATTATCTAGTCTCAATCTGTAAATTAATTCAGATTTGTTACCTGAGACGTATCACCTCATAAACCAAGACTTTATCAAATGTGTAGTTAATTTTGTGATTTTTTTTTTTTTTTTTCATAGAAGTCTCAGCAGTTAAATGAAAGTCTTGTTTTGTCCCTGCAGGTTTTGGACTGGTCAAACTTGATGTGAAGACAAAGTCCACTACTGGTGTGGTGAGTTTATTATATTTTTCTCAAAAATGAAACCATAAGATTACAGAATGCATGATTAAGAGGGGAGTAAATGTTAAATCTGATGCTACACAAAAACTATACACCAAAGTTTATACTTTGGTTAATGTCTGACATATCCAACATAAATTCTAAACACTTTCGGAAAAAAAGTTTCATTGTGTTTCCAATCAAAACAATTATTTAATGTGAAGAAGCAAAAAAACTTTGACCTTCCTGAGTCTCAGCAGAATGTGGAAAATAATTCTTTGTGATTTTTCATAAAAACAAATATTAGCATCATGTAATGAAACTGGTATTTAAAGGGTTAAAAACCTCCTTGAGAGTTTTGATCAGGAATAAATTTGACCCAAAAAAGCAGAAAAAAATATGATTCTGTGCTATTTTTACAGCAGTATTTGCCCTGAATGACTCAGGAGGGTTGCACATTTTTTCAGTGTTCTGATGATCTATTAGAAAAATTAATATTAGAATTCTAAACTTTGTCAGGAGAGACTTTGTTAGAGAATATGGTGCCATAAACGCTCTAACACAGACAGAATGATGAAGACGAAGAGGAAAAATGTACCCAAATGGACAAAAATGTCCATGGTGACACATGAGGGTTAATATGTTAATACTAGGGGTGCAACGGTACAGAAACATTCCGGTTCAGTACAGGGGTCTATGGTCTACGGTTCAACACATTTTCAGTTCAGTGAAGGAGACCAGTTGGGGGGGGGGGGGGGGGGGGGGATGGGGTGTGTGCTCCATAACTACCTGCGGGACACGGACATTTCTACAAAATATTGTTCAGTCATTTGTGCATTAACAGGCACAAACATTGGTAAACACTGTAATTTACTAAGTGTTTGTGAACGCCTCACAGTATTCCCTGAGGTGCTGTAACCGTGACCTCACAGTAACACCACAGCAGAGGCACAGTGAAGGAGAAGAGGAGCAGATTCACTTGATTTTGCCAACTTGAGTTAAAAAATAAAAACCTTTTTGCTCTAAAGCAAAAACAGCCGGCCAAAGGCTCCAGTCCGGCCCTTGGGATGAATTTGTGAAATACAAAAATTATACTAAGATATTAACAATCCTTTCAGTTCAGGTTCCACATTCAGACCAATTCAATCTCAAGTGGGTCAGACCAGTAAAATACTATCAAAATAACATAAAAGTAATGACAGCTTCAAATGTTTCACTTTGTAAATGTAAATATTTTCATGTATTTACACTAAAACAAAGAATAATTTTGCAAAAAATGCGAATAACCTGAAATGTCTTAAGAGAAGCAAGTACAATTTTAACAATATTCTGCCTGTTACTCAATGTTTTGTGTGTTTGTAGATCCACCGTGATCTGTACGTTATAATGTACATGTGTAAATAATAGACTGAGGCAGAATATTGTTAGAATGACATTTATTTGTTCAGTTTGTTCATGTTATTCACATCTTTTGAAAGGATAGTTTGTAGATGTAAACCTGTTCATAATGTAAATTAACTTTGCTCTAAAAAGTTTGGAGTTGACATTATTTATATATAATTTTGTTATTATTTTACTGGTCCGGCCCATTTCAGATCAAGTTTAGCTGAATCTGGCCCCTGAACTAAAATGAGTTTGACACCCCTGCTCTAAAGGAACCCATGGACTCTTATAGAATAGAATAGAATAGAATAGAATAGAATAGAATAGAATAGAATAGAATAGAATAGAATAGAATAGATCTTTATTGTCACTGTCACAGGAACAATGAAAATCAGTTTAGCCACAAGTTTGTACCACAAAGCTGCAAATACTGAAAACGGAAAATGAAACAACATGCTTTGAACGTCCGACCCGGCTTCTGTGCCTTTGTTATAGTCTCTGTTGGCATGTTCTGTTTTTTTTGCAGCAGCGTTGAGAATTCGCCGCTGCTGAATGTATACAGAGGAATCCCTGCACATAGGTTCTGCTTGCGGCCACCCTGCTTCCCAAACGTTTGCGTTCTTCACATAGGCTACATGTATTTGTTCTGTACACCTCCGTATTGTATTGAAGGAGTACAAACGGGTGCACCCTTAGACCCCTAGTTAATACATCAGTTTTATTTAACAATCTTACGTGCTTTACATGTGATATTTTTCTGTATATAAAATCCGGCTGTCGGAGAGTTGGTGAAACTCCTCATCATCTTTTATTCTCTGCAGGAATTTAAAACGTCTGGTTCATCCAACACTGACACCAGCAAAGTCACTGGAACCCTGGAAACCAAATACAAATGGGCTGAATATGGGCTGACGTTCACAGAGAAGTGGACGACAGAAAACACACTGGGCACAGAGATCTGCGTCGAGGACCAGGTAGGGTTAAAACTCTGATGTCCTGCTTAAAACCAACAGCTCAATGTGTCTGACGGCGTCTTTTTTCTTTTTCCTAGATCACCAAAGGCCTGAAACTCACCTTCGACACTACATTTTCACCAAACACTGGGTACGACACACTTCCAGCTGTCATTACTCATCAGATCAGCGCTTTAGGAGGCTCCTTTTTATCCCAATTTCTGTTTTGTTCTCAGGAAAAAGAGTGGCAAGGTCAAGACGGCCTATAAACGGGAGTATGTGAACGTGGGCGTGGACGTAGATTTAGATTTTGCCGGTCCGACTATCCACGGAGCAGCGGTGGCTGGGTATGAAGGATGGCTGGCCGGATACCAGATGACCTTTGACTCGGCCAAGTCCAAGATGACCCAGAGCAACTTCGCAATCGGCTACAAGACCGGAGACTTCCAGCTCCACACCAATGTGTACGTAAATGCTCTGAAAATGAATGCAATGTAAATAATGTCAGAAAATATGAAAAGCTTAGTGCTGTTTGTTTGAAATGAACTGGATCAGGACACATATATACTTAGAAAACAACAAAGAATTCCAATGCATCTATTAAACTGTAACGACTGTACTTCAGCATGATTCGGCATCCATCAGAACAAATGAGTCGACTGTCAGGTTTGATTTACGTTTCCACCAATAACAATATTCAACTTGGAGATGAGAAAATAAGTCGAAAGGGAAGATAAGAGTGGACAAATATACTAAATCATCCACAGACGGCATCATCCAAACCAAATAATCCAGTGTTAAACAAGAAACAGACAAGTGATCTAAACCAGGGGTGTCAAACATACGGCCTGTGGGCCAAAAGTGGCCCTCCAAAGGATCCAGTCCAGCCCGTGGGATGAATTTGTGAAATGTAAAAATTACACTTACATATTAACAGTAAAGGGTATAAAAAATAGTTTTAGTTCAGGGGCCACATGCAGACCAATTCAATCTCACATGGGTCAAACCAGTAAATTACTCTCATAATAATCTATAAACAAATGGTGCCAGGCACAACAAACCCCGCCCCTCACACGTATTGTAGCTTATTTTGGCATCAATCCAGCTGATGTCATCATATCTATGGATGTGCTGATGTCAGCATATCAGTTACCTCTATATATGGGCCAAGTTTGAAATAAATTGAAACAAAATTGATGTTTTTGTAGACATATGAAATGTCACGTATTTATTATACGTAAATGGGAGAAAAAAAGATTTTAAAAATTCATGAAAGATTTGAACTTTGACCTGCTGTTCCCAAAATGTAATAAGATCTATTCTGGGTGACTGGCAATCTATAAACCAAATTTAGTATGAATTCAACCAATAGTTTTGCTGCTAGAGTGTTAACAAACAAACAACCAAAAACAATACCCCTTGCCTCCCCTTTTGGGGGCGGTATAAAAATGACAACTACATACAAATTTTTATGGTTTGTTTTTACTGTAAAAAACAGAAAAAGCAAAATTACATGAAAACGTTTGCTATAAACTATCCTTTCACAAAAAATGGTGTAAACACGCAGCAAGCAGTAAATCTCAAAAAACAATTTATTACGGTTAATGAACTACTGCCCCAGTTTCCTTAACTTTAAACCACCTCAGTACCAAAACATCTCTGGTTATTTGGACAAAAGGCTGCATGTTCTAGAGATTTTTAGACCAACGGTGGCTCTGGACTACTCCATTTAGGCTGCTTACCAGAGGGGGGTCACGAATTTTAAATTAACTCACCAGTTACGTTTCGGATGGACGGACCAAACCAGAAATAAATGAAGGACTCACCAAAAAAAGAAGGTCTGAGGTTTTAAAAAGTTAAAACAATAGCTTATTATTTATTGCTTAAAAAGTTACAAAAGAATCTAGCATCATCCACACATTTCAATCACAGAGAAAAATAAAAAAGCCTGCCAAAAAAGAGTTTCCTTTATTACCTTTTTATAGTCTTTAGTGATTCTTGGAGACTCCCATTATTCGATGACATCATTCGTCGTATCCTTATTATTGGTTAATGGTAGTTACTGGGCAGAACATGTCAGTCAGTTCATAAGCTAATTCTAAGAAAAGCACATGCTTTTGCTCAACACCTGCACTATTAGGCCAGCATTTCTTGACCACAAAAATCCCCTAGTTCGTATTCTGGTTTTTCTGCTCTATGCTCTTTACCACAACTACTTTCTAAAGATGTGAAATTAGATCTTTTAGGTAGAATCTGACCTCTGCTCTAAGTTCAGCACAGGCAGGTGTGAGTACATCAAAACCACACACACACGCACATGAATCAAACCTGACACTGACTGTACCTCTAAAATAAAAAGAATATTACTATTATATAAGAATATTACTCAGAATATTACTTAGACTTGCAAAAATAAAAAGACTCTTCAAGCAAAACAACTTTGTAATGTAAAGATTAAGCAGACAACTCATAGCATTACATTTCCTCTTCTTTTCCATTTTGGTTCATGATGTATGATTTATGATGTTCATCCGACATTTCTTGGAGCAAGATTTAAACACACATTCAACTTTCAATCAACGTAAGATACGTACAACAATGGAATAACATGAACAAAATGGTAGTGTACAATATTATATCTGTTACTAAATGTTTTGTGCTTTTGTAGATTCACTATGATCCGTAAGTTGTAATACACGTGTTAATAATAAGCTGAGACAGAATATTGTAAAAACTGCACTTATTTTTCTTAAGAAATTTCAGGTTGTTCATGTTATTCACATTTTTTTAAAGGAGTTTGTTTATGGAAACATTTTCATGTTATTTACTTATGTAGTTACTTTTTTCAGTCTAAAACAAAGAGAAAACTTTGGAGCTGACATTATTTATAGGTTATTATGTTATTATTTTACTGGTCTATTATCATTTTTCAGTGGCCCCTGAACTAAAATTAGTTTGGCACCCCTGATCTAAACATTTTGCAGCAGTAATAGAGAAAACAGGACAAATGTTGCAGAAAAACAGTTAAATACACGTCCTCATTAAGACGTGAGGGCTTAGTAGCCTTTAGTTTGTTAAACGAAAAAGCTTCACCTTTTTAAAGAATGACGTGTTCTGTTTTGTTTTTTTAGGAATGATGGTTCAGAGTTTGGCGGATCCATTTATCAGAAGGTGAACGATAAACTGGAGACCGCTGTGAATCTGGCCTGGACTGCAGGCACTAATGGTACTCGCTTTGGCATCGCTGCTAAATACCAGCTGGACTCCGACGCCTCCATATCTGTAAGTGTTTCTCTACGTCAGCCGCTCACTTCTGTTTTCTGTGGCTCAGGAATGTCCACAGACCTGTTGAAACCACATATTTATAGGATGAGTCCGTTTTAGAGCTTTTCACACAGTGGTGTTAATTAGAGTGTGTTTCTTCTCAGTATTTATGAGCTGTACTTCACCTGTTACAGTGTTAGTATCAGCCGTTTTACTGGTGTTTCCATTCTTATTGTGTTTTCTCTGCCGTTTAAAGGCGACAACTCACTTTAACAACAGGACGGTTCTGCGAATAAACAGGAGAATTTCACACCCCTTTTTTTTGTTTTCACTGCTTCATCAATGCTGAAACTGCTGCTGTAGTAAATAACTTACTATCTTTTATTTCATTCATGCTTTGAGACGCTGTGAATTACAGACGTGGAAAAAATTATTAGACCATCAAAGTCATCAAAAACAATGGTTATGCAATCAAGTACTAACTCCTATGTGTATCATGTGACTACAACAGACAAAAAAAAAAATGGAATGCCTAAAAGCACTGTTTTTGTCAGTACAGTGCAATAGATATTGATGTAAGAACTGAAGTGATTTTGGTTATTATCAAGAAACCATGGAAAATGGATAGATATCAGCTCTGAAATTAAACTCTCATGAGATATTTTTGTTGTTATCATGATATCTGTCCAAACAAATGTACCTTTAGTTGTAACAGGCATTAACATAACCAAGAAATTGAAGAAAACAAGGGGTGGTCTAATAATTTTTTCTAAGACTGCATATCCACTTATAAAATTTGTAAAAATCAGACACATTGAACACAAGTACAGAGGTGGCAGGTTTCCAAAATGATGCAGTCCAGAGCTTTGCAAATAGTTTGCAGCTTCTTGTTTCATCCTAAATGTTAGGTGTAAACATCACCTAACAGCTCCAATAAGTTTGGTTAAGAGGAAGGATCTCTCAAGGATTCAACATGAAACCATCACATTTAGAAGAGTGTCGCTGTCACTACCTGGAAACCAGATTTTGTTGACTTTTTTTTTTTTGTTTGGTTTGGTTTTCTTATTTTTTTTTTAGCTAATGGGAGAAAGTTAATTTCCTCATTGGGATCAATAAAGTTCTCAATTTAAAAAAACAAAACAAAACTGTATGTCCTTACTATTAGTGTTATTATTATTATTTTTAGTATTCGGATATCATTGGTGCTCTGGAAATGCTGTTAGGTCTGCAAGTGCAATGACTCAAAATGCAGAAAAACTTAATTTTCTATGCCTTTCACGCCTTTAACTACAAATTACCAAGATATTTTATAAATGACAAGAACTAATTTTTTTCCTCCCGCTTTTGCCAAGTATTTGCTCAAGGGGACTTGTCTGGTTTCTTCTTAAATAAAGTCTTTTATGTTGTGATTTAGTGCTATTTTAGTGAAGATGAAATTGATTTTCCAAGCTTTGTTTGACAAAATGGATTATTTAGCATCAAATCTACTCGTATATCTCCTGTTTTCTATCACTATGCCAGCAAAGCTTAATTCATAAAGCATATTTCATTCCAGATGGAAGCACGATGTGATGCGCAAATGGTTAAATATGAATAACAGCAGCTAGAAGTAAAACTATAAATAAAAAGTATCTGAATGAAGCCAGCAACTGGGGAAGTAAAATGACTAAAATACTGAAATTTGTATACTTTGATGATTAAAAACAGTAAAATATGAAGGATTGTGCAGTTGAGTTTCACTAAATGACTGTTTTTCCTTCAGGCTAAAGTGAATAATGCCAGCTTGGTAGGAATTGGATACAGCCAGACTCTGAGGCCTGGTAAGATCATCTTTACTTTATCATCTAACCCTCAACAACAACTTAAAACTACATGAATCTTGTCATCGGTCACATATTTTACATTCCAGGTATGAAACTTCTCCTGTCTGCGCTGGTGGATGGAAAGAACATCAACGCCGGAGGCCACAAACTGGGTCTGGGCCTAGAGTTGGAGGCATGAACGTCTGCGCAGAGAAGACGAATATTAGCAGAAACAGATATTTTAAAGTGAGATACGAAGCCAAGTTCAAATCAAAGCCCAGTTCTCAAAGCACTTTCCAGACAGAAACCTTTTCCACTGACCTCCTTCACTCGCGTTTCAGTCACTTTTCTGCCAATTCATCGTCTTTGTCGTGTTCAAAGTTGGCTTCTTAATTTTGACAATCCAGAAGTGGTTCCCAAAAGTTATTTTGCTGAAGTGTGATGCTGTAGAATGTAACTCTAAGCTCATTTTGCACAGTAGAACATACTTTTATTTAAGCTTTTCCTCTTTTATTTGCACATTTTATTGTAACCAGGTAGTGGCGTTCTGAAAGGGTTACTCCTCCGGATGTTGATGCCAACCTGCTGGATAGAGGTTTAACCATGCTGTGAGTTTCAGACCTCTCCTACCTTCAACACCTGCGTCTAAGTTGCTAAATGGGTTTTCTTTTCTTCAGTATGACTCGAGTGAATCATAATCAGAGTGAAACATCGACCTTTCTGCACATTTTTTTTGAGGACTGTGACATGAATCAGGAACAATATCACTGTTTGTGTGTTGGCGTGTCTACCTTTGCAATAAAGTTTTGAAATCCAGCTTTATCCTCTCTGTTTATTCTTTTTTTTTTTTTTTTCTTGATCATGTTTGTTTTGTTTTATTCATGTGTCAAAACTATAGTAACTAAACAGAAAGCCTCTTAAACAATTCAGTTGTTTGTGTGACGGACTGTTTCAGTGGTCCAATTTAAATGTGTCCCCCTCGGTGTTAAAACAATATATATATGCCCTAACATCGCAGAGAAAATCTAAACCCATTCATCGATCCCAGTTGATCAACCAATAGATCATCATGTTAGTGTGGGTAGACTGTATACAATACTAGATTAATGTTTTCTGTGTTAGTCTATCATCTGTCTTCCCTGTTTACATGGATTGGAATGGCTGCTGTCACACTTATATTATGGTTCTGTGATTTTATTTTGAAGTTTTTTGTGTTTCCTGCATTGGTATTTGTTCTGTGTCTTTATTTTTACTTCCCTTACATTCCTGCTTTACCTGATGACCTGATGCATTACACCTGTGTCTTGTTACCCCTTACGCCTCATGTCTTCTCTTTGTCCTTCAACAAATTGTCATGAGTTTTCTTCATGTATTCAATTTCCTCATGTTTTTTCTTTTTAAGTATTTTTTTTTAAATTTGGATGACCTGTTCTTGGATTGGTGGATTGAAGAGCTGGACTGTGGTGACGCACAGACCCCAAATGGATTCTGAGGAGGTGATGGTGGAGCCGGAGCTGATGCACTGTCACTGGGTGGTTTCCTGTGTTTGCTGCTGGCATTCCTGGAGAAGAAGCAAATAGAAGAGGAACTGGTGAGTGTGCATGGACAACCAGATAGTCTGCTAGGTGCTGGGGCAATATGTGCTCTCTACATGGCCTTCCCTGGAACTGCATCATCTGTTCTCTCTAAAGGGTGCTCTCAATCCGGCTACAAGCACCAGTAAATGCAACCATTATACTGGTTGAGGCAGCAGAATAACATATAGAGAATTCCACTAAAGAATCAAACAAAAACAAAAGTAAAATACGGAATGAATAAGAACAATAATATCTGACAAACCAGCAAACTACATGTACTCCTGCACCAAGTATATGAAAAGTGTATCTAAATTTAACAACTAAAGCAACTGCAATTGGTACGGACTGTACACAAAACAGTAAAACCAAACTAACAATATAAATATTACGTCCATCAAAATAAGGTCCTTGTGACAATGACCCACAACAGTGAAACAGGGGTTAATTAGTTGCTACAAATGGCTATACAATAATATATAAGAAAATGTTACAGAAAACATAAGGCTACTTGAAATACAGCAGCAAACAACATAAACATTATTTCAAAAAGTACATTCAAAGCCAAGAACTTTTTTATACCTTAGGTAAACTTTTAATTCACCTGATTAAATTCGGTTGTTTTTCCAAAATCACAGTCGCCAACAGGAGGCGGCCATCTTGAAACAAGCTAGCTACAAGCTAGCTGTTAGCCTGTTCACCTGTAGGCGTTACAGACGTAAACACATGATTAATGAGATATATCTGTAGGTCATAACGCTCATTATGTTATCATAACATGGTCATTATATTAATCCGATACTACATTTAATATGATCGTAGTTAATGTGCCAGGTCTGAGCAGGTTAGGTTCACATTACGGGACCGGATGTTGTTTGATCACATTACATCCTGTTAATAGACTGAAGTTAAATAATGCAGCATGTGATAAATATGTCAAATTATGAGGAAAAAAGTCAGAATTCTGAGATTAAAGTCAGAATTCTAAGAAAAAAGTCAGAATTCAGATTTTTTTTTTTTTCTCAGAATTCTGACTTTTTTTCCTCAGAATAATATTTAAAAATATATTAGACCTTCATTTTTTTCCCAGTGGCCCTAATCCTCTTCTGTAGTTTTGGGATATTAAAGCCACTATGTCTGTTTGAGTCATAAATAGTACAAACGCCTATCACAACCCTATGCAAATTACCTGAGTATTATGTGAATGCTAATTAGTGGAGTTTTCTCCCAAATACAAGCCTTTATATAAAATGAATACTTACAAAGTTTCAGTATGAACCGTTTTTAAAAATGGGCTTAGAACCTCACAAATAAAGCATTAAACACACAATACTCCAACTAAAGTCTTCTAAATTGTTGTCATCTGCTAGGTTGTTTGAAGATGGCTGGCTGCCTCCTGCTGGCGACAAAGTGACAAACAATCTAGTTTTATGAGGAATCTTATACAGTTTATTGCACTGCCATATATTACCTGAGGTACAAAGAACATAACCAACACTAATACTGTCCAGTGTTTCAGATCCACATTTCCAACTGTGAGCTAAACTAGGTATTTTTAACATCTTACTTTTATATGGAAGTAAATCTGTCTCATCAGATTTTGAATCATAAAAGCCATTGAATTTCTAGCATTGAATAATTTTTGCACTGAAATTAAGTCTCTGAATTTTTTTGTTTCTCAATTTAACTATGTTCATAAATTTAGAGTAAAAAAAACATTCAGATGCAAAAAATTCAGATGCAAAAACATTCAGATGCAAAAAATTCAGATCATACATCTGGGACACCAAGGATAAGCAATCGATTCTTTTTTCTTTTTAATTTTTGGGGGGTATTTTTTATTTTATTTCTTTATTTATTTATTTTTATAAGTAATCGATTCTATCTCAAGTCGAACCGACAGCCAGCTAGTAGAGTTACATTAGGTTGGTCAAGTGACGCTGATGCAGGAAGATGGTTGGTGTGGATGTGTGATCTGAATTTTTTGCATCTGATTTTTTTTGTTTTTTGTTTTTTGTTCTAAATGTATGTACATAGTTGAATTCAGGGACAAAAAATTTCATATACTTAATTTTAGTGCAAAAAAAAAAATTCAGATACTTAATTTCAATGCAAAAAAAAATCAGTGCTAGAAATTCAATGGCTTTTATAATTCAAAATCTGATGAGACAGATTAGCTTCCATATTTATATCAGACAAAATAATTTGATGAAATAAAGAACTAAACAAACTTAATGTACTGTTAGGGTTAGACCATAATCATGCTTACGTGTTACATGTTTGTACCATTAATACTTGCATATTTAGGTCATATCTTCAAATACTTAGTGTAGTGTAGAAGAAATGATTCCCAGTGGACGCACAGAGATAATATAAAACAGATATCCTATCTAAGATGATGAAATTCATGAAATTTGAATCATTTTTTTAATTGATCTTTTCAGATTGGTTTTAGTATTGTAAGTGCATGACTAATTTGTTTCATTTTTATTGCACAGAATAAAGTAGTTTGCTATTTACCATTAATTTGAGTTTTTCTGTTTTCATGAAGAAACTGGAGTGAGAAAACATGACATCAAATATGAGTTACAAAACTTTTTTTTTATTTAAAAAAAATCTCATTCTGTGAAATGTAGTTTTTCCAGAAGCCATTTTTCTGTTGTAGTAAGAAGTACAACACCTTCAGTTCTATTGTCATTTTATTTTTAGTTTTCCTGCTAGTTTTAGTTTCATGTAACTATGACCCTGCAAGTAAGACATGGATATAAAAAATGAATTTACAATGTTTTTAAGGAGAAATTATTAAAAAAAAAAAGTGTCATCAGAACAGTTAATTTATGATTGATCAACTGATTTACTTCCCCACTTTCAGTCTGTGTGCAAAAGTTTCCACTTCACACTTAAAAGTTATACAATCATGATTAACTCCAACTTTATTCTTGATTTAACAAATCCCCCTGACAAGTCCATACCTTCAAATTTTTTGTGACCTTTGAGCAGAAGACACCTCAAAGTATCAAACTCTCACAGTTACAATCAAAGACATCAGTATTAATGTGCATTTAAATGTTTTTTTACTAAAATCAACATCACCCTGTCTTGTAAGTCCAATCACAGTTTCACCTGCAGTAAATTCCCATAATCTGTTATTTGCCCATAAGACACAGATTTTGCTAACACCACATACTCCATGTGACATCATCTTAGAGTTTTATAGCCAGCGTGAGCCCGTCTCCCACAGTGAGCATGCTCAGACTGATGCGGGTGTCTTTGTGTAACTTCTTGTTTAATTTGTCGATGGCCACAGTGTCTGCATCCTCAGGGGATGGATTTATCACCCGTCCACTCCACAGCACCTGGAGGAGCACAAACCAGTGTGTTACACAAACATCTGCATGAAACAATGCCCACATTTGTCTGGATTTTATTGATTTTTCCGCTCACGTTATCAATAGCGATGACGCCTCCTTTCCTCAACAGCTGCAGAGACTTTTCATAGTAGTTGTCATAATTTACTTTGTCAGCGTCAATGAAGACAAAGTCGAAGGTTCCGGCCTCGCCAGCAGCCAGGAGATCATCTGAAAAGAAGACAATGAAAGATGAAATTATGCAATAAGTCAAACAAAATCCACTGCATCAGTGTCAGCTGGTTAAGCCTTTAAGACATTGGGCCTGGCCAAGCCAAAGTGAACATCAGGGTCAATTTCTTAAATTAAGAACAGTAAAGGTTGTAAATAAATGTATAAATAAATTCAGAATGTAAATGACACTGTGTAAATAAATATGTTCAAATTATTTTCCTGTGTCTAATCTTATATGTCATAATAATCAAAAACTATAATGGTTCTGAATGTTATCTATTATAAAACCAGCAGATTAATGTGTATTAAATACAGTAATGAAACATGTCACCAAAGACGGATCATTTTATCAGTATCTTAATAAAGTCTTTCATTGTTATTATGGTGCATGACATTGAACAAACAATCCGTGGCGCCAAGGGCGTCAGTGGGTAAATCTGACATTGATATAAATCTGCCACTAGGACAAAGTTCAGAGTGCAGAATTCCACATGACCACAGCACTCAATACACAGAACTGAGAAGTCACATGGCACACAGCTGCATCTAACATGTAGCTCCGCCCACCTCCAGCCTCCAGAGCAAAGAACACCATGAAACAATAGAGTATTAAGAACAAGAACCTATTCTATATATTATCACTAATTTGTTGTTTCTTCCATCAATTGCCACAGTACTGCGGTAGCAAAATGCACAAAAGAATGCATTGAAGTATACGCCATACTGTATATCACCACAGTACTGTGGCAACAAGACACTAATGAGTTTATTTAACAGTATCCATGATTGGCTCTACTACAAATGCTAACATTTAATTGGCTCTGTAGCAATAGACAAACCCATATTTTGTGCCACAGTACTGTGGTAATAGCCATCTCCTTTTTTTTTTTTTGTCCTTTCTAAGCTTTCCTCATAATAGAACAGAAAAAGACAATGCTCACACCATCATGTGGAATGTGTGTGAATTACAATGAATAAAAAGACGTGTCATTGTCAAAACTTGTCATTTCAGGGAGTTGCTGTAGCTGTGATGCTGAGGTTCTTCCATGTAACAACTGGGGACTTCAATGATCAAATGACAATAACTGAAGGAAAGAATAACAGTCCTCCCACTGCATGATGGGAATATTCACCCTTCCACCAGACCAACATGAAGTTCTTCAAACAGGTGTGTTACTGTACCTAGTGTTTTCAGCGCTGGCTGTAGCCGTAGGTCAATTTTATGCTCTACTCCAGCCTGCAGACAAAAAGAAACAGGATTTTAATATTTCATGTCTGATGCTCAGATAACACATCATCTAACTGAGGGTGTTTATACAGTTGTTTTTTTCCATTGTATTTTCATGCACATTTAGCTCCATTTCTAGTCAAAAAGAAAATCTAAAGTCTATTCCATAATAAAAAGTCATCTGATTCTTAACAGAATAGCCTCAAATCTAAAATAACACAACAGAATCCACTGTCATTATTTATTTAACAAAAATGAAGACAAAATGAAGAAGCAGAGCATCAAAACTCTCTCTTTTAGCAGCAGTAATGAAGTAATCCTTACTATGTACTGATGCATAAAACCATAGAATGCAATGAGGATGCACTCTATTATTTCCTGTTTTATTTTCATATGTTGCCTCCTGGTGTTTCATTGTAGTTTCACTTGAAGCTTAATTAACCCATGAAGACCCAAACATCCACCACAGACCAAAAGCATCTACTGATCTAAAATATTTAATACCTGTTGAGCCACTAATCCTATTAATACATGTAAATAATTGAATAATTGATGTAAAATACAGTTTGTCATCTTTTCATGGTCATCAGATATGACCCATTTGGATGTTAAGAGGCTCTGTAGTTACCATGGAAACACCATCATGTTTTACAACAGTGGTTCTCAAACTATTTACAGTGGAGTACCCTCTGTAATATACTTTTTAGCCAAGTATCTTCAACTCTCGCTTCAGCATTTTTGATTGAAAAAAATTAGGCAAAATTTGTTCATGGGCCAAAGGTGTCTGTTTATATTCTCAAAACTTTGTAAACAAACAACATATATTTAACTGTAATATTAAAAAAAAAAAAAAGGAAATTGATCATTAATTAATAAATGAACCTTTCATCTACAAAAATAATTACTTAGCTACTCAAATAAACTCATTTTGCATAATTTAAAATAGTAATGTTCTTAAAATGTTACCAAAGTTTAAACTATATGATTGACAAACTATTATATAAATGTATTTGTTGTGTTTTATATTTCAGCATTTTCTCAATATTTATTTTGTATTACATGATGACTTACTTAATGTATTAAAAAAAAAAAAAAAAATCAAGTACCCCCTGGTCTTCTTCCAAGTACCCCTGGGGGTACACATACTCCACTTTGGGAACCCCTGTTCTACAACATTGATTCACCAGTAAAACCCATAGAGTTTGATAAATGACAGTGGATGGAGACACTTGGTTTATGTTCAGTTAATGATAGGTTTGCTGAAAAAAAGTCACTTTTTCTTAACTTTTCTCTGTTTTTGATACAATAACCATCAACTTTAATCTAGGCTTTTATGAACATCGACATGATCAATGAATTAAATACAAGAAAATACATGATTTTTCACTTAAAAATGCAGAATACAGAAGATAATATTACAATAAACAGTGATAAATTGCTTCAGAAAGATTAAATAAAGAAGAAAATTCATTTGGGAACTACTATAGAAGTAGCACTGGGTCTTTATGGGTTAAATAATACACATGCATACTGTGTTTCCTTTGTGCTGCCTCATCTGTTCCACATGCAGATGCACAAGCTTGTGTCAAACACGGTTACCTGTAATGTTTATTCCTCTGATCAGCACGTTGAAGTGTGGAAATAGTACAGAAATACACATAATATGGTCTGAATTTCAGAAGTATAAAGTATGTGCAGTGTGGTGACTGATAGAACAACACAAATATAAACGTTACCTCTTTCCAGAATGGTTTGCCGATGCTGGTGTATTCTTCACTGATGTCACATGCAATGATGACGCCATCGTCAGGTGAGGTCAAGGCCATGTTCAGAGTGTTGTATCCTGTGTATACTCCTAAAAATACAGAGACAAGGTGCTGTAGGTAGCATAGCAGATCACTATGACTGGAGCTGATTTATTTATACAACCAATACAAAGGTGCTGTGACTAGTTATTTATTATTATCCATTTTAACACGATAGCTGATGAAAGAAACGTATTTGGTTGCGAATTTGACACTGGAAGTAAGGAAATATGTTAAATTTATTGCATTTTTTTACTTTTTCTGTGATTAATGACCGTTGATGGGTGCATATGTAATTGATTTCTTGCTTTTGTTTTTGTTTTTTTTCTTTTCTTACTTCAAAGTTTGAGACAATTAAACTAAATTTATAGTGTTTAGAGTGTAGTGTATTTAGCCTTAACTTCAAAGATCCTTCAACGTCCCTTATGTATTTTGTTTGTTTAATATCTACAAGCACAAGATTATATGAAATTTATCATTAAAATGTCAGGGGTTCTCCTGATTGAGCTTCAGGGCAGTTGTTCATTAGGTAAGAGGACTAAAACGGAGGTCTTACAGTAATCCGGTACAGCAGTGGTAATGTAAGTAACTCGATTTCTTGCTTTAAACTGAATTTCCTTTATTATTGCACGTAAACTCATGGTCTGAACTCTGGATCTGCTCCATGTAACCACCTGGGTCAGAAGAGATCAGATCTGTTGGAGAATAGACGTATAATCCTATGGAAATGAGTTCAGAGGAAGTATTAACTCTAATAATGAGCTAGATCAGCAGTGTCAAACTCATTTTAGTTCAGGAGCCACATCCTCCCGGTATGATCTGAAGTGGGCCGGACCAGTAAAATAATACCGCAATAATGTATAAATAATGTCAACTCCAAACTTTTCTCTGTGTTTTAGAGTGAAAAACGTAAAATGACATTGTGAAAATGTTTACATCTACAAAAACTACCTTTAAAAAATGTGAATAACATGAACAACCATGAACAAACTGAAAACTATTAAGAAAAATAAGTGCACTTTTAACAATATTATGCCTCAGCTTCTCATTTACACATGTGCATTACAACTTACAGATCACATTGGATCTACAAATACATAATGCATTTAGTAACAGCCAGAATATTGTAAAAATTGCTCTTAAATCTCTTCAGACATTGCAGGCTGTTCATATTTGTTCAGGTTATTCACTGTTTTGTGAGAGACTAGTTTATACATGCAAACATTATCATAATGTAATTTTCAGGGTTTATACACACTTTTCAAAGTCAAATTCAAGCACTTTTAAGGGTCATTTTCAAATTTGTCCAGCACAGCACCTTATCGCTGGGATTAAATACATATCTACAGGAATACATATACTCATAATTGTTTTTTTCTCACTTTTTATCACATTGATATACATTGTATTATGCAATAAACATGTAAAATTATGTTTCATAATGGCAAAAAGTTTAGAAATTAAAGGAGAACGCAAAGTTTTATCCAAAAAAAGAGAAGCTACTTGCCGTTCTTTAGACACACTCACACCGAGACAAAGATTAAGATAAAAATGTACCTGGAGTCAACCTGAGAACACACGCTAATTTTCTTTTTTGACATAGTTTTATTTTTTAAAATTCATCACTTCTCTGTAGGTAGCTTTACCTTGGCATCGAACCTGGCAGAGTTAATATTATCAATCAGATCACAGAGTTATAACTGCAAGCACTTTCAAGCACTTAAACTAAAATTCAACCACTTTTCAGACGTTGAAAACAACACTGAAATTCAAGCATTTTCAAGCACCCGTACACTGCAAAAATCTAAATCTTACCAAGTGTATTTTTCTAAGTTCTAGTCCAAACATATGGCTTGCGAGCCAAAACTGGTCCGCCAAAGGGTCAGTCATTTTAGCTCAGGGGCCACATTCAGCCCAACTTCATCTCAAGGGGGTGGGGCAAGAAAATAAAAAAATTAAGGGTTCGTACACTGCAAAAATCTAAATCTTACCAAGTGTATTTTTCTCATTTCTAGTCCAAATATCTCATCACACTTAAAATAAGGCATAATCACCTTAAGAGTAACTTTTCAGTGAGATATAAGAACTTATTTTTAGACAATAGATCTTGAAAATCTTATTTCAAGAAATCTTACCAAGATAATTTTCACTTGTTCCATTGGCAGATTTTTTGCTTGAATTAAACAAAAAAAAAATCTTGAATTAAGCAAAATAAATCCGCCAATGGAACAAGTGAAAATTACCTGCTAAGATTTCTTGAAATAAGATTTTCAAGATCTATTGTCTAAAAATAAGTTCTTACATCTCACTAAAAAGTTACTCTTAAGGTGATTATGTCTTATTTTATTTTAAGTGTGATGAGATATTTGGACTAGAAATGAGGAAAAATACACTTGGTAAGATTTAGATTTTTGCAGTGTAAGAACCCTTAATTTTTGTATTTTCCTGCCCCACCCCCTTGAGATCAAGTTGGGCTGAATGTGGCCCCTGAGCTAAAATGACTGACCCTTTGGCGGACCAGTTTTGGCCTGCAAGCCATATGTTTGACACCCATGATGTAGATCCTTAATCTGAATGTTTCTCTGGATGGTTTCAGAGTTAATTTCACATCAAATGACTTGGAGAAACGCTAACAAGGCTGCAAAGACATGCAGATTATTCCAAAACCAGCTCATAATTATTCTTACTCTTACCAATTTCTATAATTTTCTTGGCTCTGATGAGTTTGGCCACATTAGCCATGAACTGTGACTGCTCACAGGCCACCATCATGATGTTCCAGGAATCTTCCATTGTCCTCTGAAAGCAGCCAGCACAAAGTAATTCCATTAAATAAAAAAATTACGCAGCAAAACAGGATTATACACTACAACATAAACGTATCAAGCGCTCGGCTGCAGCAGAGACGTCCTTACCAGCCTCAGTTTCTGCAGGACCGGATGTTCTCTCAAGGAGTGATTGAGGACGTACTGAAGCAGAGGGTTGTCTTTTCCCCCGCAGTGACTTTTGGAGATGCTCATTCTGGGAGATTTCCTTTTGCCTGAAGCCGAACATAAACAGTTTAATGATTAGAAAACACTTAAAACATGACATCATGTACTATCGTCCAGTTTAGACATGTACATTTAGGAGGATATTGAGCTCTTGAGTTTGAGGATAAGTGAATTATTACTAATAAAACACAGATCAGATGGAGCATGAACAGGCCCTATAACACAGTCATATTTAACTTTACCCACATGTTAAGGGTACATAAGGGAGTTACACAGCTGATTTCAACAAGTTCAATTTAGTATAAGCAAAAAAATGCAGTGTTTACCTTTTTATATTGTCCATTAAATTCAGTTGTGCATTAAGCATAATACAACATAACTTGAGCTGTACAGTGTAATCCAAAGACCCAGTGAGGTCTGATTATATACTGAATTATAATGCTTAATTTTACATGTAATCTTTAATATTCTTCACATCTGTTTGCTCATATTCCACTTTTTTAAACCTTTATTTAACCAAGAAAAAAGCAAAAAATTAAAAATCTCTTTTTCAAAAGTGTCCTGGCCAAGACAGTAGCAGCAGGAGTTACACTAAATAGAAATCACAGCTAGAAGTCGACTGATATGGGTTTTTCTAAGGCCGATGCCGATTTTTAAAAATTTGGTCCACTGATTTTTGAGGCCAATATTTAAGGCCAATTTTTTTTTTTGTTTTTTTTTTAAAGCACATTGATGGTAAAATACAATTGAAACACTCAGATAATTAAGATTCTTATGCAACAATATAAATGAAATTATTAATACACATATACATAGTACTCTTTTAACATTTATTGAACTTCAAGTGCTGCCCACACAGGTGCCTGATCAAATATCTTCTAACATTTTTACTACTGATCAAATATCGACTTTCTAAAAAAATTAAAGCTGATGGCTGATATTGAAAAAAATCTATATATTGGTCAACCGAAATATCGGTCTACCTCTAATCACAGCCATACATCCACACTAAAAATATACATAAAAGTTTTATGTATGGTTTTATGATAAAACCATACATAAATCACAAAACTAAGAACATGCATACTGTATATAACCCCATCAATAATCTAAAAGGTACTAAAAGTATAACAACAATGTTCCTCACAAGCATCTCAAAGCAGAACCCGATTCAATCAATTAGAAAAACATCTACATCCAGACTTATCCTTTTCCCGCTCATTTAGAACGACTTTTAATGTATTTATAGAGACCAGTTCCTTCAGTTTCATCTCATCCATTTATAAATTTCCTCATAAGCATCAGTACAAACCTCTTCAATGGGGAGGAGCTGTTGGATAAAATGAATAAATCCCAGTGGACTTTGGTGATAGATTAACATTGTTAATATCTGTAGATGTACTGATGGTTAAAACAAAGCGGTGTTTTCTTCAAGTAACAAAGAAATGGAAGGAAATATGTGACAGTTTGTTCTGTAATAGTTGCAAACTTATCTTTAAAAGTTGCTTCATTTTTGCTTTTCAGTATTTTAGTTTTGTATCCTCTATATTCTTTAATCATAAATGTTTGACCTTCACTTTGTTCTTTTTACTGTAAAGCACTGATTTGCCTCAGATTAATCAATATGCTAATAAATGAGGCATTGTTTTTGGAAATTCTTGTATAAAGTTCAGGAAGGATTGGCATAATCATAGTTTAGCTGCTGACTTTAAGTCATGTAATTATGGGCTGTTCTTCAGTCAGGTCATTGGTCTGCTTTGTAAATATGTACAGTATGCTCAGGTAAATACGATGCTGTGATTCATTTCACTGGAAAGTCCACTGAAAGAACAACCTTTCAGGGCTGAGCAAATATATATAAAAAAAAATAATTACGCACATGCATTTATGCCTTAGTAAAACGGGTGTCAAAGATACAGCCCATAGGCCAAAACCTGCCTGCCAAAGGGTCCAATTTGGCCTGTGGGATGGATTTGTGAAATGGAAAAATTACATTTAAGATATTAATAATCATTTTAGTTCAGGGGCCACATTCAGCCCAGTTTGATCTCAAGTGGGTCAGACTAGAAAAATACTAAAATTACATTATGACAATGTTTGCATTTATAAGTGAATGAACTGAACAAATATGAACAACCTGAAACATCTTAAGAATAGTAAGTGTAATTTTAACAGTATTCTGCCTGTTCCTGAGTGTTTTGTGTATTTGTAGACTACTGTGATCTGTAAGTTGTAAAGGACATGTGTAAATGAGAAGCTGAGGTATAATATTGTTAAAACTGTACTTATTTTTCTTAAATTTCAGTTTGTTCATGGGTTTTCATGTTCACACTTTTTTTTTCCCCAAGATAGTTTTTGTAGATGTAAATGTTGTCATAATGTAATTTTACTTTTTCACTCTGAAACGTAAAGAAAAGTTTGGAGTTGACATTATCTACATGTTATTATTCTATTATTTTACTGGTCTGGCCAACTTCAGATCATATTAGGAGGATGTGGCCCCTGAACTAAAATGAGTCTGACACCCATGCCTTAGTATCTATTTGAAGGTACATCTGGGATATAAAAGGACTACAGAAAAAGCATTGAAAAGAAACAGTTCAGAATAAAATGTGCATATTATAGACTCAGTATTGGATCGACAGAGCAAAAAATTAAAAGCAGCCAGCGAGTATAGAAAAACTAGGTTCTGAAGGAAGCTTTGCGTAATATACCACAAGATCACTGAAAAAAGACAGTTCAACATGTGCTGACTGCAAACAGGAAGTACTAAATACTGACTTTTACCTGTAGAAGATACATCAGGATTTTCTCACCATTACACAACTTAAGTGCAGCAATCTAAATATGAAAAATCTAACATTTATCCTTAAATCTGGAGAAAAATACCATATTTGCCTGATTTCACTGGTCAACAACCAATTTATTGTTTAAGTTTTTTGAGCTGATTTAGGATATTTTTAGTGTGCTGAATCCAAAAATCACATTAATTTTGCTCAATCAGGTCAACTTTCTGAACTATGCTACATATTGGCTTTTTAACATTTTTGCTTACATTTATGGGCATTTTCACATCATATGAAACAAAATTCTTTCATATTTCTTGCAATAAACAAGTTCTGAAGATTTTACTTTTGCCAATTTATGATTAATGTTTTTTTTTAATATTACAGGTGAATGAAATGGCTTCGACTAGAAGATCTTGCAAAAATACGCCTGACGTATTCTGCTACATCTGAGGTGAATACACCATTGTACCTAACAGGAATCAAGTCACAAGTTTCATAAAGTGTGCTTACCAATCTTATTTAGGTATTAAACTTGGTGACCAAGATAAAGTTTGGGCGCCACACATGGTATGCAAGTCATGCATCAAATTTTTCAAAATCAAATTAGCAAAAAAACCTGACCTGATTGGGGAAAAACAGATGTCATTTTTGGATTTAGCGGTGCAAAATGGTCCTAATTCAGTTGAAAAAACCTAGACAACTTGCAAAAAAACATTTTTTGTAACCCAGTGGGGTTTTTTTTGTTTGTTTTTGTGTGTGTGTGTGTGTGTGTGTGTGTGTGTGTGAGAGATAGCTGCTGTTTAAGTGGACTTGTGTGATTTGTTTCTTTGAGGAATTTTAGGGAAATACTGGAACAGTATAGGTTTTTTTTTAGTCAAATTAAGCAATAAAAGGCATCAACCCTCTACATACTGAGGGAAGACATCTGTGCAGTACTGTAGATTAAATCCTGTAGTGCAACTTTCCAAGAATATTACTCACGCTTCACTTTTAGTTTTCCTTCTGGTTCATCGGTCAAACACAAGGTCCGGTATTGAAAAGAATCAGGGCGGGGTCTGGTTGTTGAGTGACAGTTGTCCTGATCACTTATGACACTAACCATAAGACATTAATAACAGCAAACTAGACTCAGTGTAATAATTAAATTTCCAGACTTAATACTATTTTATACATTACAGTGGCCTATTTGATCAGAATCAGAGAAACTATGGTGATCCTGTGGGTAAACGCTTCAGTCAGTCATATCTGCACAGATGCATGAAGACACTAATGATACTAATAATGTAATAACATGACCCTAATGTAAATATATACTCAAAGGTAAATGTGCACTGTTGGCCATAACGTTGGAATAATTTGATTTTCAGACACATTTCTCTTTATATTCCTATTTATGCACGAGTAAGTCACAGTTGCACTTGATCTATTAACAATAAATCACATTGTCACAATTCTTTCACGAAAAGAAGTAAAAAATATTTTATTCCAACTTTATAGGCAACAGTGCACTTCAGTTTCTCACATTAAAAGTTGTTTTATGGTGCGTTTAAAGACTCCAGAGCCTCTCAAAAATGCAAGACTATTTTTTTTTTTTTTTAATTTGTCATGAAAATGGCAAGGCAGGAAATCAAGCAACATGCATGATTCAGAAGGTACACTACAAACAAAAGGTTAAGGATGGTTTTAATTTTTTGCGCTATTTTTTTCAGTTGGGATTCTTGCACAGCGCTTCTTACTTTTTTGTTTTTGTGAATTGAATTGAAACACATTTTTTTTAACAACCAGACATAGTTTTCTTTACAAATGGCACAAATTGTTAAAAAAAAAAAGACAAAAAAAAGAAAAGAAATATCCTTAACTTTTTGTTTGTAGTGTATGTATCATGAGTGACTTCTATAAAATGTTGATGTTTGAGTCACTTCATCCAAATCCAAATGTGAACCCTTCATTTTGCACCTGTGTATGAGTAGTACAAGCTGCAGTTTTACTTAAATATTGGCATTTATTGTTGTGTTGGTCAAATCCTGATGAAGAGCAACATATAATATTTAAAGAGCAAACAAAAGGTTCTCATCCAACTGTAACGTCAGCTTTTTATCTGACTGTAGATAAATGAGTTATTTGTAAGTTCGGCTCATGGAGGTGTCACTGGAGAACGGGTTTGAGGAAAAAAGCAGGCAAAATGTGCTAAATGCTGACCTGTAAATCTGTGTCTGTCAGTAGGTTTGAGTGGAATATTCCAGTCAGATGATTTCTTCCTAATAAACATGTCTATTACTCTTTATCAGTAAATGACTAATAATGACATCATCAAACATATTTAACCCATAAAGACCCAGTGCTACTTTGATGGCAGTTCCAAAATATTTTTTTCTCTGTATTTAATTTTTCTCACGTGATTTATTGCCATTTATTATGATATTATCCTCTGTATTTTGCTTTTTTCAGTGAACATCAGGTATTTTCCTATATTTAATTTACTAATCATGTAGGTGTCCATAAAAACTCAGATTAAAGTAGAGGGTTATTATATCCAAAACAGAGAAAACTAAAGAAAAAGTGACTTTTTCCAGCAAAATACATCATTAACTGAACATAAACCAAGTGGATACATACACTGTCATTTAACAAACTCCATGGGTTTTACTGGTGAATCAATGCTGTAGAAGATGACAGTGTTTCCACAGTAACTACGGAACCTCTGAACGTCCAAATGGGTCATATCTGATGACCATGAAAAGACGACAAACTGCATTTTACACCAATTATTTACACGTATTGATAGGACTAGTGGATTAAAAGTTATTAAACATTTTAGATCAGTGGATGGTTTTGGTCGTCAGTAGCTGTTTAGGTCTTTATGTGTTAAGAGGATTTGGAAATGGTGGTTGAAGATTGCCAAAAATTCTGTTGCAGAATAGAAGGGGGTTCAAACTTTGATGCCAAATTTTCCATTGGAACTGACTCAAAAATCCATTTTTTAATAGAAAATACTTAAGATTCATACCTTCTTTATCATGCATGTTGGAATAGTTCTTACTCTGCAGTTTTCTTGAATCCAGTAGATCAAAGTCTATGATCCAACTATATCATTTTGTCAACTGATTATATATCCTTTAAATACAGTATTCTCTTAATTCAGGCAGTACACATCCATCAACCTCAAAGTATCCTTCTGGTTTAGATGGACTATGTATTGACTAATATGATTATGTAATAATATTCAAATTCACTAATAGCTATTTTAAAAATATTCTGTTTACTTTATTTTCTAAATGATCCAAATAAACATTTTAACATAAATTCAACACTGGCAGACTTAAAAATAATCTGATTTATTCACTTAAATCACATGTTTCTGATGTGTTTTTCTTCTTATTTAATTTTTCATGCAATTTTAACTCCGTGAAAACAAAAACTGAGAATATACAAGTCTATTTTATATTATCTAAAACCTGCTCTAGTCCTGACATACAGGTTAAAGCTGACAGGTTGGTCATGAAATCCGCTTTTCTACGCATTTACGTCTTACCCAAATAATAACCAGCAGCAAAAATGACTCCTATAGTAAGAGATCCAACCAGGGTTTCCTTTGAGATGTGACGGAAAGACATGATTAATAAATAAAAGGTGAGAAATAAAATTAAAAAAGTAGCGCGGGGTTGTTACCCGGACCCTCGTTGTTCTGCGCTTCCGCCTTGTTACCGTAAAACTCGGACCACAAACGCAACATCAGCGCGTTTATCGGGTTACATCAGCATCATGTGACTACAGTAGCGTTTACAGACACACAGTATTATATTTTATTGACTTTAACTGGTATATAAAGTGATGACAATACAGGGAATCCGTTGTAAAACCATTAGGAAGCAATTAAAGCTGCAGTAAACACAGACAATGAGGAAGATGTGTTTGATAGTGATGCGCGTCCTGTGCGTAAAGGCGCATAATGGAAGGAAAACCCACTCACCTTCAGTGGCTGGAATCAAAGCTGGAAGTGGATGGAGAAGTCTGAAGAGATGACGGACTGAATGCTGCTGCACGAGCCTTTAGGCACGTTCAGTCATGCAGACATAATGCCGGTCATATGACCTGCAGCTGCTGCTTTGATAGGACTGGAACTCTGACGCCCACTGGCACCGCTCACTGTTGACAGCACACAAGGAACCCGTTTGGTAAAGAAGTGGCTGAGTCACACTGAGGACGCAGAAAAATGTATTCAGCAGTGAAAACAACCGAATGTACAGCTGAATCCCACACTAGGAAGGACAGGATTCATCACTCGTTGTTCAGCTCTCAGTGGTGTCAAACGCACGGCCCGCGGACCAAAACCGGCCCACCGAAGGGTCCAATCCGGCCCGCGGGATGATTTTGTGAAATGCAAAAATGACACTGAAGATATTAACAATCAATGGTGTCAAAATCATTTTAATTCAGGTTCCACATACAGTCCAGTTAGATTTCAAGTGGGTCAGACCAGTAAAATATGATCATAATAACCTATAAATAATGACACCCTGTTGAGCCGCATTATGTAATAAATTCCCATTATGTAATAAAACTTCAAAATGTAATAAGAATGTCACGTCGTCTTGTAATAAGCCGCATTATGTAATAAACTGACGCATTTTGTAATAAACTACCTCAAATGCTGACAAAATATCTGGAATTGTTTTGTTTTTTGAGTAATTAATTAATTCTACTTCTCTTATTTTATTTATTTACTTATTTATTTTTCTTTAGAGAGAGGAGGTCAAAGTCTCTTGGTCTTTCGTATATGTTTTCTTTATGTAACAATGCATCCATTGTTCATTGTTCAATTGTTTTGTTTAACAAAAAAAAAAAAGAAAGAAAATCTGAAATGTTGAGAATGGAAAGTTTGGTCATCGGTCACATACTTGTTATGTGACCACAATGTAATTTAAATGTATATTGAACTTTTCTCAATATTTCTAAATAAAATTTGAAAAAAAAAAAAAAAAAAAACTACCTCAAATGCATTATGTAATAAACTTTTTCACATTATGTAGTAAGTTATTACAATTTGAGAAATTTATTACAAAATGCACTTGACACATTTTTATAAAAAAAAAAAAAATGTAATAACATGGTTCATTATGTAATAACAATCCAAATTAATGTAATTTCAGAGCAATTTAGAAGAAATTAGTCACAGGAGCTACAGGTAATGTAATCAGAACTGTAACCACACAGTTTAAAGATTGATTCAGCACATTACATTTTCCTGAAAATAAAAATGTTTCAAGTGTATTTTGTGATAAATTTCTCAAATTGTAATAACTTACCACACAATGCGAAAAAATTCACTACATAATGCATCGACATAGCTTATTATAAAATGCGTCAGTTTATTACATAATGCGATTTTATTACAAGATGACTTGACATTCTTATTACATTTTGAACTTTTATTACATAATGGGAATTTAATACATAATGCGCCTCAACACCCCCCCAAATTTTTTCCTTATTTTTTTGGTGGAAAAAAGTAAAATTACATGAAAATGTTTACATTACCAAACTATACTTTTACAAAAAACGGGAATAACCTGAACAAATATGAACAAAATGTCTTAAGAAATGTAAATGCAATTTTACCAACATTCTGCCTGTTACTAAATGTTTTGTGCGATTGTAATGCACATGTGTAAATCATAAACTGATAAACCAAGGCATAATATTGTTAAAATTGCACTTGTTTTTCTTAAGACAATTCAAATTGTTCATGTTATTCAGATTTTTAAGGAAACTTTGTAGATGTAAACCTGATCATAATATAATTTTACTTTTTTCACAGTAATCATTTTACTGGTCCGGCCCACTTGAGATCCAGTTGGGCTGAATGTGGCCCCTGAACTAAAATGAGTTTGACACCCCTGTGTTAAGTAGTGGTTCTCAGTCTTTTTCTCTCCAGGCCCCCCAAGCCCAGCAACATTGTAACAGTGGAGCACTTATAACTTTTATTGAAAGAAACATCAACATTGTAACAATACTTTTTGTTTTTCCTTGAATAATTTTTTGTTCAAATTAACCCTTTTATGCATAGTGGTCACTACAGTGGACAGTTATTCTACAGCTGTTCTCTTGTATATTTATGGATTTTGTTGTTTTAGTTCCATATCAGCCAACACATTGGGTGCTCATGCATCATCCCATGTCCTCACGCTCCTCTGGCGTTTTTTTTGTTAACACAGTGTTTTGTTTCATTGTTAGTTTGATTTAATAAATCACTGTTGCATTTTTTACCACCTCCTCCGTCTCCATTTTTGTCCAACCTCGGAGGCGGGTTGTGACAATGCAAATAAACTCAACAAGAGTGCTCCCTGAGACAATTCCCAATCCCAATTCTTCAAAATTTCATATGTTTATAAAAACAACAATTTTCTTTCATTTTACTTCAAACTTGGCACATATATAGAGGCAATTGATATACTGACATCAGCACACGCATAGACATGATGACATCAGCTGGATTGATGCCAAAATAAGCTACAATACCTGCGAGGGGTGGGGTTTGTTGTACCTGCCACCAGTTGTTGTTATATTATCCACTGCATTTCCAATTTTTTTTTTTTTTTTCAGTGAAAAGCAACTATTGTCCCATATTTAAACATCTTTTAGTTTTTACTCTTGGCCACACTGCCCACAGGGTATTGTCATCAGTTGTTTATTCTTTATTGAGGATCCTCATTAGCCAACACAAATGCAAGGTTAGTCTTCCTGGGGTCCTTTAGAAAAAAAAAAAAAAGTTGGTCATTTGTCCATCTGTCTGTCCAAAAACTTTGGCATACATTGATAAGTCATAAGATGGTTTTCAAGTGTGTGCATGTTATCTTTGCAAGTAGAAATATCCACCTGACAATGTGTTAAAGGCTTTATTATAAGAGTCAAAATCCAAACTGATGCATTGCATGAGCCCTTTATAGAAACCAATGGGAAGGTTACTGCTGAAATGGAAATGAAATGGAAAATTTCTACTATTCCATATGATAGCACTTCTTCTAGCATTATATAACTACTACACCTACAGTTTGTTGGAATGTGTTAGGATTATAAGATTCTCACTCAGTGGTCTGTCATGTGTGAATAACAGCTTGACCTTTAACTTAGTTAGCCTTGTTCTATCTCCTGTCCAGCTTGTAAGAGTAAATTAAGCACATTCCTGTTTGTATCAGTTTTGCAGACAAAAGAAGGTGTCAGGAATACTTAAACAAATTAATCTATGTGTTATCTGTTCTGTTCCTCACAGGAATGTGTGCTTGGCATTTAACACTGTAAAAGTGTTTCAGTTCTGTGACCTCCAACGACGCATAAAGGTTATAGTTATATTATGCTAAGATGAAGTGTTAACATGGAGAAGTATACATTTTCCATTGCATAACAAACACTATTGATGAATCTGTTGGTTACTTTCTTGATTTGTGGTCTAAAAAATTTTAGAGGGTTGTAGAAATTGTGTTCACCAAAGTTTCTTGATGTCTTGTTTGATCCATAACATTTTACCATCAAAGGAGGCAGAAATAAACCAGGAAGTATTTGAATAAGAAGCTGGAAATGAAGATGTTTTATTTAAAAATCGCTCAAACTTAAGATGCAGGACAAGACAAAAAATATCTTTTGAAATGGAGCAAATTCTTGGAAACTTTAGATTTCAAAGACTAAAGACCAAGAGGATAGACACTGAAAATACAATGATCACATGCCTTATGTGTAAATTATGATTAGACACCTCTGAGTAGATATTTATGATAAATGTACATATTATATACATGGATGTTCATAGTCGATGTGTGTGGGACAAAAAGCTACTATACTGATATGACAACCGCTTCTTGTTGTGGGTGGATGGTTAATTTACTAATGCTTGAATGTTAATATTGGATGTGGGATGATGTGATATGTTTGGAAAAAGAAAATTTAAAAAAATGCAAGTCATAAAAAAAATCACTCAAACTGATAATCAGTGATTGAAAAGATATTTAGTCAACTGCATTTAATTGTTTATTGCAGCTTCAGTATCTATTCTTACAGATTATAAGATAATATAAGCCTTTATTCGTCCCACAATGGGGACATTTGCAGTTTTACAGCAGCATTGGGATAATAAGCCCTTAATCAAAACAATAAAAATAAATAAGCACAAAATATGAACTGTATTTACATAAAGTCTTGCACATAGCTGAGGGATCACACCTTCAGTGAAAAAGTTTGTATTGTGTTTATGGTTGTGGTTACACTGTTAAATGGTAATGCTTCAACAAAGTGTTATGTTTGATGGCTTATGATTGCTTTTCTTCGAAATGCTGAAAACTGTGCAAAACAAACTTTAACGCCTTAAAGGTCAGGGAAAGTATTGTTGAAACTGAGTTAGTTGTAATTGTATATTAAGTAATTGTAATGATTACAGTTGGATTCAGTTGGGAAATTAATTAGAAGACTACAGTGTTGAAAATTTTTTGTCAGTTTAATAAGACGTAAAGTCTATAAGCAGCAACATCCTTCACAGAACAAAATGACAGTGTTTCAAGAGAATTAAAAATTGTAACAGAAGTAAAAGTAAAAAAAAAAAAAAAGGAACATAAGCTCCACCAGATTTCAAAGTACAACATTGCAAAAGGAGTAACAGTAGTTCCTAAAACTAACAAAATAAGAGTTAAATATGTAAAAATAAAACTTTTTTTTTTTTTTTTAATAAATAATCCGCATCTATATTTGTGTTTAATGGTAAATGAAATGATATTCATCTGCTGGGGTAAATGTATACCAAACATAGACAGATGTAATGCATGTATTTTTACATAGAGAGGCAGTGTTGTCTCAGAAATCTCCCCATTAGTGTGTGTGTGTGTGTGTGTGTGTGTTGTGTGTGTGTGTGTGTGTGTGTGTGTGTGTGACGTGTGTGACTGCCCTCTGCTGGATGCAGCCGTCAACATCATTTAGCAACATGATTAATACTGAACAGCAGAAGTAACCTACAACTGATGCAGAAATGTATGTTTTAACCAAGCAAAACTGAAAGACTGTTTCTAACTCCAATATACACTTTCATGTAGCAGCAAAATGAATCCAGTTTTACTCCAAAGTAACTAATTTACCGATAATACACACTCCAGGAAAGCTTTGAGGTTCAGTGGACTATATTCACAAAGTAAATTATCAGAATATTGTACTATACTAATATATTACACCATGAAACCACTATACTATACTGTGCAAAAGTATTGTTTTATATTTTACAACACTGTATAGTATTACATTCTACTACTATACTATACACTAATATATAAAGTATTCCATTTTATACTGTACAACATTGTACTATACTCTAGCCTACTATATCATGCTAAAATATTCCATTTTATACTAGACTGTATTACTATACTATATTTTTCTATCCTATACTATGCTAGGGTGTGGCCACTGTGATTGGCTGGTGACGTCATTAGTATCCGCCCTACTGATTGACTTGATTGACAGCTTATGTTCACTGGTCTGGCGATGTGGACAATCAGAGCTTTTTAAATGATTAATTAAGACTTAATTTTCTACCTGGAAGCCTATTCTTTAAGGACTTACATTATAATTGTGTGTATAATTGAGGTACTTAATTGCTATAACCTGCATTACTTAACGAGTTACGTCAGATAATGTTAACGTTTTTCGTGTTGCTTTATATGGTATGTCTGCTAGCATGCTAATTAGCACAGGTGGCGTTAATGAGTGTGTTGATACCAAACACGACTGTTTAGTGTCAATATTTATTTTATTTAAAGTTAGTTGCGTTTTCAGTAAGTTTTTCAACCTTTCCTCTTCTCCAGCTCCTGTCATTTTAATATAACTCTTGAATATTTTACTATATTGTACTATATCATATTATTATACTGTAGTGTCTTTGGCTTGTGGAGTATTTTCACATTGTATTAGTGTTAGAACTTTTCATAAAGATCTGAATACTTGAAATTTATTGTTAAATTGATTTATTGATGAATTCTTGAATGTTTTATTACACATATTTACATAAATCCACTAGATGGCACTATTGAACACCAAAAATATCTTTATGCTTAGACATTTTTGTGTTTTCCTGCTACATGCATAAAAATACAATCTATGCATATGTTCCTGAGTATAAAAATACACCTCAGTGTCACAGCTCAGGTTTAAATGTCTTCTGACTCCTCCTCATACATGCTTCACCTGCTGGTATTAACTAGTCCTCTTTCCTTCAGGTGCTGGTTTCAGACTGAATCCTGGTCCAGGGCAGGGTATTCATCTGGAGGTGTGGTGCTGGCCCTGAGGAAAGCCTCATATGTGAGTAAACAATGCAAGACCCCAGCAGAGTGACACACTTCCCACTTGGGGAATTCTGTAGTTTGCCAGAACAATGTCTGACACTGTAGTGATGATTGAGTTTTATAGGCTGGCTGACTCGAGTCTGCCTGCGAGGAGAAGTGTTTATGATGTCACACAGAACGCCAAAATGATTAACGAGTTCCAAAATGTGAAGGCCTTTTTTATTTGTGATGAGGCAACGCTCTGTTTATATCACAGGCTGGGTCTCACATTTAAGGGACCCACTGTTCTCGCTCATAGTATGCATTAACGCCAAGTATCCACGCTTTAATTTCTGCTTTGTTCTTATTTGGTTTCACAAAAGTGACAAAAATAGATGGAGACAGATAGAGGATGCAGTGTAAGATGCAACAATAAAAACTAACAAAATAGTAAATGGAGAAAAAAATAAGCAAATGCCTTTTGATAAAATAATAGCTGCAATATTACGTTAATTACTAATCTGCAGTTCTAATCATAATCATTTCTCAAGCTAAAATACTCCAAACATAATGTATAGTTGTTTATTGTTTGGAAAAGAGGGGCAAAACCGTGAGCTTTGGGGACTTAAAACCAAATATTTAGAAATGTATTTGTTAAAACAATCAAAATGTGGACAAACACCACAGCTAATTGTTAATTACACGCCTAAACAGCTGTAATATGATTATGTCCATTAAAATAAATTTAAGAATAATGATAATATCAACATCAATATACACATTGTGTGTAAATAGATAAAATAAAGAGGGAAATAAATACCTAATAAAAGAAAAATAATAATAATAAAAAAAAATGCAGAAAAAATCACACATGAGCCAGCAGAGAAAGTTTTGTGATTTACATGAAAAACTGAATGAATTAGACGATGTTTTAAACACTCATATTTTGGACTAATATCGGAAAAATGAGGAGCAAATGTAATCGCTGAACAAAGCAGAAAAACAGAAGAGTAATAATAGAAAAAAAACAAAAAACAAAGCTCGAGTCTGTTCTTCAGACTCTGAAATGTCATGTCGTGTATGTCCGCTCTGCTCAGCTCCTGAATTTGACTTTGGCATCAGTCTTTCTCTTTGACTGACAGATGAGCGAGCGATACGACTCCATCAAAAAGTGCAGCCTGACAGTCTGATTTGACAGCCCTCTTCTGACTAAATATACTCCATGTTCCTGGCACTACATCAATCTGACAAGAAGAAAAGTGGTCAAAAATGATGCAGTTGTCTTTACTCTGATACAGAATCAAGACAAAAATATCTATACACTGCCGCAGCCAGAACAGATGGACCATAATTCTCTGCATCCCTATTTATGATTGCTATTGCAGCTATTTTATTCTGTATCGATTCTCATCTCTCAAGTATAAAAAATTGTAGTGTAGATAAGTATACAATATTTTATTATTAATATTTGTTACTTAAATACGAGCTGTAAGTAAAAATAAAGTTGTCCTCAGAAGAGGGGTGGTGGTGGCGGGTTTAGGAAAAAAAAAAGAATACAATATTTTGGTGACTACTGATACTAGTGACGCTTCCAGAGTAAATTATTTAAAGTTAATATAATATACAGAGTATTGTCAATAAAACAGCCTTTTTAGCATCAGGTTTGACTAATGTAGCCGTGAAGTATTTGATTTAACTGCTGTGAGATGATCCTACTTCCTTCACTTCCTTTAACATTTATGTTTTTTTCACTGTCATATTTCAATACTATTACAACACTAAGTACAACAGCAAAGTATTTTTCCTCAGCACCTGAACCAGATGAAAAAGGGGTTTTAAAAAACTATGCTGAGTTTGCAGCCCACACTTTTCCATCTTTTTTTCCATCAGCAAGCATATTTTTCCACTTTTATCTTACAATGTGACAATATATTGTATGACAAGGAAAAAAAGTGGATAATGATAAGATTCAATCCCCAAACTGTCCCTGAAACTTTGGAAAAACCCTGGTATTAAATTAAATAATTAGAATAAAAAGTAATTGTATTGATTTTAAAGGATCCATATGTAGCATTTCTACGTTAAAATTCTAAAATATTACCTAAAAGTATCATTTGTGTGTTCAAAATGACATGTTATATGGCAAAGATTTTGGAATATTTTATTGCAGAGATACGAACTGATTTTTTTTTTTTTCCCCTCACAGATTTTTGTTGATGCGTTACTGTGAATGTATTTGACCACTAGAGGAAGTAGTGAGTCAATTTTGCCATAGATAGATAGGTAGATAGATAGATAGCTTTATTGTCTGTTCCAAGTAAAAACAGAAATTTCTCTTGTGTCATGGCTGCAAGACAAAGTTTAATATAAGATAGGTTAGGAAAAAAAAACTTTCAGAGTCAGAGAAAGTGATAAAAGCTAGAAGCATTGTTGTTGTTTTCACCACTGGAAAGTAAAAAAAAAGGCGTTTGATGCAGAAATGGCAGCGTTTCTCCTGCAGTCTTCAGTTTGATTATGAAGCTTATGAAGGTATAAAGTTATTATGTGATGTTATTATCTTTGCTAAGTTGTCATTTGTTGATCCACGATTCAGACTAAACTATGCCAGTTTTGACCTTGTTTGGACGATTCCAAACAGATCTTTAGTTCAGCTACTGACAGCACAAACTGTACAGAAAATTGAGGTGATTGGTGGTTTTACTGTGGCTGTTTTTAGCTTACTGGCCGATAGGCTGTAAGCTATTGTTGTCATGCGGCCTCTGGCGGCGGCGTCTGTTGTCATCTGTCGTCTGTCATCCATTACAAAAAGTTCAATCGTCTTCTTCTCCGAAACTACAATTCCGATTGACTTAAAACTTGGTATACAGCTTCTTTATGATAATGTCAACAAAAGTTAGTGAAATTATTTGGATCCAGCTCTGATTCTGGATTTGGTGCGACTTTTAAAAATTTCCCCATTGTAACAGATAGGAAGTGCCGGTAAGCTACAGGGCCATTGGTCCTATTTTTTTGTCTGAAGACCAGACCAAGTTGACAGAGGTATAATGGAAACTACTGACTAATATAGCATGTGAAGATTATAAAACATTATTTTGGTTGTCTGAGTTTTTGTTTAAGGGATTTGCACAGTTTGTGAAAATGTACAAACTGAAGCCTTATTGACACGTTTATGAAGAAGGAGCTCACATACGACATGACAGAAAAAAAAAGTTACCTACTACTGCTATTAACTAATGTTAAACACATTTTGGATGGTTTTTTTGGAGTACTCACAGGACTTTAAGCAAGGTTATAGTCACTTAAAACAAATGCAGGGTGAAAGTAGTTAAGAATGAGGAGAATTAAAACATGTCAACAAAGGGAGACACAGCACACACAAAAGATGATGGTAGGATGTATCAGTATCTTTCTATATTTTCAGTTTGGAACAATACAATTCAGTATAATTCAATACTTTATTCTCATTGTAGCAAACAACAAGATGATATTCAAGCATCTTCCTAAGTGGCACAGTAATACAAGTGCAAAAACCGATCATAGATTACAGCTGATAATAGTAAGATGTATTAGTCCGCAACTACATTTGTACTTTGAAAGCAAAACAAACTGGAACTAATGCTTGTAATCTAATGCTTCTGACCTTGATTCTGAGGTTGTGAAAATACAAAAGTACAAAACTGACTTTAAAAACTCAACAGAAATTGAGAAGCATTAGCACTTTAATGCAGTAGATGTATGAATATCAGGAAATGAAGACACTCAGCTACCTAAATTAGTACTTTTTTTTTTCATCTCTACTACCAATGATTACTAGGCAGCAATATAAATAATCATTTTAATGTACATTTATCTGTTGTCAACACTGTTCAACAGCGGGGTGTTCTTGTTATAAGCATGTGCACATTTTATGGATTGTGAGAAACCATATGATTACAGACGCCCTGCAGCCTTACGCTGGAGCCACAGGATGGAAATGCATTAGTGCTAATCTTTACAGTGTTCAGAATGATTAGCCAGAACATGTGACAACTCCGATAAAACAGATTCCCCCATTAAGTTCTTAAGGCAAATGCATATTGTGGCCATCACTCCGAGACATTCCCACTTAAACGCACCGATAATTTGTTGTTGCATTGCATTATTCCTGCCCTGTAACCAGCGAGTGAGCAACGTGCCAACGATAACTAAAGATATTAATTAGTATATCACGATGCATTTTCACTATGAATAAATTCCAAGTCATCGGGTTGAGATTTAATTATGAATTATGTAAATGGTTGCCATGAATCATTTAGGTCCAGGCGTTTTATTAGCTAAATGGGAGGGCAGAATGTGGGCATATCACAGTGATGAGGAGTTACACAGCCGAGTGATGGAAGCACAGGTACGAGAATATTTACAGCTTCGTATAGACACGCTGCTAATGGCAAAAAACATCCCATGTGTATTAATAATTGATGAAAAAATGTTGTTTAATGGATATTAAAGGGTCATGTTTACCCAGAGGTCTGAGGCTTTAAAACTCCTGAGGTGTATACATTAAGAGTGTGGGACTACATTATGTATATATATTAAAAACACCCATCAGACTTGGCTTTAAAAAGATCAGTCCAGATTTGTGTGATTGTAAAAGTCCCTCGTTGGCTCATTAAAGCCTTCAATATCTTTAAAGCCAATAAATCCTCTGACCTGAATGACTATGCGCTGAATGTAGTTGGCTTTTTCACTTTGATACAATTAGTAGAAGAGATAAATGACTATTAGATGCTTTTGTTTGGGAAATCTAATAGTAAACTGAGAATCTTTTGGATTTGGATCACTGGTTGGCTGGCTAATTAAAATAAAATTGCTTGAAAAGATCACATTAGACTGTGGGTAGTACAGTGTTTTTGCCGAGTTTTTTTTGTCATTTCGGACCGAGCAACTAATCAACAAAATAACCAGGAGAATATAGTTGTCACAACAAAAACACTTGGTTATGAAGCTGCAATAGATCACAGAAATTGGTTTGAAATAAGAAACAGTGGCATCCTGTGTTTTTTAATGTAGGACTGTATGAAGCCCTTGGGCAGTGTATTACCTACAAAATATGGTAGTTGGCTTGGCCCCAGTTTAGGGAAGCTAAGAAATGTCTTGCTGTGGATGAAGGCATCTTCAAAACATGTTTAATTGTGCGCTATACTTGGAATATTTTTTATTAGAAACTGTAATTTTGTTCAAATGAGTTGCTGGACTGGTGATGGTGTGATTTTGATGTTCAGATCTCAGCAAACTAAATAATCAAAAACAGTGGTTCTGTGAGTTAAAATGGCTGTTTTTTTGTCAAGAGTTTCTGGTGGTTATGAAGAGAAAACAGCAGATCAGTATCCCTAACGGTTGATGACAGCAGCATTCATCACAGTGGAGTCATCTAATTTACTTTACAGCTTCACGGAGTCCACCATATTGAGCAACCATTTTCTAACAGTAGCTTCTTCTTGCTGTTTTATAGTTGGTTTCTTTCTTTGTTCAGGGGAATTATTATTACCAGCTATGTCTGAGTTTGACCGGAGTTTGTTTCCTTTTTAAACTAAAAAGCTGAGGACGGACTAAACAAAGACAGTCTGTAATGTAGGACTCATTTTAGAAGCCACCATAGGGGAGGGTGAGACTAGTGGCATTCATTTGATTACAACCTGCATCTAGATCAGGGGTGGGCAATCCTGGTCCTCAAGGGCCGGTATCCTGCATGTTTTAGATGTTTCCCTCTTTCAACACACCTGGTTCACATGATAAACCTATCATCAAGCTCTGCAGAAGCCTGACAATGACTTTCAGGTGTGCTGGAAGAGGGAAACCTCTAAACATCTAAAACATGCAGGATACCGGCCCTTGAGGACCAGGATTGCCCACCCCTGATCTTGATCCTCTTCATCAGGGGTGTCCAATCCTGGTCCTCGAGAGCAACTATCCTGCATGTTTTAGATGTTTCCGTCTTCCAGCACACCTGACGGTCATTATAAGGCTTCTGCAGAGCTTGATGATAGGCTTATCATTTGAATCAGGTGTGTTGGAAGAGGGATACATCTAAAACATGCAGGATAGTAGCTCTCAAGGACCAGGATTGGACACCCCTGCTCTACATTTTGTTGAGTACCACCCACCATTGTTCACAAATGGAGGAAAAAACTCTGAGGTGTTATTTCTTTAGATGAATGATATTTGTCTTGGGCTGCACCAGTAGCAGAAAAAAACAGTGTTATGGGAAAACTTAGTTGAACATTTGTGCATAAGGAAGGGAGTCGTCCTACTACTTTAATTTATTTGCTCGTTACATACAATGAGATGATAAACATTCAGAAAGTTAGCACATACAGAGAGCAGTAGATGTTGGCAGCCAAAAATGTCTTATGCAAATACCTTCTTGAAAAAAACCCAAAAACAATTATATAAAAGTCACAGAAACCAATCCTTAAGTAGATTGGACATTATGCTTAAAAATTCAGATACAAGTTAAATATATGAGATGTTTGTCATAAATTGTTGTAAAAAGATGGACGTGGATGTTTCGGTGAATATTATATATTAAAAAAAAAATCTGGCAGTACAGATCTTGAAAGTCCTTGAAGTGCCTTTATTGACTAAATCCACACAAGAGACACTGCGTGGAATGTATATGTTTGTGTTTAAAAAAAAAAAAGCTCAAATTTGTTTGTTCATTTATGTAGTGAGGGGGACTATGAATGTGGCAGGGTGAAGATAAGAGGAGAAAGCAGAATGAGTCGGCCAATGGTACCTAGTCTTGCAGACCCAGCTGTGTATCAGTGCTATAGACCTGGCATCCTTAGTGCATTTGCAAAATACTGTTTTCAAAAATGATTTGGTGGGACCTGTGCACGTGAGGAAGCGTGTCGTAGTTGTAAAATAATTAAATCCCAATAAAAGTAAATGGCACCAAAAACTTGACATTTTTAAGGTTTAGTTGTTGCTGGGTGGTTGTTCTTTCACATAGCGAGATAGGCACACACATATTGCAGAAAGAAGGGGAATTTCATGTTTTACCTTCAAAATATGACACAACCACGAGGTGCCACTTAAAAAAAGAAATAAGAAAAAAGGATTAACTCATAACAAGGTGCTTCTTTTTATTTGAGGATGGCAGGACAGTCTTCTGACATCAGTGTCATCAAATAAAAACTGAGGTTAAGTTAATATCCTGTGTTTTGATGTAACAGTAATATGTGTTGAGAGGGTTTGACCTCTTAATGACATTCTACAGTTTTCACAAACACATGGAAGATAATGAACTCTGTCACCTTTTTCCCTTCTCTTATGAGCTCTGAGTTTTTCACAGCTGAACGTCCACTAACTCTCCCCTCCTGTGGACAAACAAAGGGGTCCTCTTCACTAATGCTCCCTGAGGCTTCACCACTATCTATTGATCTACTGTCACCCAATTTCTCCGTGACTTATGCCCTGCTTAATTCCCATTACTGTGCACACTGAAGCCTTATCAGGGAGAACAATAGGCTTGTTGTCACTGAGGGCGAAAATATGAGCAGGCCTGTGACAGTGTGAGCACAAACTCATGACTCTAACTCCTCGAGCCCTCTCCGTGACCTCTACGCTCATGTGGGCCGGTTTTCCGAGGCCCCGGCGTCGGAATACTAAACTCAATCCGGCCCCGTTTGCAGATGAATCAGAAAATTGGATCTTGCTCGTTTCATAAAAACAAGCCCCCAAAAAACAGACTCCCTGCTCCATAGCCATAAACTGTCGCTGTGATATGTCTCCAGCGATGATGATTCTCCATGCACCTTCTCGCTAGCTGCTATCTCTTTCTTTCAATTATATGTTTCTGTGCTCTTTTGGACAAAGAGTAATAAAGCTATAAATCGTCTATCCAGCACAAGGTATGGACATCCTGTCTCTGAACTGCTGTTGAGACTGCCATAAACCACCCACAAAGTCAAAGATAAGGATTTACAGTTATTTAACATCATCCACATCCACTAAATCACTGTGATAAGAGAATTAAGTGATGGCTATAGGTTCTTTGTCCTCTACCTATTGATTTTTTTTTTACAGAGCGGGCCAGTGCAATGTTTTTATTGAGCATCCTATTTGCTTTAAGCTTAAGAGTGGAAATGGAGCCGTTTGGGTTGTTTTATTGGACCACAGAATTAATTTATCTGATAACTTAGCCTCCTGCTAACAGTGATTTAAAACACGTTCAGATCCTTTACTTAAGAGTATTAATAGTGTACTATACCCTGCAACGGAACAAGCCTACCTTTAAAGAGTAAGTGTTTAAAATATACTAATGAAATGGATATAAGTATGTATAGTTATATTTGTAGAGAGTATACTGTAGCGTAATATCACTAATTGTGCATAAATGATGGATTAATATCATAGTTGATGGTGATGGATCAGTTTTAACAACTTTATATTGGAAGTAGAAAAATTGTTTTGGCAATGCTTAATCTTTTTAGTCAATTTTCACACAAAAATCACACACGCTTTTGTTGAATGTAGCTTCTCAAATGTCTTGCTTTTCTATCTTGCATCTAATAAACCGATTAGAATTCGAGGCTCAGTAAGACATTGAACACTAGTAAAACAACTATGCATATAAACATATACAACAATTAAAATGGCACACAAAATGCAAGTGTCCAAAGAAACATAAAAGACAATAGTAGCTAAAGGAAAATTTTTCAATCTGAATGTTTCGGTTGCTTAGAGAACTGCCTAGATTGATACGACTTTTGCTATTTTCTGACATCTTATATAGGCCTATTAATCAGTTCATTAGTGTTTCAAAATAATCAACAGATTAATGGATAATATGAAATAATGTTGCAATTACCTAAATCATTTTTTTTGTTTGTTTTTTTTTAGCATTTTAAATCCAAATTTTCTCTGTTAGGTCAACTGAATATCTTTTGAGTTGTGCTCTAATGTAGATATTAGGACACCATGTCGGGCCTCAGGAAACATTTACCCTCACTTTCCACCATTGTTTGAAATTGCAATTGTTATATAAATAAAAAAACAGAATGTTTATGAAAAACAATTCTTAATTATTGGTCTAATACAAAAACACAAAACAAAAACACTTTACATACCACTGTTTATAGTTGTATATGAACACATATTTTCTAATTTTCTTGCTGTGTACTCTGAAAATGCTGTTATACTGCTGTGCACTCTTACTTTTGATAAAAACAGGGTTTATACTGGCTCCCAATGAGTTCAATGTAATACCACCCTGATCATGCGGAAAGACGCATTCAGCAGGCTCAAGCTAAAACTCATAAGTGGTGTATCTTAGGAGCTCTAATAAATAAAGAATTGAACAGAATTACAATTATAACATTAAAACAGTATGGTAATAGATTTTACTGTTAATAAAGAGACACACTTCATCAAGTAATTACAGCTATAAATGTCAGATGTTGTGCAGTAAAAAGTGCAATATTTGTCTCTAAAATTTCATGTGTAGAAATATAAAGCAGCGTGACATTCCAGTATGAAATGCCTGACTTCAGTACATGTACGTCACAAATGTACTGCTGTAAATGAACTTTTCACCCCTGCCTTCTTGTTTAGTTTCCATTCACAAGAAGCTGAGTAAATGTGCTTAAAGGCCTAATAAGACAAAACAGAGCGGTTGTGTTACGTAGTCAAAGACAGTTCAGTCTTCATGCAGCTGCCTTATGTTAAATGTTGTACTTTTCGAACTGAGGCTGCTGAATGCACTGAATTTGTCTACTCTAAATAGGAATCATTGTCTGTTTTCTAGACAAAACACATGACTGGATTAACAGGAAGACATCCATCTATAACTGTAATTGGTATTTATATCAAATGCAGCAAATAATCTGCTTGTTAAAGCTCCTATTGTTTCACTAACCCCAGAGTTATACGTCCCTCTTAGCACATAATGTCCCACTTTAAACAAAGACGTGTTTAGTGTGGCGGAAGTTAGTTTCAGCATGAAAACACTTATGTCAGTGCCTTGGAGAGGCCGAAGCTGCAGCCATTCACATTTAATGATTCAGTTGCTGTTTAGCTTCAAGTGCACAACCCCGCAGCTATGATAAATGTCAACCGCAACAATGTCGCGCTAACTAGACATGCCACTGCCAACCAATCATCCTCTTATTGACTGGAGGAGCATAAGGCTGTAATGTGACTCTAAATGCTGCATTACAGTGAGTCTGTTTGTTCATCTCTATCAGTTTCCAGTCTGAGTCACCCAGCAGGCTCAGATTAAGTGTCAATACTTAAATTTATATTGGCTGTATCAGCGTGGATCAAAAGTTTATCCAACATTATCTGAAATAAGCTATTCATTTCTATTTCAATTTATGCCATAGTTTACTGGACATACTGGAGTCTTTGTTTCATGTAAAAACATGCAAATTTACTTAAAGGACTGATATTTTGCTTTTTTAAATGGAATTACGCATTTAATAACATTTCCCTGGGGTCTATATAAACTGTAAATGCTATGCTTGGGTCTGAATTCTTCATTAATTAAACTCCACAGGCCCATCTTCAACCCTATTTCTGAGTAATGACAGGAGACAGGCCATTTTGAGCGCTGGCCCTTTAAATGCAAATGAGCCACTTCACACCCGACCCCCTCCAGGGTCTTGACCATGCTGCTCTGTCCTGTTCAACCCCTTATGTTCGTTAATGCAAGCAACAACTTAACGTTTTAGGTAATCAGCTCAGCTGGGTAATCAGTTTGTAAATGTAAACTTTTTAATGGAATTTTACCTTTTTACACTAAAACAAATATAAAATTTTGGAATCGTCATCACTTATAGGTTATTGATAGTATTTTACTGGTCCAACCCAGAGATAAAATTGGTCTGTATGTGACCACTGAAATAAAATGAATTTGACACCCATGATTGTTAGTATCGTCAGTATAGTTTTTGCATTTTACAAATTTATCCCACAGGCCAGATTAGACACTTTTTGGGGCCAGTTTTGGCCCATGGGCCATATGTTTGACCCTTTTGCAGTAGACATTCCCAATAGAAGAAAGGAGACTGAATGAGAATGTATTGACTCCAGTCCAAAATGAAGTGGTAAAAGGCCTCCAGTAAGCATGTATTAATGTGAAGAAGAGGAAGAAACAGAAGCGACGTAGCACTGGCACAGATGAACTATAAAGTGTGGAGATGGGTCCGGCTATGCAAAGCTAAAACCCTGAAAAGTTTTGATTGGACTTTTTATGGTGTTTTCATATTTCTTTGTCTAGTTTCATTTCACATCTTATCAATCCAAGTCCAACAGTTAGTGATGTTAGTGCAGTTTTAGTTTTCTTTGAGACTAAAGTCACCACGTCTCCTCCTGTCATCACCTAAAAAACCACAACTCTATAGAAAAGTGATCTTCTCCATGTTACCAGCCTCAGCTTCGTAGTAAATTACACTTAGCCTCTTGCACACTTGCAGCTAGTCTGTTTATAAAAATTTAAAGCATTTTAATAACATCATCACGCTATGTTTCTTATTACTGATGCAAAATTAGTGCTGTGACGCTTTCGTTATCAGTTTACTGATGTAAGACACAGTAAAGTCACCCAACTGTAATGCATAAGAAGTGCAATATGCCAACACACAGGGTAGTCCAACACACTTCTAGACAGCTTGATTATGATTGGGAGGAAAAAGGTCAGGAAGTAGAGACAGGTGCAGGTTTCCCAGCAGCCCAGGACTATGCTACAGAATATGGGATGGTTCAAGGTCAACCACGCAACCATGAAGATTTAGAGTACAAAATTAGTCAATCTCATGCAAAAGGTTTTTAAAAACTATTTACCATTAAATGTCACACAAAGAAGATGTCCTTTAGGGTCTTTTCTTATTGCTATCAAATGCCAAATGGGGAAAATTTAGCCTGAACAGTAAGGTGTAAAATATTTTGTCTCCATATCTTTAAATTAACCAGGTGAAATCCTTGTTGTAACTAAAATCTTTCTCACGAGTGACCTGGCTGTGTCAACAGCACAGTGTTACATTAAATGCAGACAGACAACAGTCCTTAATGGTAAATGTTGTTAAGGGGAAAATGTGTGTCACTGAAACCCACTCAAATCAATGTATAATTAAAGAGCATATTTTTTTTTGTTCTCAGCGGTATGAGTTTGAATATTTGACACTGCACAAAAAAATAAATCAAAGTTGTTGCTAAACCATTGTAATAATACAACAACAAAAATATAGTCTGTATGTAGTATATTAAAAATGTTACTTTTTTCTTTTTTTGTATCTAAAAACATGCATCATGACAAAAACTTAGCATTTAAAGGGTTAAAATATTAAAAATAATTTTGTATTTGATATCAATAATTAGGTCAGATGTAGATGTTGAGAATAAGAACATTTAAGTAGAATATAATATTAATGTATTATTTTTTATTGCTTTCTTTTGAAAAGCACATTTTTTTTTGTACGTCACAGTACGAGTGTTACAAGGGTTAAAGAAAGATCGGACAAATAACTTTCATGGACTGCGGCCGAATAAAGGAAATATCTGGCTTTAACAACAAAAAATCAGGGAAGACTTTAAGCAAACTGATACAGCAAGCAACCAGTTTGCCAAGTATACTCAACAAATGAACAAACTACAGATCTTTTTGGGTTTACTTGTGTCCTTTTCATGTTTCTATACAAGAGCAGTCTGAAATGGGATATATATTAAATCAAACAACAAGGACTTCTGTCATTGCTGCAACCATCTGACCACCTGCTAACCCCTCTTTAGTCAGCACTCAAAAGATGAAACGACCCCCGACCAAAATAAAACCCAGATGACCTTTAGCTTTTTCTGGGTTTGATATATGAGTGAAGCTGTGCCACCCAGCAGGCTTTAAACTCATAAATACCTCCCATCACAGAGCAGGGTGGGTCAGAGCCGAGGATTGTGGGTATTATCTGCAACATTTCCCTCCCATTATTCAATAAGTCCAAGTAAAAATGTTCTATTTACGACCCATTCATTAGTAACACCACATATTTGTCTTCACTTGACACTTTTATCAACAACTTAGGCCTCAATGTCACCACTGGATTCTTATGTCAAAGACGCTGTAATGAGGCACTGACGGAAACGGAGTTATTCTAACACAGGATTAAATTCATTATTTAATGCCATTATCACATCAGGCCCAGGCCGAGCCGCATGAGCTGACACCAGGACAGAAGTGGCATCAGTCAACAATTTCTATTTTAACAATTTCTGAAGTGAGACACAGAGCTTAGAAAATTCAATTTCATGCATTTATTGAATAGAAGTGTTGTCTTGCCAACCTAATATTTCCTGAGAAATACTTACAAACAGCTCAAATTGTTGTTTGAATAATAGTATAAAAAAAACATTTTGCATTCGTAATTACAGAGGAAAACAACAAATCCTCAGATTTAACAAGCTGGAAAGTGAGTTTTTTGATTAAATGTGAATTTAATAGTCACTAGTTGCTTTCCATTGACCCTTATATTGTGCCAATATAACATGAAAAAAAATTTACCTAATGGAAAAATGACAGTTTCGATTAAAAATTGTTGCACTGGCTAAAGGTGGATTTTCAGGCATAGCACACATGGTATATCATGCAAACCTGCAATGGAAAGACCTTTTACCGCAGCTAGTCATGTGAATTAAAAAAAACGGATGTTGATGGAAGTTACAACAAGCGAAGAAGAGTTTTAAAAGAAATGGCGCGGTATGTGTGGACACACCAGGAAACCAAATCATTTTTTAATTTGGTATGAGATAGAAGGGTAATATATAATGATAATGGATATATCTGTAAATCAGCAAGATATTTACATTCGTGGCCATGTTTATGGAATGACTTCTCGTGTCATCTCGCGATAACAAGTAAACAAGTCATCACATTTGTGATTTAATGGAAAAACCGACATTACACACCTATGTTTTTTTGACATTTAGTAAATATCTGTAAAGTTTTGTATGAGTATTCATATGTTTTGATAGTCATTTTATATTAAAAATAATAATATTTTCACAATTATCAAATAACAATACATTTTTCTTCAAGACTTTTACTTTATTCACTACTAAATTGATAAGATTCTCACCTTTTGTTGTTATTGTTCACCTCAAGAAGTGTGTTTAGATATGTTATTTTGGCTCCTTTTAGGACATTAAGACAAATATAGTCATAATTTTCCAATAGTTTTCAGTTGGTGGTAGTTGTGGTCAAAAGTTTGGTGCATTCCAGCTTTGTTCCTCTTTTTCAACACTTAATTCATGGTTTGGCACCGTTTTACTTTTAACAATCCTTAAATCTTGTGTCTTGTATCATCCACAGACCAGTTTTGTTGTTCTATCTCCTAAAAACTTATGATGTTGTAAGTTATAATGTTACCACCACTTTGTGCAAACATGCTGTGAAAGAATATATTAATATATAGAGAAATATCAAAGTGAGTGTATACATGGTTATTAGACCACCAATCTTGTTCTCAACTGCACTGAAAATTCCTTCCTATTAAACTGGCCTCTTCATATTTTTGTGATTACATGAGTCTATTTTTTACTAACTTTTATGATTTTTAGGGTGATTGAAGAGGCAGCCACTTTTATATTCACAGCTATTATGTAAACCCCAATTTGATTTACCAAAAACTTTAATAGGATTTTGAATGAAGGTTTTTTTAACCCCTTGACCAAAACCCAGATATTCCAGTTTCACTTGATCTCTATTTTGGGTGACCACATCTGCCTCACTAAACAGCCTCTGAAATGACCACTGATAGCGCTCTGCCTCATTAGTGAACTGTGGGAACAAAAGACTGTGAGCAGAAGAGTCCAAAACCCACATAAATACAGCCGAGCGGGAATTGCGCTCAAATGTAAAACTCCCAAACAAACGAGATTGGAAAACTCTCCGGGGCGTCCTCTAAACTTTGCTGCCGTCATCAATCACGAATATTGCCATTCGAGTCCATACAGGACTTGGACAAACTGCTTCTTTAAGCATTTCTCCGGGAGGCATAAAAGTGTATTTATGGCCGCCACGGGCAGGTATAAAGGAAGATTGGCAAACATGAAAATCAAGTCCTCTCTCGGGTGCCATCTAGGCATGCTTGGCTGTGTTAAATCATAGATGGAAAGAACAACAGTCTGGTGGCACCATAGTCCGGTCTGACAAAGAGCTGCCTTGGGCCTGCATTTTACATCCTCCCACAGCCCGTTATTGGACTCGGTGTTTTGTCTTCATACCTGTTTTGAGCTCTGTAATGAACTTCATCTGTCTTCTTCTGCACATCAGTGACATGTTCCAGTTTAATGTAACCCACAGTTTAGCGTATATTACCCAATGCCAAGATTTAAAGCTGCAGAAGATCCTGTTTCTGCACTTAGCTGATGTGGGATTGATTTCCTTTACGAATGTATGAATCACTGGGGTCATTACTGAGCCGGACTCTTTCATTAAGTTGAGCTATATCTCCTGCTGCAACACAAGGCCTTCTGAGAGCCCTCCGTTAAGAATATACTGTATCTCCACCAGCTAAAACCACTTGGAAAACATCAACATGTGACGTATAGCTTCATTTATCCCACAAATGCAGAACATTGATCCTCAGAGGGAAAAATAGGTGACAGTACACTGTTAGAGGGAGTTTTTAATAATTCAGATATAGTCAGAGGGATAATAAATACAGCATAAGTGGATATGGATGAAAAATCGCGAACAGAGGTAGAAAATAAAGGTACAAATAGAGGAAAACTGCTTTAGTGAATCGTCATTAATTTACAGCATTAATTATGTCAGTAGAGGGTTAGTATATCCCTATTCCTAGTTTAGTGAGCATGTAGGCTAAGTGAAACATTTTACAACATAGAGCAGATAAACAATTCCCATAGGCTCCTTTTTCCATAACGTGTTGATAACATGATCCATTTCTACATAGCTCACCTGTTTAGATTATGCACATACTTAATGATCACATGATCACATGAAGGGCCAAATCACTGATCACACATGACGGCTAATACTAAACATGTAGCAGAACACTCTGAGTTTAACATCTGTTTCAATCCATGAGTACTTACATCACCTCTCAAAGGAATTAAAACAAAAAGATATGTGATATATGTGTCATGTACAGCTTTCACTGCACAGCTACACTAAAAACAGTCTAACAGAACTGAATAAAGTACTGATAGTTATATGTATTTTACATCTGGACAGATTATTGCTCTCTGCTGTTTGGGAAGCGAACAAGAAGTAATTATTCATCGACAGAGGTGAGGCTGATTAGCTAACTTTGGCTAGCTAACAGGCTAACTTAATTATGGGTCATTAATCTCAGCTGTTGTATTAGTTACAGCAGAAATATTGTGGTTGGGTTAACGTAATATCTTATGACGTACATCTAATCTGAACATGTTTACACTGTCTCGGCTTTCTTTCTCAGGCTTGATTTTACATAACTCAAACTTCCTCCTTATCTGTTTGCACATCCAACCGAAGAAAATCAATGTTGCGTTTTAGCTAAATAAACTTGGTAAAGTAACTGGTTGGGGGAAACCTCTTTTTCCTTCCAGGTGGATTATTAATTTGTGTGTGTGGCATCATGTAAAAACTGTGAATTAAGTAATAAAATTATCCACCAACTGATGCATTGGCTCTACTGTGATTGACAGGTGATATGTGGGTTTTGATTGACAGCTAGCGTTAGCTAGGCTGCCATCTTGGACATGCAGAGCTCTTGTTTATTGACTAAAACATATTTTTCTTGCGGAGAGGCAGCTCTGCTAAAGTTTTGTTGAGGGAGTTGCACTAATAAGACTGTCTAAAATTCTGTCATAACATTTACTGGTACCTAATTTAAATCTTTCCTGTGACATACCTGCATTAGCTGATGTTGGCATTAAGTTGTATTTATAGGCTCTATCACTTAGCTAATTAGCTAAGATAGCTGCAGTCAGTGGGTTTATGCATTTCACAACTTTGGCATTACTATTATCAAAAACACCTGTATCATATGGCACAAAAATCCATATACTGTAAATCATGATCATATCATAATTAGTGTCCTGCAATAGATGTCCAATGGTAAAGTTCATAATATGGATTAAATATGTTTATTGAAATGTACCTAATGAGTAGAGGCATTGATGTAAGCGTATTGTTATGATGATGACCTTTTTTTGGTATATTTTCATTCTTCTGTAACCTTTTCCATCGTATCTGTATTGCCATGGTAATGTTACGTGACGCTAATAGCATTATACACTTTCTGTACGTCCATGTAACCGCTAGAACAGGGGTGTCCAAACTTTTTTTCAAGAGGGCCAGATCTGATAATGTGGACATTGCCAGGGGCCAGCGGTCCCTTCAGACATTTTTTAAACAGTAAAAATTACATATAAATGCGCTGTTCTACAACAATTTTATTTTCATTGTCACAATATCATTTTTTTAAAATGGCAATGTAACCAAATCTAAGCCACTCAGGTGTGAACAAATTAAAAAAACAAAACAGTTCTGCCTTCCTTTCACATCTGGAGTCAGATAACATAGAGCAAACTGTATAGAGTATCTTAAACTTCCAAGTTGATAAAAATCTTAACCCCACATTCATTTTAAACATGACTTATATGAGTAATCATTACTCATATATTACTCAGTAATACAAAGTCTGTTAACGTTTAAGATGAAAACATATGACTCTTACTCTTGTCTTTCACAAAATCATTCAGAAAGTAATATTCTGTGTCACATCTACAAGTACATAACACCAGCAGTGACAGGCAACTAACCTGGCAACTTGGTAGCCTGCCTTGGTGGCGAATTCATTGAACTCCCAGGTTCACATGAAGAGTCACTGTTGTGAGTTTAAAGCAGCTTGAATTTGCTTCACTTTTTCGGAACGCTCATTCCCTGCTAGCTTGTCATATGCGTTAGCATGTTTTGTCTGCTCGTGTCTCTTTACATTGAATTCCTTAAACAAGACAACAGTCTCTTGACAAATTAGGGAAACACAATCACCTCGATTTTCAGTGAAGAAAAATTGTAATTCCCATCTCTCCTGGAAGCGGCGGCCCTCACTGTCAACTTTCGTTTTTTTATTTACAGGCGCCATGGTTAGAAATTAGCGAAAAAGGTTCACGGCAAAGTCACAGAGCCAGATAGAGTTAGTGCTGCTGCCACCATGAGGTGAAAGGAGAAACTGCCTTTTGAACCTTTTATGATTCATGTACTCGGTTCAACAGTCCAAACGGGCCATAAATAATATAATATAAAACCCAAGCTGTGGGCCGTATAAAATCTGACCGCGGGCCGTGATTGGCCCCCGGGCCGGACTTTGGACATGCCTGCGCTAGAACATCAGCTGAAGCTTAACACAACACAATCCAAGCAACAAGCACTTAAATGGGCACATATGAAAAACAAGCTAACAGTCTGAGACCAATGTACAGTATGTAATGAACAATTTAATGAAAGAAGAGATCAATAAAACAACTACCTAACTTTGCAGCGCTAAGCTAACACTTAGCAGATCCAACAGTAAAAGTATTATTTCTCTATCGCTAAAACTCACCGAACAAGACAAAGAAGGACAAAAATAAAGGTCACATTATGAAGCAATGATTACGAATTGTATCTTACCTTTGCAATTTTCTGATCGTAACTTTATTTTATATGAAGGAAGTGTCTACCATCAGCTAATCCATAGTTTTGAAATTAGTCTGACTAGAAACAAATGGCCCAATGTTTAACAGGTTAAACCTTTTTTTTTTTTTATTGCAATGTGCGTCACTGGGCAATTATCAGTTAAAAAGATCAGTTGCTAGCATGCACTATTAAGTACATCCATGGGTCAATTAGCCTGAAGGTTTAGTTGATAATAAAACAATACATCTGTATCTTCCTCACCCCCTCCATCACATTACCCTGAAGCAGTTGTTTTATCCTCTTGTTGACCAGTATCATTCACGGTTTCCAATTTTTCCTCCCACTTTCACTTCACCACAATTTGTTCTTACTCCGTTGTTCTTGAATAAATGCCAGCATACTGTAATCTTTTCCAAAACCCTTTCAATTGGGAGGCGTATAACGCATCGCTGCAAGTCCCTCTCTGGCATATTCCTCACACACACGCATGCAGTATTGACTTTTCAAATAAAAAGACATTAATGTAGATAACGGCCATTTTGAATCCTCATTAGTCACCGGTAATCTAGAAACATGGGCGATATATTAAGAGTGGTGTTCGCGGCTAGTCATTAAAGGAGAAATAAAACACAAAATAAATCCAATCTTGGAACGCATGCCATTAATCATGTTGGCCACCGCTGGCTGGCTCCTTAACAGCTTTATTGAGTCATTTATGCTGGTTTCCCTGATAATCCATTTATTCTGAATAATGCCTCCCTTCATGCTCAAAGTGCTGTGTGCAGGTGATATCGCTGTAAACTGTATTTTTAGTCCCTTCCCCCCAAGACAAACATATATCCAAGCAATTACATGTCACGGCCACAGAAGAAAAGCAACAATTGCATATTATTTAGAGAGGTATTTAATGAAAGTGTTAATTAAGTACATTTTCAATTATTCCTTAAGGGGATCAAACCAAGATAGTATCATGAATAATTTACCGGAGTGTCTAATTAGGAGAATTTTAATGTAATTTTCACAGCACAGAGAAGCGACAGAGAAGAGTGTAGTAATGTTGAGGACTCTGCTGAAGTCATGTGATGTGAGATAATGGTGTGATAAAGAAAGATTAAGATGTTCCAGCGTAAAACACAAGAGAGGATCACATGTGGGAGGATAAATCCTCTTGAAGTGCTTGTGACAGCCGTGAATCTGCACATTTAGGTGTTGACACGTCTTGAGATACAAACAGGAAACAGCCGAGGCCCAGCGCAACTTTGACTCCATGCAACCCCCCCTCCCTGACAATACTTTAATCTCTACTGATAGCTCCGATTCACTGTCAGAAGGCACTGGGTCACACAGGAAAGAGGTTGTGACAGGTTTTTGAAGGAATAGTTAAGTTGTTTTGTGAGCTGTATCTGGAAAAAAAAAAAAAGAAATAGATCATTCAGACCAAGTGAAATCATATGGATCAGTTTTAAAGAAAGGACCATACAAATATCTAATGTAATCACTCTGTACATGACATTTATTCGACAAATTGTCTTGTCAGTGTACATGCAATGAATTTAGTTTATTTATCCACAATTTATCTAACTTTCCTGAAAAAAATGAGAAGCTGTGGTTGCATTTCTTCATCCTGATTGAAATCACTACGATTAAAATGACAGTAAACATTAAGATATGTTTTTTTAAGTTATAAATGGAACTACACTGTTGCCCATAAAGTTGGAATAATTAGGTTTTCAGACACATTCCTCAGTAATCACCTTTGACCATGTGCAGTGATTCCATACTGAGTCCCAGTTACACTTTACTTATCAAGAATAAATCAAAAGTGTGTATGATTAGTTGTGCTTAAATACATCAATATTAGTGATAATAGAAATAAAAATGGACAAATATGTAAAAATGGGTATTATATGGTTGGAAACAGGTCTCCACTTCCTGTTTTAAAATCTTGAACCTTCCCACCTTGATGATGACGCAGATGTGGACATTTGGTACGTCCACATGTCTTTCATTGAGACTCTGTCAAACCCTGTCAATTTTCCAACAGGTAAAACTGAAGCCCTCATGTTGTTCTGTACTGAACCTCCAGACTCACACGATGGCAGTGATTTTACCTTGTAAAACCCCTTACCTCATTCAGTTAATTTGTTTGTGGGTTTTAATCCTAAATAGTGTATTAAAACACCGCAGTGACTTAACAACAGAGGCTGCAGAATAGTCCTTTAATTCAGCAAACTCTGCTGGGTTTAAGAGTCTTCAGGGCTTCAGTTTTCCGTGGGAAAGGACTGTGTAATAGCACGAAAAAGCAGTGTAAATATTCTAAATATAGCAAACACTTAAACGGATATTGACTTTTAGGCTGTCGTTTATTAGGTGGTAAAACCGTTACATAAACTCAAAGTAACCCTTTCAGAGCCTCATCTGGTGACATGAGATTCCGTTGTACAGATGTCCCTGAACTACCCTCGAATCAACTGCTAATCATATATGTACAAACTAGAACACTGAGGTCATCAAACGCAGGGTTACTAGCGACTCCCAGAAATATTACAAAGAAAATGGGGGACGCAGCCTTTACTAACTATGCACCAAAGTTATGGAATACAATTCCAAAAGACATTAGAGAAGCCAGTTCACTGAATATATTTAAAACCAAATTAAAAACATTTTTATTCTCATCAGCCTTTGAAAGGAGATAAAAATGGGGTCACAATTCAGGAACCAGGAATGTGTGCTGTTTTTATTTTTCTTTAATTTTATTGTATTTCTGTTTTTATTTTTTATTTTATTGTATTTTAAATTTCATTTTATGTCTTGCACTCAAAAATTCTATGTATAATCAAATATTTTAATGTGCGTTGTTTTTATTTTTATTTTATTGTATTTCTCTCAAATTTCATTTTATTTCTTGATGTATAATCAAATCTTAATGTATTTTAATATTGTATTTTTTCAGTCAATGTGAAGCACTTTGGGCTACAATTTCTGTATGAAAGGTGCTATACAAATAAAGTTTATTATTATTATTATTATTATTAATCACTACATTCTCATACTCTATCAATACTAACAACTCACACTAGCATATTGTACAAATAGAACATTTTTTGCTACATCATCTGCAAGAAAAGATCAAGGAGTCTTTTTCGTCCAAATTAGTGTTGACAAGGGATTAGTATCTTTGGAGTAATTTTCAGTATCATGTCGATACTTTAAAGACTATAAGTTAAAATGTATGTATGTGATATTTAGTGGTGACATTGCCCAAACCTCCCATCGCTACAGTGGCTGTTGAAAACATGGAAAATCCATTGTTTGTATTTTTTGTCTGTTTCAGGAACTTCAAATTAATTTGGTCAACACTCAGACATAGCAGGTAATGTTAATGTGCCTTCACATTGAATGTCACTGATTTAAAAGAAGATGAAGTTTGAGCGTCTGTAGAAACATGGTGAGGCAACATGTTGTACATATAAATGACTCAATGTTACTTAATGAAAACTCATTTGTATGATTATTCTATAGCAAAACATAATTATGAATATTTTATCCTCCAAAATCCCCCTTAATCTTACACATTGGTCCTTTAGTTGTTTAATGGATGCTAAATAAAGGGTTATAAGATGTGTGTTTACATGCCCCAGAGTGTTAAACCAACACAAAGAGATCCCACCTGCTGTGAAGAGCCTAATCTGTTGGAAATGAAGTTTTATTTAACTACTTTACTGAAAAATTCCAGTTAATTAGTGGAAACGTGTTCGCCATTCGGTCATCTGTGAAGCCAGTAAAACTGAAAATGTCTGATTCTGAACCATTTTTACAATAATCTTTAGCCTTTTAATAGGTGGCCTTCAGACTTTTTCAGAGGTTTTCGATCACTTATGTTTTTTGTTGTTCTGTTTCTGTGTCCGTCATGTGTGAAACGACATATATAGAATAGATTTATTCCAACTAGAAAGAAATAATTGGAAAACGTGTTTACATGGTTATTAGGTGCCACTAACTGCTGACAGATTCTGAAAGTTTTATATCATACACCTCAAGTAGTTGTATTGTTTCCTGTAAAAAGGAATTTAAAAAGAAAAATACAAAATTTCTGTTTCCCAATACAACAAAAAAGCTAAGTGATGTTTTTAATCATGAGGATAAATCAGGCGATATCATTTGTGGGATGAAGCCATTGCTGGTATTAGTCTTTCCGTAGGATTAGTTGTTTCTAGAAAATCACAGACTTATCCTTTAAAATACTCATGAATCAATGATAAAGCGTAATTGGCTGATGGTCAAATACAAATACCAACAATCATGAGAAAACATAACATCGCAGCTGGAGTTAAAAACAGGATTTTTTAGGATTACCCCTTTTAAAACCGCTCACAGCTGTTATTTTTCAAGCCCCGTGTGAGCGGTCTGTTTCCGCTCATCATTAGTAGATATGTGGTTGTATATTTAGTAATTAGGCTTTTAAGCCTTCTCAGCAGCGTCTCGGGGGACTGTTTCACAAGGTCCTGACAGAAAGCCTGAAGCCTATCAAGTATCCCACGCAGCACCGGTCCTAACACCTGACGACATGGTTCTGCAGGGAGTTTCTGCTGTCACAATAAATCAGAACCAGACAGGATACAGTATAATCATGGCAGTGTCCTGTTTCACTCCCAAGTAAAATGTACACTACACGTGGTGGCCTGCGCCAAAACGTTGCCACAGCCACAGCGTTTGATGGTTGACTTGAGAGGAGTAATCCATGGGAGATAACATACAAAGACCTGCTGCTGGTTTATGTTGTAAGTCTCCCACTGTACTCTGTGATGTATTCTCCTGCCAGTAGCTTCTCTTCTTCCTTTTGCTTTTATAGCAGATGGAATAAATGGGATTTGTTCAAGAGAAAATAAGCTTAGAAGGTCTGTTTTATATCATATATACTGTAACATTTAGCTCATATATTGGTTATATTAGATTTGATTAGATCAGAGCAGATTATGTTGAATTTATTGTCACTGTTCGGATACAGTCAAATGTAAAATATGGCAAATAAAGAAAAAAATATCAGACAAACTTTTAAAAAAAAGTGCTCGTAGTTAAGGTAGAAGTACACTGGTGCAAAGGTACTTGAGCTGTAGTAGTCTGACACAATTTTTAAAGAGTTAAGCCTGTTTAGTTTTTAAAGCAAAAACACTGCAAATGCGCTGGTTTAATCTATTAAAATATAGTTTTTTTTTTTGTTTGTTTGTTTTTTTTTACATATTTTCATTCAGATATATGCACTGTGGAAAATTTGTGCATATTTGTGAGCATATGTTATATTTGTGCGTTAAGTTTGTGCCAGATGCTGATCATTACAACAGTGTGACTCATCTACAACTGTGATAATATCTTGATTTCTATGTAATAGGCTCAAGTTGTCCAGTGATTCTCTTCTAGATCCTCAACACTAGATACTGTTAGCTTACAGAACCAGTCAGCTAATGTAAACAAACGTCCAGCTCCCCTACATACTGAAGATTTAATGATAGTCCATAAACAAAACTGAACTTTTTTTTTTAATCTGACCTGTTGCTTATACCAATTATAATTTCAATCATCAATAAAGTTGTAAGCCTCTAGTCAATCACCTTCAGTAAACTTTAATCCAAATATCTGCAAAGAAAGTTAGCCATGTTCTTTTACTATCTATGATCGGTTCAAATCTACTCTTTGATAAACAGACACAATTTTTTTGGACAAAACGTTGATGAACCTAGACCTGACCAACACGGCTCTAACAGACTTGTACTGTAGACACTAGGCATGATGGGTAATCACATCATCCATCTCTCTTCTTGCCCAGATGTGCTTGATTGAGCCATTGCTTCACAGTGAAATCTTTCTTTTTCTTTAGTACACTCCTTGTTGTTTAAGAAATGAGAAGCTACTTGCTGCATCAGTTTGGATTAAATAACTTGTTGCATCTGAAACACATTAATCACATAACGCAGTAATTATCCAATGAAAGGAATCTAGCATCTGTTCAGGGACTACAGATGAAAACAGTCTTCAGCCTGACTCTGACACATTCAGCAATGTTAAAATTCATCGTCTCTGTCAAATAAAATGTTATTCGCTCTGTCCATAAGCCATTTCATTTTTACAAAGCTTTGCTTATTTCACAATGTTCTTTCAGCTCAGATCAAAGAATTGGCACAGTTTTGATGTTCAAACAATGGCTTTTTTGAGTAAAACTTTATTTTCAGTAAACTCCAGTGCAGGAACTATCCTAAAATGGTATGAGCATAGATAATTAATCCACTGGGGTTATTCCCGCACCACTTGAACCTCTTAGTTGAGAAACAGCTACTTATTATATTTATCTTTTAACCCTCCAAGACTGTCATGTGTTTTTTTTTTCTCTCAGAAATGTTCAATAACTTTTGAACCATTTATTCTGCACATAATCTTTCAAAAGTCAGATGAAATGGAGTTGATCACATTGCCAGTGGTGACATGTGTCCTATTTACATATTCAGGGGCTTCATAGTGAATGTGTTCAAACCCTGATACTGTGTAGAATTAATTCAACATACCGTACTTTCCGGTCTATAAGCCGCTACTTTTTTCCACACACTGTGAACCCACGGCTCTAAAATGATGCGGCTAATTTATGTTTTCTGGGCTAATGATCGATCCGGCTGATGAAGAAGGAAATAGAGCAGCTGCATGTAAGCTTGGCATCAATGAATCGATGGTGAGACGTTGGAGACAGGGAGGGTGCGGCTTATAGTCAGGTGCGGCTTATAGTTCGGAAAGTACGGTAATTTCTTAATTTTAGCCAATAACTTGCTATAACTTGAGATGAGATACCAAAAAATGCATTTAGAAGTCTAAAACATCCACATATAGTGCTCTAAAGAGGAAGTAATACTAATAATCAGTCAATCACTCAATCAAATTTTATTTATATAGCGCCAAATCATCATAAAATTTATCTTATGACACTTTTCACATACATTTAGAGCTGGTTTAAGGGGGAGACACATGGATGCACAGCAACCTGAACTAGAACCGTTAAAAACTAGAACAGCTGATGCTTTTATTACCACCAATAGCTAGAACCAATGTCCATAACTGTTAATACTACTACTACAAATATAAGTATTAGCAGTGGATATACTACAACTGCAAATGTTAGTATGAATAATACAAAACTCTACCATCTATGTAACTATATAATAAACACTAGCAGGACCACAGCAGGAGGTCCAGAGACGATCCAGGGAAAACCTGTAAGGTGATAAAGCACAGAGACTCCAGGGAAGAAGTCAGTTACATGTATTTGCTGGGGCATGAATAGAACAGAGGAGGAGGGAGGAGGTCAGAGAAGAGGAGGAGCAGAGAAGAGCTCAGTGTGTCATGATGAGTCTCCCAGCAGTCTGAGCCGATAGCAGCATAACCAAGAGCAACCTGAGCCACCCTAACTATAAACTTCATCAAAAAGGACAGTTTTAAGCCTACTCTTAAACATAGAGAGGGTGTCTACCTCCTGAACTGAGGCAGGGAGATGGACTAATAATAATAATGATAATAATAATAATAATAATAAATAAATAAATAAATAAATAAACTCCCTAAAAGTTCTATAAAACACAGTATTTTTATGGCAGTTCTTTGAAAACACTTCTGGTAAATATGTCTGTTCTAAAACTAAAACTGTAGAAGTAACATTAAATGATCCAGATGATTTTTGATGTTTGACACTGGATGCTGACTGATACTGTGGAACAGAAAGGGTCAGTTATGATAATTACCCCAGATATCTGAAGATTAATGTGCTGCATACTTTGAAAAATATTTGCCGAATTGTTCCATCTATAACATGGCTAATGAAATTAACCCAAGAGATAAGATGCAAAGATGCGTTTCTGGTTTATGTTGCCAGTCTGCAGCTGTTTACACTGATGTACTATCTTGCCAGTAGCCCCCTTTTTAGTTAAACCGCCTGTGCTTTGATGGCAGATGGAATAAATGGGATGCTTTCAAGAGAAAACAAGCCTAGAAGGTCTGCTTTATATCTCAACTTGTATCTTATAGCTTAGAAGTGAGGCGTTAAAGATGTTTGACAATGTTTAAAAACAAAGTGTTCGACGCCATAACTGAATGAAGCCTATACTTCAAAACCAAAGCAAATGGAGATGCCTGAAATATCAGAGTGGGGGCTCTCGCTAAGCTTCATAAAGATGAATCATAACGTCTAATTCTCACAAATTACCCAAACATTATGTAGCTCTCTCATTTCCACCACTGTTTAATCTGTGTCTGGAGTATTCGCTGTCACTTCATGTTGCAAACACTCCTTTCACTCTGGCAGTTCATTGTCTTTTGATGGGCCATAAAAGGCTCTGTTTGATGGATGATAACTCGAGGCGTCTCTCTTTGTTGTGGGATGTGACGACTGAGTGCATGTGAGATGTGAGGAGAAGACGCGGCGTGAATGGGAGATGTCATCGATGTCTTGCGCTGACACCGAGGCCTTAAGCACGAGCTTTGATCTCCGTGAATGACTGCAAAGCAAACACAAATAAAACATTCCATAGCGTTACTGTTTTCAGCCAGAAAGTTGCGAGTTACTTACTTGCTGCTTCTCAAACATTTTGCCAAGAGGTTTCTCGCTGATTGGCAGCTGATTTCTAGAAGCAGGAACGATTTAAGGGCGGACAAATTGGAATAGGTGTTCTCAGGCAGGTAGAGCATGCCTCAGCTTTTACCTGTATGCAAACCGTGATTTATCAAGAGAGAGGCTGCTCATGTCACTGCCTCCTGATCCGGTCCAATAAATATCGAACGCTCTATAGACCCCGGACTCCCCGCTGACCTTACAACATCTGCTCAGGCACTTACTCCTTTAATATATTAGCTGTGAGAACAGGGCAGGTGTTTTCAGCTGGAGCCAGAGTACATCTAAACCAGATTGTGCCTCCGGTTCACGCAATTGAATTAAAATGAGTCACCACCACCAGCTTTTCCCATAAAATAAAAGCACAAATAATGTTAAGCATGAAGGGCAGGTGGGAATATTTCATAGGGTTGCTTGATGGTGGCAAGAAAACTAGAAATTTAATTAATTGCAGCTAGCATAAGGGATCTATTGTCGAATGAAATGAAAATATATAAATCACTCTGATTAAAAACAAAAGGTTGCATGGCGCTGTGAATTGTGGCCGTTTGTTTCAGGATTTTCTTTGTAACTTTGATGTGCACTCACTAAAAATGTCTTCAGCTGTTTTGTGTAATAATACATTAGTAATTTAAGGGGATTAATATATTATAGTGCCTTTGACTTTTTTACTGGGTCGGTTTTTGTGCTCTTTTACAGGACGTTAATAGGAACTGAGGTCAGTTTTCTCATAAATACTGTACATGCACACTGTGGAGAAACATAATGCTTTTAACCCTTTATAGGACACTCATAGAAATACTCTGAAATTAGAATTTTCAACCTTGGTGTGTTATTGGACGTCATAACAAGACTGTATCACTTTCCATTTTTTAAATTTTCGTGTAGAAAATCAAGGTCAGTGAAGTTACAATATTGGTTCATTGTCCATAAGTGGCAATTTTTAAAAAAATCCAAGAAGTAAATATAAAAAATACTTAAATTTCACTTTTAGAACATTAGACCAACATAAATGCTGATCCACACATCTGTCAACATCCACATTATCCCTTTGAACATCATTCTTTACATTAGTACCATTACTTCATGGTACCTAACAAAGCAGGTACACTCACTGTACATGCAGAGGTGGACCTTACAGACCCTGTAGACCACATTGGACATGAGATTGTTGACTCACTGTCCTCACTGTAACTGTTGATGTAACTTTCTTGTATGCAGAAATTGTTAAAAATAGTCACTTGCCTGATAAAGGGTTAAAGACTGTGATGCCATTGCTGTTCTTCCGCTCAGTGATGGAAGGAATATTAAAACTACATAGAAAAATGCATTCAAAACTTCAATTTGGCTAAAGCACTTAAGTATTACCAACAAAATGACTTAAAGTATGAAAAGTACAAGTAGTGATTGTGCAGTAAAGTAATCCCTGTGAGTGTTTTACTATTATTTATGATTTTATGTTTTGGATTCATATACATGCTACTGCTGTCGTTTTTCTGTGTTTAAACAAAGCATGGGGTCTTTTCCTAACCCTAACAGAGTACTGTCAGTATTTAATCTTAAACAACTTAACAATGCTGCCATACAGACCAACAGATATTTTGGTTGGTGTATCTTGTAGCTGCAAAACTCTCATATTATATGTGAATAATTTGCATTTTTGTTTAATGAGTGACAGTGAACAGTGGTTCCCAAATGATTTCAGCTCAAGACCCAAATGAGAAGTTTGGTGTCTCTTTAGGACCCAAACTTATAAAACATGTCATGAATTGCCATAGCTCTATATTTTTAATGGACTCCTCCAAACTCAAAACACTGTCTCTAAAAGCTACCGGACAATTTCATCTTCTTTAGCAGATGAAAAAGTACAATACTACAACATTAGATATAGTAGAGTAGAAGTATGAAGCTGCAGAAAATGGAAATACACAACAAATTTTTGTACTTATAATCCTGCAACGCTGTTACAACTGAAAAATAACAAAGGCTAAAAAATGGACTGTCCTGGAATGCATCTGAATTGAGCATTCTTCTCTCGTACTATAAGAGAAAACCAAACCTGACTGGCCCTCAACACAAGCATAAGCTATACATAATTTTTTTTTTTGTTTTCCCCAAGTAAAACATCATCCCAACGGGCTGATATTTGTTTGTTTGTACATATAAAAACAGAGCAGCAGAGACACCACAAAAGAAAACACAGGATGTGAAGGTGAGACTGGGAAAAAAAACACCTCCAGAGGCTTTACAGAGAGAATCTCCCCTCTGTAAGCATTAAAAACAAATACAGAAGTCATATAATCCACGAGAGTAAACAAACAAGCAGACTGAAAATAAAGAAGCAAACGCTACCGTAGTGGATTTACAGGTGGTTTCTCTGTCTCTGAAACTCTGTACCCGACTGGGAGATTATAGACCAATGATGATTCGAGCTCGGATCCAAAAGCAGCGAGATGTTTCAGAACAATGTATTATTAATTAAGATGATTTTTAAGCCCCGGGACAGGACTGATTGATTTTTCAACTCTACATAAGTTGTATTTTTAATATTATAGCCATGAGTTGACGAGAGGGTTTGCTCTTGAGCTCACCTGAGTGGGTGTAACGCAGGCTGAAACCATATCTCAGTCCTCCTGTCAGCTGAAAATGAGTAATGTGCTGCAGATCATAGCCCCAGGAAGAAGCCATATTTGAAATCCCAGATACCTTAACTTGACCCCTGTCATTTCCTTTAACAATGTATGTGCCTTTTTTTTATTCTTTTGTGTCTTTTTCTGCCTTTATGTTATACACAGCACTCCTTAGCCATCTGGTTTTCATTTCCTGCGAGGTTCAAGATGGTAGAGTTAAAGAAAAAAAAGGAGCCTCGTTTGAACTGAGGGCTAATGTAGTCAGGATGGGATCTGTCACTCAGTCTATTGCATGTTGATGACTAAGGGCAGTTTCAGCTGTAAGCAGTCCATGATTTATGGACACCGACTGAACTCTTGTAAGCAAAAGCCAACTAGGAGTTCAGAGCAGCAACTGGGCCCTTTTTTGGCCGCGGCTCCCTGCGTTTTCTTTCCATTCATGCCAAAGTATTTCGCACGGCAATTAGCTCCGTCCTCATTTGGGTCTGCAGTCCCACAGGGTTAGCAAAGTCATTTATCATCCTCAGGGCTTGGAGCCGCACAGCTCCGTCTCAGGTAGTTTTTTCTGTAAACAGTCACTGGGCCGGCTCTTTGCATTTCACCAAATGAGCAGCAGATACAGTAGTTTTGAGGTTTCCCATCCATCCATCTGTCGGATGCTTTGCTTTTTCTATACAGGTGTGAAGGCAAAAGGGAAATGTCATTTTCGCATGGCTCATTTGTCATATGGTAACTACATAGTTAGAGTGAATAGAGTGATGACAATACGGGCCCCATGCTTTTTTTGGAAGGTCAACTGCTTTAAATTTGGAGAGCAGACTTCAAAAAAAGAGCAGCTAAAGAAAACCGGCTAATGAGCAGGGATTTTTTTGTTTGGTCTTTCAGTTTTGTTTTTGATTTGTGGATTAGTTTTATGGGCGAAAAAGGAGTTTATTTTATTTTATTTTGAGGAATGTTATAGTTAAGTCTGTTTAGTCTCGTTCTTTCAGATATTGTGAGGATTTATAGCAGCTAAAAAGGTCAAATGAAAGACTCCACAACATCACGTAGCCTATAATTTACAGTATTCCTGTTTAGTAAAGGTCTGATATTTCATTCCCCTAAAACAATAAACCATTAACATTGCTTGACCTATAGCAAAACTTTTCTGTTGGTGCCAGGAGCCAAATCAACAGCAAAACCTTTAAGTAGTTTGTATTCAAATATAGTAAAAAACACAATGCAGCATAGTAGTCAAAGCATTCTAATACAGTTTGTCAGATCCAGAAATGTGCCACAGAGCCTTTTTATATAGTAGATGATGAACTGAAACATAAACTTATGTAAAATCTTGTCTTGCTTTGTGTGTGACTAGTGTGTTGCTAACTCGCTAGCATTAGCTGTTTGTTATGAAATCAATTACTGCATTTGAAAGCAAACCTCCTTTTATTCAGTACTGTCTATTGTTTTGACTTTGGAGGAATCAGTAAAAATATTAGACATTATGGTAAATCATAAATCATTTTAAGTTTGAGTCCCAGAAAATGCCACATAGATCTTATTTGAGCTACAGAGTTCTGAACCCCTTTCCAGTAGGACTATGTTTCTTAAATGGAGCCATTTTCAGAACATATTGTTTGCCCATCAAGTAGCTACTTTTTCTTCTTCTTTGGAGTTTTATGGTAGTCGATATTTTCCAATCTACATCAACATCACCCTCTGACACTAGTCTCTCACTGTGTCATTTCCATTGTGCACCCTTTTTTAGGTGATATATCAACAAAAGTACAAATCTTTCTCTGCCAATTTCAGTCTTTGCTTTTGTTATCTGTAATAACCTTGGAGCACATGTTAAAAAAGAGCAGTCAAAAATAAAAATTTTGCTAATGAGGAGAATTTTTTTTTTTAGATCATTAATGATTCAAAGTCTTTTTTTGCGAACAGAATTTATAGAGCTTTTTAATAGCAGACTTGACATTTAGCACATGTTTACACAGATACAGATGTAAGATATGTAACCTTGTTAGGTGCACATTTAAAACTATTCATGTTTCATGTTGATCTATGCTTCGAGTTATATTGAAACCTAAGTGTTGGCTCCACTGCAAGTATTTATATAGCTTCCAAATGCCTGTGGGGCGTCATTAAAACACATATTTGAGCAGGCAGAGCCGTAAACATATGCTGGATACATTTTTGTGCTCTTTGCCACAACATCTTCAGAGGCAGCCAGGAAAATAATTGAACTACAGTATGTGCATTTTTCTATTTTCAGATCTGTCCTTGGAGAGACGTTACTTTACAAAGAGCTCGCCAACTGATTCTGAATCCATCATGAGCCCAAGCTGCGTACTGCAGTCTGTGTCGCTGCTTTGTCTTTATCCATCAGAATTAAGGAATTAGATTAAACTCCTTGGTTTTTTTACTCCCTCTTAAGTGGAGTCACACTGCAGACTTTGGCCCAGAGGTTACAGGGAGTATCAGAGGGGACTAATTGTCAAGGTTATGTCTCAGCAGATGATTGATGTGAGGCCAGGCTGTTTTTGTCAGCCTGTCAGGTGGCTGGAATGTTTAATGTTCTCATTATTGGTTGCTCTGTTGTGTATATTTCTCTGTCAGCGCCGCTGAGCCATCTGAACTGCCAGAGCACTTCAAAGGCCTGCAGGTCATCCGTCTTCCTCCTGACGCCCTGAATGTTCAGCCTCAGCTGAGTGCTGGTGATTTGTTATGACTTGAGAGCCAGCTGACAGACAGGTCTCCTATAAAAAAGCATGCACCCATTTCCCTTTTGTCGTGCAGTGAAAGCATCGCTGCTCCTGTAAAGGGGGGAGGGACTGTCACAGGAGGCTGGCACCTGACAATTGTGTCATCTCACTAATTTGCAGACAGGAGGACTTGAAGTATTTTGTCTACTTTTATTGCCTCATTGTGGATTTTTGGTTCAGTGTCACAGACACCCACAGGTCACCATCTGTTGTGGAGGGCCACAGGGCTGGAGAGGGATCACACTATATTAAGACATACTTTATATTCATCCGTATGTTTCATTCACATCATATCAGCTATTAATTTCCCCTTCATAAAAAAGCTAAATTCTGACTTTTCTACATATATAACTAAGTACACTTACTCAAGTACTGTTTTTTTATTCCTCAAGTAATTAATTCATGTACATAATTTATGCATATGCATACCTGTACCCAGCTGCATCTGTCATTTTTACTTCATTTCTAACCACTGTAGTGACTTTTCAGAATCCAATTTTTCATTCCTTTCATGGTTCTAAATGTTTGTGACAAACTGAAAGATAAAGGCTTCCTTTATTGAATTCTCTTCTTTAAGTTGAATTAACTTTTTAAAAACCCTCTCAGATTGACTGGAAAATCGACAAAGCTGAAAATGCCTGGTTTAGGCCAGAGTTCTTAGAGATGTATAGTTCTCACAGCAGACACAGATCCTATAGAATATAATGCATTGCTGTTGATTAAACTACTAGCAGTTTATAAAGTAGCTGAAATATGTACATGTATAAATACAAACAGCTGTAAAATATAACAAACGTTACACAGCGGGGACATGAATCAGAAGCATCATATATAATAGTAAAAACACTGACAGGGACTATTTTAATACACATCAGCTACTTTGTACATTTTGCTGCTAATACTCATATTTACTTTAATATTGTTAATGCAGAAATTTTGCTAGTAATATTATTATACTATACATTATACTATGCTATATTATATTATTATACAATAATATTATAGTATTTTCAGTGCAGTACAATATAGCAGTGATACTAAGGGCAAACAAACATGGATGTTTCATGTCAGTAAAACCTTGTCATTAAAGGTATTAAAAATGTTAATACTGAAGAGATTTTGCTCACACATTCAATTTAGTGTATACATCGTAAAATGCGTACTGTACATATATAGACATACTTTTTGACTTTGCTGTTGTTTTCAATAAGTCCACAATCCTTCTCAAATTAACTTACGAATTTACACATTTTGATTAACAAAAGCTCTACCATCTTCAACTGTTGAAATAAAAAGTGCAACTTTGCTCTGCAGTGTTACATCACCCAGCTAATCACCTTTTTGGTTAATCAAACATACAAGTGCACATTCCTCCAGGATTAAGTTACAATGAGAATGTCATATTTTTACTATTTAGCTCCAGACAGCTGTGAAATAAGAACACATAATTTCAATAATGAAGTTCTCGTGGTACAAACACCATCCTGTGAGTTCCTCGCTTTCTGTCTGAACGTGACTTTACTCCATCATACGCCACAGGACTGTTCTGTGCTAAGCTAAGCAGAGAGGATTATGGGAAGAATAGCAATGTCTGCAAAGGCAGAGAGAGGTGAGACGCTGAAGACAAGAGGAGGAAACCAGAATCCAAATCTCAATTCTTTTCCCAGGCCCTTGTACAAGATTGATTGTTTTCTGCTGATCTAATTTTGGATCATACAAAAACAGTCCATTTGTCTCAAAGAAAAATGATGTGCCACATGGTGCAGATGGAAAATTTTTTTTTGAAAGCACAAAAAGATTAAAGAGAAACTCTGCTCCTCAGCCCTAATCACGAGCTGTAGATTACTCTGTCGATTTAAGCAGATGGCAGGCTTGATTCTGCAGGCTCTCCTGTATATTAATGAACAGCAGTCTGTTATATTTGACTTAGGTAAGTGAAACGTCCATCACCTGTAATGGTCTGCCAGCTGGCGTTATGCATTTTGCGCCACTTTGCCTCCAAGTGGCATTTTTCATTATTGAAGGGACATTTTTGTCGCCTGCTAAGTTTCCATCATTGTCACTGTTCTGGTAAATATTTTTTCTCACCAGGAAGAAAAGTCACCAAGTTGTGTCCACAGCTAATTTCCTCTCATAGGTCAAGGCAATAATTCTGGCACTAAAACTGTCACGCTGGGCGAAGCACACGAGTTCGATAGTAAGTTGATTAAGGTAGCCTGTCGACATGACTGCAAACACGGCAATACAGTATGTTAACAAACCTAATAATAGGAAGGGAGATATAAAGTGTGGGGGATGGCTGCACAATTTCTGGCCAGTCGTGTGTCTGATACAACAAACAGTGACCTTAAAAACGGCTTGTGTGGCTTTGGTTTATTGTTAGTCAGTCTGAAGGATAGTGTTTTCTTTGTCCTCCTAATACGCTGGCTCTGCAAAAGAATATTTTTTGTTTATGACTATGAGTTGAAAGTATTTTTATTTAAGCCCTTACATCTTTGAGGTACCTGTACTTCCTATATTTCTTAGGCAAATATGATACTTCCTACTGATCTGTGTTTATCCAAGAGCTGCAGTTAGTTTGTAAAATAGTTGTAATTATTAACGGATCAGTCATAAAGTAGACGCATGCTGAAATCCACCTAGTTTACAATCATAATAGGTAAATTCCTCGCTCCTTTATGGTGATTTGTTGCTTCTCTCAGTCAGATGTGACAGTAAACTGAACACTTGATTGATTGATTTGATTGAATTATTGTGCTTATAATGTGCCCAGGCCATAATGGGCCACAAGGCGCCATTAATCAGCCAAAGGAACTAGAGCCAGCGTACCACCATAAATTATGATTAATACTAAACAAACAAACCATCCTGACAGTTTTCTGAGCTGTTGAAACAAAGACAACCAAATTATGAAGAGTAGCTTTAAACAACCAAAGGATTTCTGGATTTTGAGTCCAAAACATTTACATTCAGTGTCATTACGCTCTTTGGCAAACAGTTCTCAGCAATATTTGGATTTATGGGCAGTTTTATCAATGAGGAAAATAACTTGTTGCAGCCTTATTATTCTGATTACACATTAATAAGATCCGAAACTAATGCAAAGTTTTCAATTACTAGTAATATGCGGTGGTGGAATGTAACAAAGTATTTGTACTTTGTTACTGCACTTAAGTACATTTTTACATATCTGTATTATGTACCTTACATAAGTAAATATAATAATACATACGTTTGATTTTACTTTACATTTTGCGGCAGTTATCTGTACTTTCTACTCCACTACATTTCTACAATTTATGTTGTTACTCGTTACATTTTATGAACACAATTTCCTCAAAATCTTGCATGAAAAAATAATTATCCTACTGATTGCATTGTGGCGTTTGCTATTGCATCAGGTGACTCTGTTAGCTCCAGTGATGGCAGAGCATGCGTTTGGTAGCTGAGACTCTGTTTAAATTTTTGTGGAAGCTGCAGATGTCAAACTAATACTGAAATCCATTGTGTTGAAAGGACAAGTAAAACCAAACTAATAACACAAAAAAATCATAATTTTTCAGCAATAGTGTCATTACGTTTGTGGTGCGTGTTCAGTGTAGGAAGAGATGGTAAAAATGGGCTTTGAAGGGAATTTCTTGTGAGCAGGAAGCGCTTGCATGAAAGAAAACATACCACCGCGTTTCTGTTGGTGGAAAAATGCATCACATGGACCAATAAGAGAAGCCCATACTGCACCAGTTGTAAAGTTGTGGAAGTAACGACGACGGAAAAGAGACAGCAATAGGATTAGCTAATGTCAAGATTTCAGAAATTTGTGCATATTTAGTGTTTTTTGAGTGTATAATTAGTGTGTAGTGTGAGTCTGTAGTGTAGTTTTGTTTTGTATGTCTGAAAAATACTGCTCTTTTACTGCTCTTAACGGGGCACAATGTTTAGAATACTTTTGCAAGTAAAGAAATGATTTAAAGATATATCATGTCTTAATTGGTTTAACGGAGTAAATTAGTGGGTAATACCTAGTAGATAACTTGTCATAACTACATTCTTGATCAAAATGGCACAGCTCAGACCTTGAGACAACCCATTGCATGAGTGCTTTTACTTAAAAAAACCCAAAAACAACCAAAACAAAATAACTTTAAAGTAAATTTAAATGTAAGTACTTAGCCTAGTACTTTTACTTTAGTCAGATGGTTAATGTAGTACTTCTTTTACTTGAGTATACAGTATATTTTGCTGTATATTTGTACTATTACTTGAGTACTAAGCTTCAGTACTTCCTCCACCACTTGTAATGTATAATAACATAATTTGTAGTTTCAGAATCTTGACTAAAATCTGTTGTTCCTGATGTGTTTCATTATTTAGAGACAATAGAAATGAGGGACTTTGACCTTTGATCACATTTTTCTCCACATCTTCTGTTTTTATTTAAAGTTTCACTATAATGGAGGAGGATGGACTGATGAAAAGTACTTTTAGAGAAATTACAAAATATAATACATTAATCTACAGTCCTGTGGAAAAGTCCTAGTTCAACATTAGGTTTGTTGGTTTATTAAAGTTCTAATGACCACGCATATGCATTTCTCAGTCTCTGTATTAAGATCCAATCTGGATATATGTGAAGCATGTACAGCAGGAAAAACAAATATTTCAGGGTAAAAACGTCCTCAATAAGCCACAGTGGTTGTATTTAGTGTGACCTCTGTTGATACTTAACATGTTTTTAACCCCTTTGTTCAAATAATATGAGACTTATTACATTACTTTTCTGACGTTTCTGTTTGCGTTGCTGCTTGTCATTGGGGTCAGGGGTCAAACTAGAAAGTGACTTTAACCCTAACAACCCATTTAGTTCAGGTTTTTGTGTGTGTATTTTAAGACTGTGCACATATTTACTGGATTTTCTTGTATTGATGAAGAGGAGTGAATGATAAATAAATGTGTGCTCATGTCAACCCTGCAAAAACAGCAAAACTAAAGGCGGATTAAGACTTTTGTGCATCAAACTATAAATTAGTGGACGAAGTGTTCAGATTGTCATTACTGATTAATTATTTTAGCTAGTTCAGGAATTATTTAGTCTACAAAGTGTCTGAGAATAGCAAAAAGTGTTCTTAAACTGTTCTCAGCCCTCATTCATCTATGGTTTCAACAGCAACATGAAACTGAGATTTTTTTCTGTTCTTGTAACCATGATGATACCAACTTTTCCTGACCTTAACTAAGTTGATCTATCACCCAAAATTAACCAATCTGTGGCTGTGGCATTGTCTCATCTTAAATACAGTAGAGCAGGGGTGTTAAACTCATGTTAGTTCAGGGGCCACATTAAGCCAAATATGATCTGAGGTGGGCCAGACCAGTGAAATAATAACATAATAATATATAATTAATGTCAACTCCAAACTTTCCTCTATGTTTTAGAGTGAAAAAAAATAAAATTATGAGATGAAAATGTTTACATCTACCAACTATCCATAAAAACAATGTGAATAACATGAATAAACTGAAATTTCTTAAGAAAACTAAGTGCAGTTTTAACAATATTGTCTCAGTTTATCATTTGCACATGTAAATTACAACGTACAGATCACAGTGGATCAACAGATGCATAAAACATTTAATAACAAGCAGAATTTTGGTAAACTTGCACTTTAGACATTTCAGAATGTTTGTATTTGTTCAGATTATTTGTGTTTTTGTGAAATGATTGTTTGTTTTAGTGTATATACAGTAAAATGACATGAAAATGCTTACATTTACTAAGTGAAAAATTTGGAGTTGTGAATATTTATAGGTTATTATGGTAGTATTTTACTGATCCAACCCACTTGAGATTAAAGTGCTCTGTATGTGGAACCTGAACTAAAATGATTAATATCTTAAGTGTAATTTTTGCATTTCATAAATTCATCCCATGGGCCGGATTGGACCCTTTGGCGGGCCGGATTTGGCCCCTAGGTCGCATGTTTGAGACCTCTGCAGCAGAGGGTTTGTACATGTGAATGTTTTGTAGTATTATGTTTTTTTCTCCTGCTGCCAGTAGGGGCGCTAATCTACCAAAGTCAAACCACATGTTAGATCAGTCTGGTTGGAGCAGTGGAAGAAGTATTCATGTACTTAAGGTGCTAAAGAGTACAAATATACACTAGAAAAATACTCAGCTACAACTCATGATCTTACTTAATAAGTCTAAGTATTAATGGCTAAATGTATTTGTTTCTAAAAAGTGTGTTTTTAGTTCAGAAAAATAGGGCTGTTTTCAGTTTTATGTCTATGCATTTTCCAGGAATCCAAGAGGGTTTTTAAAGGGTATCTGTGGACCTTTAAAAAGTCTTAAATCTGTCCTAGATTAAACCTTATTTATCCTTAAAATTAACCCTTAAATCTGACACTCACAAGCCTTAAAAATTCCACAGACATAATACATGATATTGCTATATTTGTTTTGGAAATCTGTGTAAAGAATTCATCAAATGTGTACTTAGTGTTGGTCATTTTAGTCTAATGGAGATGGGAATGAATAGATCCTTCGGCTATCATTCATGGGTGGAGGGGTTATGGTATGAGCTTTAGCAGCTTCAACGTCAGTAGCAGAAGCATTAGTCATGGACAAATGGAAATGTAATGTTAGCTGGACTGAAATGTGGTAACATAACTATATTGTGCTGTTATGTGAATGTAAGGTCTTAAAATTGATGAAAGATGCCTTGAAAGATCATCTAAAAAAAACCCATATATTTGGCTTCATCAAACCTGCTGATAACCTGTTTTAAAGTCATTATTTAGCTTAAAAATGAAGAGATTATGGTACTCAACTATTAAAGGAATTACAAAGATTCACAATCAGTACATTAGGAGATAGAGGATTTTCTATGGACAGGAAGGAGATGAAAAACTATAGTCTGAAAGAAAAAAAAAAGCTGTCAGACACTGTAGAATAGAGTATCGTACAGTACTAGTCGTTATAATAATAAATGGTGCCAGGTACAAGAAACCCCGCCCCTCACACGTAGTGTAGCTAATTTTGGCATCAGTCCAGCTGATGTCATCACGTCTATGCGTGTGCTGATGTCAGCATATCAATTGCCTCTATATATGTGCCAAGTTTGAAGTAAATTGAAACAAAATCGATGTTTTTATAGACATTTAGAATTCTGCCTATTATAAGTAAATGGGAGAAGAAAATTATTTTTAAAAATTATACATTTTTTTTTAACTTTTTTCCCCAAAATGTAATCACATCTATTCTGGGTCACTGGCAATCTATAAACCCAGTTTGGTGTGAATTCAACCAATAGTTTTGCTGTGACAGACATTTAAATTTTCACCCCTTATAAGTAAATGGAGAAAAAAATAAGATTTTAAAAATTCTTAAAAAATTTGAACTTTGACCTACTGTTCCCAAAATGTAATGAGATCTATTCTGGGTCACTGTCAATCTATAAACCCAATTTATTATGAATTCAACCGACAGTTTTGACTCTAAAGTGTTAACAATCAAAGAAACAAACCTAACCAAAAACACTCCTTGCCTTCCCTTCGGGGGGCAGGGTAATAATAGTAGTGATAGTACTCAAGACTTTTTACTTACCTCTAGTTACATTCCAGCACTAGGTTGACATTATACTTTTAAAGCAGGACTTGTACTGTAGCTGTATTTTTTCAGTGTTTATTGTTAAGTAAAGGATCTGAGTACTTCTTCCACCAGCTTCTCTAGATCTTCTGTCATCCGTCGCTGACATTAAGACCTGTTCACTGAAGAAACTGATTGCCTTTGTCTCAGATTGTCAGTCTGAAGGGACTGCTGAAAACCTAAACAGGCAATGAACACATGTTTGCCAGCCCGAGCACCCAGAAACTCCTCCATGAATATGCCAAGCCTAATTTTAAACCAACAGCGGGGGAACTTTGGCTGCGTTTCCCAACCAGAGAGCACGAACAGCGAGGAAGCACAATGCCAGTGTGTCATACATTTAAACACTGTTAAATTAAAGGCTGTTTACTGTTCGCAGAGGCCATTCATCTTACTCAATGTTAGTCTGCTTCTTGCAAATTTGTCAGTAAGAGCTTCCACATGCCAAGATGAGGAAGAGGAGGAAGGAGGGAAAAAAAAGTTGGGGTTATCAGAGGAGGTTTTCATAGCGTGTCTTTTCAGTCAGCCTGTAGTTAATTAGCCACCTCCACACAATAAGGCCATAAGTCATTAATCACCCGGACCCGAGCTGAAGCCGACTCACTGTGAGCAAGACGTTCGGAGACAAAAAGTTTGCTGCTTATGACAGACTTCAAAATGGCCCCTGTCAGTGGTGTGTAAATTACAGGGCATGTTGAGTGCTGAAAGACAAGGGCCCACTGTTTAACTCACTGTTGCTCTTTCCTCTGCTTTGTGTGTTGACAGACTCTCTTCAAGGGAAAATTCCCCTTCTCTGCGTTTCCCGTTGGCTCGGACGCGCTTTATTGTGAGCGCACAGAACACACAAACACATTAGGATAATCTCAAACCCCGCTCGTTTTACGACGTTAATCAAAGGCGACTACTCCAAAGGTCAGCGGCTGAGTAAAACCCAGCTTTAACTTTACATTTGTTCGGTTTACTTTGCTTGTCAGAGGCAGGAAATGATGGAGTGATGATAAATACAGCGCTTGTTTGGAGAAGCAAAAGACTTTCTCCTGCAAAAATAAACCGCCATGTTTTCCCTTGGATGATGGAAGACACACTTCGCAGTAGAACGAGCATGCTAAAGGTCATCGGTTTTTTCCTCCGCGGCTGTAAACAGAGGTCCGCCGGCCTTTCCAGAGCACATGAGCACTGAGGGAGAGTTTATTCAAAGCAGCAAAAGTTTATGTAACAACTGGGAAATCCCTTGATTGGAGCATTAATACAGCTGACAAAACAGTGTGAAACTCATTATGACACGGGGCGGTTGACGTCTGAAAGCTGGTTTTATGTAGGTGACGATGTTCACAGCTTTAACAGAGGTTGGACAGTGCAACAACACATGGCGGGCAGCTGTGGTGAAACGCAGCCCTGATGTGTTCGCCCTAAGGTTAAAGGTCAGGACTCTTCTGGTGGAGCAGAACAGGTGGGACATCCCCGTGATTCAGCGCTGAGTCACGAAAACATCCACTGTCTCATGTCCCAACTGTATTTTATACTTAAACAGAAGGGAGACGTTGATCTTTTCTGTATCACAACATCATATAATGGGTTTTCTGTAAAATCAGTTGAAGTTTTATATAAAATGAGCACATGGAAAGGCCTGTTTCCAAATGATAAACTCAACAAATAAAAATACATAACAATGCAATATGTAATAACAGGGACGCAGTGTACAAGAAACCCACGTTTTATAACAATAAACCACCTGAACACAATGTGTAATACATTTTTCCACATTTTATAGTAAATGTTAAAGTTTATTGCAAAATGACAAGTTTCCAAATGAAATTAAATATCAGCTGCACTAATTGATTATTTGTTAACTAAGCACCTTTTGTTTTGACTATCATTTAATCAGTTTGAGTCAGTTTTTAAGAGAAAAATGACACTGATTCGAGTTTTTTTTTAATTTTACTATTTTGTGTTTTATTTATTTATTTTTTTTACTATGGATAATGTAGTATCTTTGGGGTATGGAACAGGCACTTTTTTTATGCCTTTTTTTTTTTTTTTTGTTAAATTGTATATTAAAAATGAAAATAAACATTACTCACAGCTGTACTTCTGTAGGTTTAATGGTAGATGATAATTGACTCTGGTCTTAACAGTAACTACAACTGTTTTTTTTTTATCACATTTATCAAACAAATGCATCCAAATTTACTGAATTTATCATAAAAAAGCTTTTGTTTGACAACTGCCACAGGGCTCTTCTAAAAAAATACACCAACGAATTTAAGCTTAGTAAAAAACACAGGGAAATGCATCACATTTTACTTTATTAAATAATGAAATGAAGGTTTTGTCAAGATAAATATGACCTGTTGATGATACAGCACATACTCATTTGACTATTTTAAAAATCTTTTTATGTAGAACCTTTTGTACAAAGTTTTGATTGAACATCTAAAAAAAAATTAGTATTTGTGAATAAAAATGTAGTAAAAAACACTTTCTCTGTCGTTGCTGTGAAGACAGAGTTAGCTGTGTTTGAGTGGTCTGGTCTATGTCCTGAACCGGAAACTTTTCACCAGTTTTCTGCTCCATGTCAGACTTTTCAGACTCAAACCACATCCATGTGGCAAAAATATCCTGTCTTTTCGATCCAAGTTTCTCGTTTTGCCGTCTTCGTACTTCTGTGGTGCGTTCACTGTCCTCAAGGTTTGTTCATGTTATCTTCAGATTCAGATTTCCCTCTTACATCTGTAATGGGGAATGCAGAAACGTATGCATATCTGAAACATATTAGGTGTCATACTAAACATCTGTACTGTTTATCACCATGTCCTCCATCATACCATAGTGTCTGATTTAATCTAATAAACATTTTCTTGGATTCATGTGATTTACTGATGACTTTAATCACCCTTAAAATGTACAACTTTGACTCGGGGACAACAAAATCCAAAACAGACAACAACCTCTCCTGATCCTTCCCAGGCTCAGTCTTGTGTTGCGATTGACGTAATTCTGAAGAAAATATTACAGCCTCTAAAAAATTGGATCCTTAGGCCAGATCTGAGGTTGTTTGGATTTAAAACACACAAAAAAAACTGATGCTGACAAAGCCTCTGGATGCAAAAAGTACAAGAGCTGGTTTTATTGTCAATAAATCTCTTAAATAGTTAATAGTAAACAGTCAATTGGTTGCATGTTAAATCTATAAACTGTAAATAGTGATGATAATAATAATCTGAAGATGGAGTTAAATTTTTCTTTACGTATTTGTTTGGATGAACTTACTTTTGTTTCCCAGAAACTAATAGTTGAAGCTGCGGAGCAGTCATAGTTGCATTTGCAGTAGCAAGCCTGTGCAGATTTCAAAACACAAAAAATGTAATTTAAAGGTCCAGATTTAGGAGGATTTAAAGTAAAAATAAACTCTATTGTCAGCTAATGTATTGGAATTAGTGATAATGAAAGAGTGTCAAACAAAATGAATGTATGACTTTTCTGTGTTTCTTTTTTGAGTTTTTTTTTTTTTTTTTTTTTTAACCCTACTTTAGTTCACTTTACGTTTAAATGAGTAGTCTGAGTGTTTCCTTGATAGCAAATTAAACAGATTATTTACAATAGTTTTAATTTAACTTTTTTTTTTGTTTTTAAACCAAGTTGTGCAGCTCTACTATCTCTAAACCAGGGTAAATCTTCATTTTTCTTCAATCCACTACATTACCATTGAAAAATATGTAGACATGTTCTTGCCACTCATTTGTAGATGTAGGTTAATTATGCTAAATAATGTCATGATTAAAGATAAATAAAGTAAAACAACATGCTTAAACTGAAAACTACGAAAGAGGATTAGGGCCACTGGAAAAAAATATTTAAAAGTAAGGTCCAATATATATATTTTTATTATTATTCTCAGAAAACGTCAGAATTCTGAGGAAAAAAGTCAATTCAGACTTTTTTTTTCTCAGAATTCTGACTTTAATCTCAAAGCAATAATAATAAAAAAAAATTAAAACCGTCGGAATTGTGAGGAAAAAAAAGTCTGAATTCTGACATTTTTCTCAGAATTTTGACTTTAATCCCAGAATTCTGACTTTTTTCTCAAAATAATAATAAAAAAATATATTGGATCTTTTTTTTTTTCCCGGTTGCCCTAATCCTCTTCCATAGAAAAGTAACTGCATTTAAAAAAATTAAAAAAAATACAGAAGTTAAATTTTGTAGAAGAATGCAGCAAATCCCCACAATTAAAGAATCAAATGAGTAAGTGAATCAGTATTTTTGCTACAGTTTTTAGCTTTGGATGCTATAAAATGCTACTGATTGCACTCTTAAAATACCTGTTGTGTTCTAAAGTCACATGGTGTTGTCTGACAGATCACCTGTTTGTGTCCAACACCCAGAGACTCAATATACCTGAAAAAAATATCAAGTTGTTGTGAGAAAAAGCTCCAGAAAACATGTGATCTTGTGTTACAAAACAGGATAAATGTTAAAACTTTGTCCCAAAACATTAGTTGATCAAATTTTATGCAGTATTTTCTACATATAATTGTACTCATGTGATTTATCTGTTATTTTACAGAATAATTGATGCACTTAAGCAGTTGATCCAAACAGGAAATGATCTTATGCGACAAAATAAGACGCATGCTTTTGTTTTGGTGCTTATTCTCCTCCGTCTCGTTTACTTTAACTAAACTTTTTCCAGCCTCTTTTTCCAAAAACTGCCCTCATATACATATGGTTTAGTTTGTACATGCTTAAATGTCACCTTTCTATGGAAACATACAAAATCTTGCTTTGAAAATAAACTGTGAAGTGTTTGACTTTTAGTTTATACTGTGGGAATAATCTTACAAACCATTATATATACAACTACTGTACATGTGATCAGGTTGTTCTACTGATGAGACAAAAGAAAAAAGCATTTATAACCTTTTTTTCCTAATAGGAAGTGATATGAAATGTAAACTGAAAAACGTTGGACTGTGTTGCGTTTTTCTGCTGCTTATTCGCTACCGTGCACCTATAGTTTAGTTTTTCCATCTCTGAATGTTTCTTATTAATATGTATACTGTATAGTTAAATGTCCCTTTTCCATGTAGATACACAAAAACTCACACTGATCGACTGTTAGTTTTATCATACAAAGCATTATGTATACAGCTCATGTACAGACAGCGTAATAATTACAATAGTACAGCATCTAAACTTGCAAAAAAAAGTAGAAAAATGTTTGATCTGGTGCTTATTCACTGCTGTCTACCTACTTTTGGTTACTTTGGACACTGATTGACTTTTAGTTTATATTGTGAGACTAATCTCACAAAACATTATGTATGGAACTAATGTACATAATAATTAAAAAAACAAAACAAAACAATAATGATAATAATATAGTGTTTTAACATAGGAAAGGGGTAAAAGTGTTTTTTTTGTGCACCTACCAACTTTTTCCAGCTTTGAGCTTTTTACGTCTCAATAACTAACTCTTCCATGTAAATGCTCAAAAATGTTTTTACTGCGGACACACTGACTTTTATTTTGTATAATCATTAGATTCATTGTGCATATAGTTAATGTCCCTACAGAGTAATAGTAGTAGTAGTAATAATAATGATAATAATACAAAACCTAAACTTGAGAAAAAATGAGGAAAATTTAAATCTGGTGCTTATTTGCCACTGTTTACCAGTTCTTGTCCAGCTTTTAGCTTTGTGTCATAAACTAGCATAAGTGTGTCACTTTTCTATGTGAATCCACAAAACTTTGATTACTTCAGGCTTTTTAATAGAGTGTCTTAACTTGGAAAAAGTGAGACTTTTTTAAAGCACTTTCTTACCAGCACCTGCCTACTTTTTCCACCTTTGGGCTTTTTAGCGTGTCAATAACTAACTTAAATGTGTCAGTTTTCTATGTAAATGCACAAAAATTCAATACTTCACTGATTCACTTTTAGTTTATACTGTGAAAATAATAATACGAAGCATTATGCATGGAATCAATGACATATAATGATAATACTACTAATAATATGCAGTCTTAACTGAGAAAAAAAAAGGAAAGTTTTTTTTTTTTTTTGTATATTTCCTTACTGTTTCCAGCTTTAAGCTTTATGTGTCAATAACTACGGAAATGTGTCACTTTTCTTTGCAAATACACAAAAATTCTATTACTGCAGACACACTTATTGATCTTTAGTTTGCACCACATGAATAATCATACAAAGCATTATACATTTAATGCACATATTATAATATGTACAAAGTTGCAAACAAAACAAAAAGGTTATTTCTCGTGCTCTTTCACCATCACCTACCTTTTTTATTTTAGTTTTTCCAGGTTTAAGCTTCTTACGCATCAATAACCGACACTTTTTGATGTAAAAGTGCAACAACTTGCTCAGAAAATAAACTGTACGTGCTTTTTACCTTTATGCATCTACCACGAGAATAATCAAACGATTCATAATATCTAGAATTTAATTTACATTATAGGCTTTACATTATATTGTGCAACCTGACAAACTTGCTTCTTCATGCTACCTTATGAGCTAAACTAATAAGACACTGTTTAATGACAGTACAACCAGCTGAGAATGTTTTATCCAGCAAATTAAACACCTGAGAGGACAAGGCGCTTTATCACAGTGATGCAAACGTTGTATACAAATCCACTATGACCATAAATCACAAAGGCCAAATACACCAGAGATATTAAAGCCTATAAACAAGCGCCAGAGTGTCAAAACAACTTCATGATATAGTTTATTATTAATCTTTGTGACTCTTTTTGTTTAGTGCGTCAGTGTGTAATGTTTGTTCTGTGATAAATTTTATTTCCGGGTTATGCCAGGAAGAAAAAACCTTAATAAACCCAACTAATTACACTAATATCGCTCATATGATTGTAGTTTTCCACTAAAAAAAACCACATAATTTCTTAAAATCCTTAATGCATTCATGAGTTATTATGTATTAGACTGCATAAACCAGTAACAAATATGATCCAATTACATCTACTGAATAATGTATTAACTGGTTTATGTGGCGACACGTGGGAATGTTTCATATCAGTGCCATGTGTCAGTTAAATGCTGAGAAATCATCCTTAAAAATCTCGTTTGTTCGTGTCACATTAACGTGTTTGCAAATGAAAAAAAGAGGCTCCACGTACGACCCTCGCCGCCTTCACGGCTGACTGGTTGCACCGCTGAATTGTGGGTTAGGGGCTTTATTACCATATATCACTGACTCATCTACAAGAGGGATGGATGGATTTGATGAATATGACATGTGAGCGTTAATGATGGTGATTTTATTGCTGGAGAACAGCCTGATTTACTGAGGAAGGATAATGACGCTGCTGGCTTGATTTAGTTGATTTGTTTTAAGGGGCTGATTAAAGAGTTAGGCCTTCGCTTTATTTCATGCTCTGTGCTTTCACGCCTTCATTACAGCGATCACAAAAGCTGTGGAAACGTCCCACATCTGGTGTCGTCGTAAATCTTTGTTTAGCGTGCTCCCCATTGGTATCAGTGGCCCATTTGTCTCTGTTAATGAGTGATAATCCATGACCCTGTGCTTGAGGAGACTGTTTTGAGACAAGACATAAACACAGCAGGCCGCCACATCCACAAATACCTAATGTTTGGAGCTTTTTACCATTGAAATAAATGAATAAAACAATTGTGCACCTCTACAAAACACAGAATGCACTAAAAACAAACTCAAAGTGATGAATAATAGGAATTAAATTAGAATTTTGCCTCTGAATTAAAAACTAATTCAACCTGTAATCTCTATATGTACTCGCAAAGCCTCTGAAATGAAACATTTTTTTATTTTAATGCATAAATAATATTAACTTGATTAAAAAGACTGCAAAAACATTGCACAAGCTGGCCAAATCCCTCCCACTAAAATGGAAAAAGGGGGAAAATAACATGCTCATAATGAAACGTAAAGCTGTTTGACCTATATAAGGCCTAAACATAATAACGTATATATGAAATATTTTCTTCATGATCCCTCAAATGGGCCACGGTGCACAGCTCATCAGCCTCCAGCTTTAAAAACCCAGACTTCATCAAACTCCTCTGGCTGAAGGCCACAGCATCCCTCCCCCCAAAATAAATCAATGACAAATCTGAAGAAGCAGCTCTGATTGATTTTAGTCCACGTCCATCACTCTGTCAGATCCCTGTGAACAGGCCCTGAGCAGGAACCCACACCAATGAAAATGACCTTTACAGTCTATTCAGCATCAACTAAACACACACATCTGGCCTCCTACAAAGATCTGCAGAAAAAAGGACGAGTCCGTACAAACCAGTAATTCCGTTCATGTAAAATAATGCACAATGAGGCTGTTAAAGTTATATTATAATTATTTTTTTATTTTAGTCACGCTTGAAGCTATCGCAAATAAATACACTGATCCCCACACGGATCCAGTCCCTGCATGTAGTACAATATAAAACTCATTGGGCCTAAATCTCCTTTATAAATGTAGAATTCTTTGTGTCTACTGGTATCCTAAGGCCGAGGCTGTGGTCAGTCTCTGTCCATACAAGGCGTACGGGGAGTAGTACGGCCCGGTGGCGGCGGGCACCGGCACCGGGGCCCCGGGGGCGGGCAGGGGGCTCTTTGAGTACGGGTGGTAGCGGCTGCTGAGTCCGAGGGGGTGGTGGGACCCCCGGAGGGCCAGTGTGCTGGGGCTGCCGGGGCTCCCGTTAGGAGGGATGTGCATGTGACAGGCCATAGCGGCGGCCGCTGCGGCGTTGGCGAGGGAAGATGACCCCGGATACCCGGAGATCATCTTCTCTGTGCCCGCGAAGGCCGTGTGAGTCCGTAAGTGGCTCAGCAGCTCCTCGGAAGTGGAAAAGCGCTTGTCGCATGGTCCGTTTGCAGACACCCAGTTACACACGTGAGGCAGGGGGTCATTGGGCAGCATAAAGCCGTAGGGGTACAGCGGGTGTCCGCTAAAAGACGGCGCCGTGGAGTGCACCCCGTGCAGAGGGTGTGTGGGGTACATGAGCGGGTATCCAGATTTGAGCGCAGTGGCGGCCGCAGCAGCAGCCGCAGAGTCATGTGCGCAGTTTGCGCTGGATGCGCCGGACAAATGGCTTGTGCAGTGGTAGCTCAGACAGTACGGGTCTCGACACAGACTCGCAGACATTAGAGTCGGAGGAGAGGCTCCGGCTAAAGGGCTGGTTCCTGCTTTACTGCATCCCAGTGAACTGGCAGCCGCAAACTGTGCGCTTAACAGCTGGCTGCTGGATTTGGTGGGGTCAAGGGTCATTCCAGGAGGGAGGAACGGCTGCGGATAACCCGCATATGCACCCGCTAAACTTCCAGGATAGGAAATACCAGCAGGTGGCAAAGGGAAAACTGTATGCCCGGGCTTATAGGGTGAAACAGGGGCCACCAGTCCGGAGCCGAGGACGGAGGAGGACGACGAGGTCACGGATGTGGAGTCCGATGTAACAGTCTTGGATCCAGATGTGTTCTCCTGGTGCTGGCCCCCGTCAGAGTTAATCCCACTTATCCTGTGGCTGCCGCCGTTCTCCGTGCTGCTCTTATTGCTCTCAGACTCCTTCTTGTCCTCCTTGTCCCCCGCTTTGCCCTCAGACGGCAGCGGAGACACGGAGGTGCAGGAGCTGGGGCTGCCTGTCCTGGGGGTGAACGGCTGGCAGGTGGCGCTAGGCACTCGGAAACTGGTTTTATCTCCACTGAGGCTGCTGCTCGACTCCTTCTTCTCCGATGATTTGGAGTAAGGTTTGAAGCTGGATTTGTCGTCGGCTCCGATGTCGCTCATCTTCAGCGGACCGGACTTGCCCTCCTTGTCACTAGATCCATTGGAGGTGACGGAGGACAGTTTGGAGGAGGACGGCGGGTCCGGTTTGCCGATCTGAGAGCATGTCTGCGCCAACAGAGCCAGAGGACTTTTCTTGGCATCGAGCTGTGAAATAAAGAAACACACAATTAATGAAACCTATAAAACACTCCTCGTGTTTAGTAATAAATCGTTAGAGGCGGATTTTATTACGCATTGCGCATAAACTTATCTTGGCATTTAACTCCAAACTACTCTGCGTAATTGTCACCAGAGGACGCGTACACACACCAGATACATGACAAGACTGTAGAATGACATTACACAAACGCAACATTAATTTGCACGGCTTTTCTTTTAATTACGTTTTCCATATTTCCAATATTTCCCCAAAACTGAAGGAAAATATGCCTTTATAATTTGTGGGAAACTACGGCATCGCATTCTAAAGCACTCCAGCGGTCGGTTCCTTTTGTCGAATAATTCAATACAAGGTCTAAATAAAATCCTATTATCATCCAGAATTGTCCACAAAAACATCCGATCAGTGCTGGTCGAAGCGCAGACGTCCACTCATTTCAGGGTCAGACACTTTTTTTTGCGCAGTAATAACCATTTGTTCCATAAACGCGGCTGTGGTTCTTACCTCGATGGGACTGACAGGGGTGGACGGTAAAGGCTGAAGGTACTCCGGGTGTAAAATGTGTCCTGCCCGAGCCGTGAGCATTTTCAGAACCTTTATGGGAAGACGACTGGCTTGCCGAGAAGGGTCTGCGGGAGAGACGGAGTTTTGGACGGATGTGTGGCCGATCTTCGCTGCGCCCTTCTCTCCCAAGGAGCCGCTCTCCCACGCTGGATTCGTGCTATTTCTCAGGACAGAGACCGTGGGCGATGTGATCATGACCCAATTCTCGTGGAAATGGTTGAAAAAGACATGAGTATGGTGAAGAAAGCCAAAGCGACAGACGGGTTAAAGCATGTGCCAAGTTAAAAAGCAGTAATGTACAATCCTCAGATCGGAGTGTGTGAACAGGATCCGTGCGCGTCGCAGCCGCGTTGCTTCATCCCCGGCGTCGCTCTGACACTGTGGCTGCGGGTCCGAGAGCGCACTCCGTATACGTGGGTCGTGGCCAGGAAAGATCACTCCGCCTCCTCCTGAGCAGCATCTGAATTAGTCCGCAGATCACTTTTGACGCCTTCCAATCTGAGACAGACCCCGGAGTGATGGCAGGGTCGAGGGAATGTGACGTTTCCTCACTCACACGGGCGTGGATTTAATATTTCTCCCACTCCGTGCGCTTTAAATTTGGAGTTTTATATGCGACTTTGCGTAATTGACGCATGCGCCGACCCCTGCGTCCTGTGTGGTTTTCGAGTTAGGTGGACTCAGGTTGAAGATAAATGAGATATAACATATTTTTTAAATGTAATTTAAGCCGCAAAAAACATATTTAATTCTTAAATATAGTATGAAAATGCGCAAAAATGTCCGAAAATAGTAAAGGTAATTGACAAACCCTACAAGCAGGCGCATAGAAACGCATTTAACCGTGCGTAATTGATTTTGGGTTAATTTTCATGTCAAAACTGCCCTCCAGGACAATCTGGACGGCTTTTGCGCCATGACCCGATAACTTTCTCCACCCAAACGAAAAAAAACAAAACAAAAAACACCATCTGAGGGCTTTGCGGGACTTTTCTGGTTAGGTCTTCCTTCAAACCCTCGCCGATATCCATCGACGTGTTTCACATTTTCTGCAACTCCCTCCTCTCAATCCCGCAGCCTGTCATCTGTCAGTTCCCCGTCCTGCACGCCAGTTATCTGTCAGCTCTGCAGACTTCTTTTTTTTTTCTTTGCCTCCTTGCAGTCACATTCAGGTCAACTACTGTAAAGTGAATCCATGAGAAGAACAGATCCCACTCCTCTCTATCATATTTCATGCCTTCTAGGTGTGTTGTTTAATTGAATTTGTTTAATAAGACCTTAAGGTTTTTTTTTATTTTTTTATTTTTTGCAGAATCTTAATTATTCTGCAGGGGTATGTTTAATAACAGCATGCAATTATTGATTCTGACTGAAATTATAAATCTTACTCAGGTTTTGTGCATCATCCAACCCCCCCCCAAATCCTCCTGTTCTTCCAAAAGGGCTGAAAACCTTCCCTTTGTGCCCACCATTAATCATTAAAGCTTTCACATTTCTTCCTATCGAAATAGACCCACTTATCTTATTACTCAATAGCCTATAAATGTCTTGCTGATCAGGCGAAAGTTAAACATATGCAAGTGTTTTTTGATTGATAACAGGGGTGCTGTTTTCGGCAAGGGCTGTCAGGCTCTGACACAGCGCTTTGAGTTATTAGGGCAGAGAAGGGCGACCATAAATTTCGACCGTCAGGCAAAAACTCCTTTATTGTGGACGTGATGGATGGCTCGCCGCAGCAGACACCAAATTCCCGGCTTTATCCTTAAATGGCTGCACATTTTTTCGTCGCTGTAATTCATTACTTTTAAACAGAAAAGCTTGAAATCTCCTGCTAGTATTTCACACAAGGACTCGTTTATGAATCAGCCGGAGTGTGTGTGTGAATACAGCCATTTACAAGCACAGGTAGAGAGAGGGTGATTAGACAGAAAACAAGCCTCTGTGTAAGGTATTTATTTAGTCAAGTAGGAAATAGGAACAAAATATATTGTTATGAAAAGGATTATGTCATGTTTTATTCCTGCAAAACTCTGCACAGCTTATATGTTCTACTCTAAATTCATAAAACAGATGAGAAAAGTATTTTTTTTAAACTCCAATGCATCGTCCAGAAATCATATTAAAATAGATGTCCAGTCAATATTAATATGTGTTATATCCATGACCCTTAAACTCTTATTCTGGACTCTATTGTTATTTGTGACTTCATTGAAACTAATTAAGTGTTAACATATGTTTTTCTTTTCTAGACAATTGGGAGGAAAATACACCAGCCATGCAGAAAACATGTAAGCCTCTATTCTATCCATTCTTACACCCTGTTTTGTGTTTTTTCTCTGCAGAATTCTATAAATCCACAAAATGGATGAGAAAACTTAATTTGTGTGGATAAAATGCACCTCATTGCATGTAAAAATGGTACTGAAATAAAACACAAACAAGCAATACTGATATGTTTTAACCTCTCAAAACTTTAATTATAATTTTGAAGTTTTTTCTTTTATTTCATGTGTTAGTTGTACATATTTGTCTTATTTCTTGACCTAATAATGAAGCATGAAAGTCACATTTGTCAATTTTATTTGCAGATACTGTGTGCAGCAGTTGGAGATGCATTTTCCATGAAGTAAGCTTTCTTTATAACTAGTTTCTTTCCCATTTTGTGTTTGTTTTCTATGCAAAGTTGTACAGAACTCTTACAATTATGAAAAAGATAATACATTTACATTTTTATACATTCATAATGAGCAGAGTACGTCAAGTTTCTTCCTGTAGGGATCATATTAAAATGAATGATGAATTAATATTGATATCTTGTATGCATTTGCATTTAGGATCCTTTTTTCAGTTTTAAGAGTAATACTGCTGTGTAGCAATGCCTATTCCCGTCTTTATTGTCATCCTTACTCTAGAAAAATCTACGATCATATTTTTGCACCTTTTCAGTCTGTTCTTTGACTTTTTAGGTTTATTTTTAACGTCATCAGACATTAATGTTAATGTATTTATATTATCATCACTGTCTCAGCCTCCTCAATTCCTCATTGTAACTTATAGTTTTGACTGTCTGTACATTAATGGCTCATCTGTGCAGAAACAATGCCTCATCTGTGTATTCACATCTATCATCGGAGTTGATTAAAAATTTAAAATAATGGCACTTAAAGGTACAATGACAAGAGCTACAATTGTGACTGCTATTGTATAATGTATAATTGTTTAATGTGTACTGTATAATTCAACTCTTCCCAGGTTTGATGACACAAATGTGTGCAACAGCATGTTTTTTGAAAAAAAGGAATATATGCATTGGTTTTGTAACAAATTCTTGACTTTTCATCATCACCTTTTCTTCTAAAAAGTAAGTGTGAAATTGCTAAATGACATCAACTTTTCTTTTCCAGATGCAGTGCAGTGCAAAGGTAAGCCTCAGTTCTATTCATTCTCCGCTTTCTACATGTACATTATCAACATCACACAAGGTATATAATTGAAACCATCAAGAAGTCAAAAACTCATGTGCAAACCCTATCATATAGAGATGTAAGAAAAAGGGGATATGGTCGATAAATGCTGCATTGTAATGTTGAGCAAATGGAATAAGAAATTCTTTCGACATGACATGAAAATTCACCTTGGCAGCCGGCGCAGGGCGCGCCACGTCAGCAGCAAGACAGGCCGACTGGATGTGACAGGTAAAAAGGGGAGATGATGGTTAGAAGGTGCTATTGTTTCACACCGCTTTCTTGACCTGTCAGGTCGTGACGCAGAGGCCTGGATCGAGGACCTCCTTGTCACATGAAAACAGTCTTAAAAGGCCGTTATCCAGACTACGGTGATTGCTCCTGCTTAATTGATTTGCTTTGCACTGAGGCCTGTCACATTAATAATGGTTAAGTACAGCCCCAGTGTGTCACCCAGAGTGGTGCGTCTATCGGGAAATTAACAACCTTAACTAACTGCTGTCTGTGAAGCAAGAACTGTGGGATCTTATGAGCTACCGAGAGGCTGAAACTATGATTTTCATACATTACTAATGTCTTTTGATGAGCAGCAGCTGCACATTTCAGCATTCTGTGTGTTTCCACAGCCTGCTGCAGTATGACCTCTTCATTTGAGAAGCTATATTATATACGGCTATATTATATCCTCATCTCATTATGAACCACCATCCAGAGTAAAACAGAGCTTTGCTGACAAGTAAATGGTGTCGAGTGAATAAGACTCACTTCACAAGAGCCTCAGACAGGTTGCAGCTGACATTAAGTCTCTCTGATATTTCCATGACTGACTGACAGTTTGAAATTGCTCCCATCACCTTGATAGCATGGTAATGCACCTTGCATGTGGACTGTCTTAAAGTGCAGGAAATTAGACTCCAAGTTGAGAGTCGCCTTTCAACCAAATATGACAAGAAAATAGACTGCTTTTCTTCTGCGCCTTGAGAGGGGGAATAAGGCCCCACAGACGCTGGCAGAGAATAAGAGGTTATAGGAGAACGTGTCAGGAAGTATTACGGATATTATGTGTTTAAGACAGGACATTTCAGATACTTATACCCATTCCCCTTGACTGCACCCAAGATATTTTCCTCCCCAACCCCCCCCACCCCCCCCCCCACCCTCCCCCCTCGGTGTCAAGTACTGTAGTGTTGACATCATTTGCAAAAGCTCAACTCGGAGCTGACGAGAAGAACTTACAGTATCTCGCCGGAAGTCAGATGACGGCGGCGCAGCATGACGGAGAGGGTTAGAAAAGTTGAGGTGCAGCCAAGATCGCGGCGGTGAAGGGTCTTTTTCACTTTGTCTCCTCAATTAGTTAAAGCTGGTCAGGAGCAGGAGGTAAAGCCTATGGAGATTAGGCGCTGTCGTCCACTTGCCATCAGGTAGGTGAGGCTCCTGGCAGGTTGTAGTCATGCTGTAGAGAGGAGTTAGCTTCACCTACTCTCCTCTTAGCACTGGAACCGATGGCTCAATTCAACCCGACAGCTGCCATATTACGAGCTTCACAACTTTGTCGAAACTTCAAGAAGCTCCTTTAAAACCTACTGTACTGTTTCTACTTGACGAACAGCTTTAGGAGAAGGAAGGGGCTGTAGATTTTCCACATTTGATGGATTTCATGCCAGGGTGGGTTCATAAAATTACTTTTTAAACACTTTTGTACTTGTAAAGCTGCAGCTGATGATCATTTTCAGTATTGGTTATGTATCAATCAATTATTTCACTTCCTCAAAACTCAAAAAGATGCAAATCCTCTCATTTGAAAAGTTGGGACCAGATCATGTTTGTGATTTTTTTACTACTTCATGCTTTTTTGGGGTTTTTCCAAGTACATACACTAACTTCATAGGTGTGTGTATATATATATATATATATATATATGTATGTATTCCCTTTAAAGCAACAGATGATACATTGCAAAACCAAAAAAGGTAACACAAAGTGGCCCCACATCTTTGCTTCTTAATTAACTGAATCAATCATTTGTTTACATGGATTTACATTTGAGATTTATTTTCTGTGACTCGATCATTCGAATTGATTGTGCAACTAAAAATGCTTCCATTAGTCATTAATAATGAATTAGTTTTGCTTGTTTTGCGGGTGCACATCTTTATATTTAATTCTTCATGATATGAAACCCAGTGCATGATCGTTTGTTGGATATTACAACTCATTAACCCATTAATTGACACATTATTTCAGCAGCTAACATCATGATAATTGGTACAACATCAAATAAATATTATAGGGAAAGCACACATCAACACAGATCTACTCACGTGCAGCACTAGACACCGATCCTTCACATCTACTCATCGAGATTTAATTTATGGAGCCTAAGCCGAGGGGTGAAAATGTACAGGTAGTGTGTTATGACACTGGAAGCACTGTGCAGGTCGGGATGAATGTCTGCGATGGGCAGATTATTCAGACTAAAGTAGGCCTAAAGAATGATCTTGTCACATTTCACAGGCAGGATTAGGGCTTCGCAGGAGGAGCGCTTCAGTCAGGAATTAGCGTCATGTGGTCGGGTGGAGACAAGCATGCAAGGTATTCACCCAGACAGGCTTGGACACTTACTGCTCCATTTGTCTACTTAGTGATCAAATACTGAGCCTGATGGTTATTTCTCTGTCATCTGTAGTTTATGTGAAATGTGTTCGTGTGTTTGATGAATGGAATCAGAAACCTCTGCAGCAGGTTGATTTGGTTATTACATGCAGTTAATATCCAGGTAGTCTCATAAGAGATCTTAAAACCTAGAGAACAGAGACATCACACTACTCACTTACAAAAATAACACAAATCACACTTATTACAGCTTAAAGAAGAATTAATGAAATGGGAAAAATAAGAACTTTAACAGCCAACATTCACCCAGAGAAACGTTTTGTTTGACAATTAGTTAAGCAGTTTTGATGTTTGATTTGCATGTGGTTTGGTTTATAAATATTCCCCATGAAGATATTTTACAAATTATCAGTGTTGGACAATCCGGCTCTGACTAGAAATACCAAAAACAACAGCTCAAAAACTAAAAATGTCTCCCACTTTAATTTTTTTTTTGGATTAATTTGATGTACGCACATATTCCTGTGATCCATCATTATTCATTCATTTATATGGGTGTGTATTGCTTTGACTTATATGTGATTAGATGGTGGTATTGACCAATTAACTAGACTATTTCCTGCTCCGATCTATCATTACCCCTTATTGGTTGACCTCAAAACTGCAGCAAAATATGTGGTGATGTTGCCATGGAGACAAACTGGGTGTAGGAATGAGGTCGGGTTGAATGGATGGTTGGTGGTAGATAGGATCAGCCTGATCAGCCCCGCTCTGCTGTGACTGGTTGTTTTGCTTTCAGAAAAGTGGCCGTGCAGCAGAAACATGCAGGTCATTGGTGGACGCAGGTGGAAAAATTGCTTGTTTGATGTTTTATCTGCTCGACCTGTTGCATTATAGTCACCGGCGTCAACATGACACCAGTGAAAGTGTTACCGTGTGGATGTTTACAAAAAGTTTGTGAAAGCCACTCCCAGAAGTTACTTTATTTTATCAAATGTAAACTGTCAGAGCTGAAAAGGGAAGCCACTGTGGAAGTGTTAACATCTGCTGTGACTTGATTGTCCATTTGGTGGTCTCCAAACACGAGCCAGTCGCCTATAGACCCCCATCTTAAAATAGACTCAACAACTGAAATAAACAATCTGGCGCAACAAAAACTGGACTGTATAGTTAAGTTTACCCTCTGCAACTATTAAACTGGAGATGGACATTGATATAACTCAGAACCCAACTAGTGTTAACTCTGCTGCCTGACATTGAGTGTGACATTTAGAGTTCTTGTATATCAACCTAAACTTATTTAGTTCCATGATAAGCAGCTCAGCCATAGTTCTTTTTAAGGTTTTACAATGCCAAAACCATTTCAAAATACAGTCAGTGAAGTTTACTGGTGCTTAAAACAATAACCAGTATAACTTGCATGAGTTGGTATAGATGTTAGCATTCATTTGTATTGAAATATATGATCTGCCAGCTAGCATGCTAGTTAAATGAGATTGTGATGAGTGTTTATTCATTTCACAGTTTTGGCATGGTAAGAAAGCTGTAAGTGTTAACATTTATCAAGTAAATGAAAATACTTCATAGTTTTTATTACTAGAGGTAGACTGATATATCGGGCCGATATATTGATTTTTTTCAATATCGATCATTGGCCTTAATTTTTTTTTGAAAGGTCATATTTGATCAGGCACCTGTGTGGGCAGCACTTAAAGTTCAAGTAATGTTAAAAGAGTACTATGTCTACATTTGTTAATAATTTCATTTATATTGCTGCATAAAAATCTTAAATGTTTCAATAGTGTTTTACGTTCAATGGACTTTAAAAAAAAAAAATTACCTTAAATATCGGCCTCAAAAATCAGCTGTAGATATCGGCTACCCAAATTTTAAAAAATCAACATCGTCATTGACCGTAGAAAAACCCATATCAGTCTACCTCTTTTTATTACTACATTGTTAGAGGAAGTGGTCTGCGTTTTCAGTAAAATCCAGTTGCATCCTTTGCCATTCTCAGACTCCACCCATTTGTCCATAAAAAACATGGAAGTGGCCATTTCATGCATCTTAATGCTTCAAACGTACAGTTCACAATGCAGTCAGTGATGTCATAGAGGGTTCATCCCCTTATTATTTACAACAGGGGTGTCAAACTTACTTTAGTTCAGTTACCACAAACAGCCCAATGTGATCTCAAGTGGGCCAGACCAGTAAAATAATAACCTAAAAATAATAATCCAAATTTTTCTGTTTTAGTGTGAAAAAAGTAAACTTACATTATGAAATGGCAATGTACCACCTGAAATATCTGAAGAAAAATAAGTACAATTTCAACAGTATTATGCCTCAGCTTATTATTAGCACAACTTACAGATCGCAGTTGATCTACAAAATTCCGCCATAGTTTTTTTGTGGTCTGTTTTCTGGTACAAAACATAAGGGACACATGCTTCCTCTAAAGTTTATGTTTGATCATGAAAGTTTCTCCTTGAGTCTCAACATCATGTTTCTTGACTGAATCCTCTGGTGTGTGCTTTGTTACAGTTAAATTTAAAAAAAAAATCATGTGAGAAATGTTATGTGAAATATCAGGTGACCCTGCGTGTGCTGCAATTGGGTGTAAAATCATGTGTTAACTGACGAAGGTAGACTGCACTTACGCACTAAATATATACAGTACAGCCTACTGTGTATAGCACATGGTACAACATATGATCCCTTGTTGTGAAGCCGAAAACAGCACCTATTTGTGACTCTGCATATTAAATGGGGAAGGAGTGTAAATGTCTTGAGGCTCTGAGAATGAGCTATTACTACAATGATTGAAGACAGAGTGAGCTAAAAGACAAAGTAGAAGAGGCCTGACAAATGAAATCAAACTTCATAAGACCTGCCACTGGTGTCAGTTGTTATCCATATCTCAAGCGCATTATGGTAGTGCGACGCAGCGCTCTGCCTCCTCGTCTGTCGGCTCAAATTCATCACATCCTCGACTGTTTCTTTTAAGTCACAAGTGTCAGCGTGAAGAGGACTGTTAATTGACAACTGAGTGGCACAGACGTGGACCGCTGCCTTTATTTTGGTGCCAAGAAGGGTTGTGTTGTTTTGATGATCTATTATTGGCAGGAGCCAGTAGCAGATAGCAGTCGTTGGCCTGGAAATGGGAAGTGACATCAGACAGAGAGGAGCTTGTCATTGTCTTCGGGCAAGTTTCAATCTGCCTGTAACATAGGAGCAGCCTGTTGAAATGTCACTCAGGAGACTCTTTATCTTTTAAGAGGGGAATTTGGCTTCATCTGGTGAAAATTTAGCCGAGATTGTTTCTACATCGCTGTCCAGATCATGAGAGCTGGAGCGAATTGGCTCAGTTTCAGAGGTCTGGTTAATTAGATCCATTTTAATTTAAATGACAGTCAATGACAAACTTTTTTTTTTAGTTAATTCATTTGAGAGGGGACAGTGTGTATTAATTGACGTTCAGATAAGTTGTCAATGTGTCCAAGTTTGTCAAAAGCCAAACAAAAGCCTTAAAATGACTGCAGCCAGGTACTCATGGAGATGAGTTAATCAAGTTTCGTAACATTTTTATGTTATCTTCACTTTACAATGTTAGCCAATGTTAGCCTCTAGCATCATCAGACAGACATGGTGCTTTGGATCAGGTTCTGTATGATAAATATACTCAGAGCAGCCAAATAAAATCCCATCTGGGTTTTCCAAAGTAAATAGTTAATATCCCTTCATTAGATAATTACAGCAGTGATTAATACGTTTGATCTACAACAAGTTCTTTAACCCTTTAACTGATGCAGTGAGTAGCTTCTCATTTCTTAAACAACCATCAGTTTATACAGATCATAAAGATTGGACAGTGTTTCAAAGCAAAAAGGTCATGTGGTCTGATGAGTCCTGATGAACCTTGTTCCAGAGTGATGAAGTGATTACCCATCATGCCTAGTGCCTACAGTACAAGCCTGTAGGGGCAGTGTTATGATCTAGGCTAAAATAGTGACAGAATGGTTCAGGGGGCATGAGACATAATTGTCACACATAGATAACAGTTCTCCGTCACTGTTCACTAATCCATGATTCACCATCATTAGTACAAGTTCTTGGTAAAAAAAACAAACCAAAAACCTATGAAATTCTGGACAGAAATAAATGTAGACATTGTATAAGTATTGCATGCATAAACAATGTCATGATGAATTTCATCCTGTAATCATAGCTAAAGGCAATCTATGAAAATATTGTTTGTGAGGCATCTTTTAGCTAAAGGCTCGTTTTTGCTCTATGTTAAAGACGTAGACCGATATGGATGAAGCGTTCTGTCTGTCTTCTGTTGTCATTATTCTGTTCATCCTCTGGGAGGTTGCAGATGTGAACCCAGATGGAGAATGCGGAGCAGTACTACTGGGAACTGTGGAGGCAGTGTTGAGATTTGAAGAGAATTTCCACAAATAGTGGAACTTTTCAAAGAGTGAATGTGCGAGTTAATGAAACACACAAACATATTTATGACAACTACCCTTCTCAATATCAACATTAGTATCCATATTAGTAAAACCTCCACTGTCGTTACCATGTTTCTTATTGTTGACTTTCTTCTTCTCAATAAACTTTACTCTTCTTTGTGGTATTCAGCCAGTATGTTAATTAAGAGTGGTGCCCTCTAGTGGATTGAGAGAGAAATGCTCATTTCAACGCACTGGACGCATCAAAGTACGACGGCAGTGACACATGACAACATTAGAAATGGACCTATGTATTTATATATACTGAACAACAAAAGAAACGCAAGTTTTGGTCGTTAATTTAGGCAAGAGTTCAGCTGTCCTGTTGAGTTGTCAACTAAGATACACATTACAATAAGTGAGTTGTAACCATTGGAGCGTGTGTTTGCAGGTAAACACGACCACGAGTGATGTTGAGCACGTGTACAAAGTATCCGAGGTGCGGTACGTTTTGAGTGATATGGTAGTGGGAGCAACAAATGGGAGTGGCAATTCCCTTTGTTTATCTGGGGGCTATAAAAAGAAATGGTAAGATTCAAAAGTTACTGCATTACCACGATGCCTCGCCTTAACGATAATCTGAGAGAACGCGCCATTGGTATGCTTGATGCTGGTTTAACGGCTCGTAACGTTGCCAGACGTCTGCAAGTGCACGAGTCCACCATCAGTAGGCTGAGGACACGATTCCGTGACCCAGGGACCACTCGGGACAGACCAAGATCCGGAAGACCATGTGTGACCACCCGTAATCAGGATTGCCATATTCGCTTGGCCCATCTCCGTGACCGTCAACTCAGTGCTACAAGGACAGCAAGAGAGACCCACTGTAAATTTCACAGCTGGATATAAATATCTCATATGAAACCAATATTCATGATAAAACTCCCATATAAACAAATACCGAAACATACTTGCGTTTCTTTTGTTGTTCAGTATACATAAAGCAAGCATAAATGAGCCTGAAATCGTGTATCTCCAAGAAGTCAACCTAGAACAGCCTGTTTTCAGTTTTGTGACAATGCATCTATCAGCTAATCAAAGACGGTTTTAAAGAGTTTATTTAGTTTAAGAAAGAGGAACAGTTGATCTTTCATGTTATCATAAAATTAAAAAAAAAAAAATTAGCATTAGCACTGCAGTCTGAAAAGTGACTAAAGGTATCCAACATAACGAATTTGTCTCTGTGATGTAGAAGTATATAAAAGCATAAAATAGAAAAAGTCAAGTAAAGCACAAGTACCTTGAATTTCTACTGCCCTTGAGTAAATGCACTTATGTTATATTCCTCTACAGTCACTAGCACAGCAAGAATTTATGGCTCTGTAATTGCCTCATTTAGCACAGCGACCATCACAGCAGACAAAAATGTCGAGCAGTCTGAATCTGGCGAAAGACCGAGACCCCAGAATGTGTTTAAATAACCAAACACTCAAAACCAGGAAAAGCTTTAAATGCACCTTAATGTAAGCAGTTAAAATGACAGCTCAAGACCCAATCCATCATAAATTTTAAACATCATAGGTTTGCCATTTGTGACTGATGTCAGCACCAGAAACTAGAAGGATAACACCCACCAAATAAACACGTTACAAAATAAAACTGGGGGATAAAATCCTAATGACATTTAATGATGTTTAAGGACTACAACTACAGTTAATAACCTGTAATAAAACGCAGCGTAATGAAGCGGATTCCAAGTATTAAGTGTTAATGGATTTGACAAACTTTGATTTTTCCACAGCACATCACTCAGCAACAGTGCAATACTTGTCTACAGTTAATGACTTAATAAACGGCCGCAGATGAAAAAGACAAAAACCGTCTGGAAAACCAGCGGCCGTGAATGCGTTCTGGAGACTTCCTTATTTTTCAACAGTGGGCACTTCAACCGCTGGCTTCATGTCAACGTCCTGCTCTAATGGACAGCCACAAAGCTGACGGGCCATAAATCAGAAGGACTATAGAAACCCATTAGTGCAGGGATACACAATAAAAAGCAGTAATGGTCTCATAAAGCCTGCAACACCACAGCAGACATTCTGATTCTGTCTATTAAAGGCTGCACCGGGCCTCGGATGAGTGGAAATAAGGAAGCCATTCTTCTTTTGTGCATTGTTGCCTGGGGTCTCATGCTTGTGATCAATGTACAGTAAGACGCACGGCACTGAGAGCTATTTGTTTACAGTGAATACCGGAGGAGAACATATTATGAAGTGTTTCTACCGAGCTGTGCGTTACAGATGCCTCATTGATCCACGGCGAGCTAGTTATGAAAGCCAGATGCGCTCAGGAACAACAGTTTACATAAGACATAATGTTTAGTGCAATATGTTTTTTTCAAAGGGGCAGTTCACCCAAATGAATCACAAGCAGCCGATATTTTCTGCTTTCCAGAACGCACTCACCAATCAGTCTATTTTGTAGCTTTGCGTTTAGGAGCGTAGAGTATCTGCATTTACATGGACCCTATTATTCAAAATAACAGCCCGATAAGAATAAAAATGTCTCGTCTAACCACCTCAAGTGGAAGAGACTGGGCCGATCTGAAGGACTTTTCAATCAAGATAAGAGGGACGGTAAGAACCAGACCAATCTGAGAGCTAATGTTTTATTTGTTCTGACAGATGCGTCCTCCTCTCATTCAACCAGATTTCCTCCTGGCCAAAAACTGACTGGCCTATCATCGCTCTTTTTCTGTTTTGGGGCAGGTTTTGATCCTATGACTGGCACTAGATTTTTTATAAACAACCAAGATGGCTGCCCTTGATATAAAACAGTCCTTTAATTTTGTTATCTTTCCAAGACTTTATGAACTAGGCAGCATATTTTCATAGTTTCTAAAACTTTCCAAACTTTTGAAGTTGGGTGCTTCTGTGAAACTAGGTTCATTTTGGTACCTGGCACTTTGCCAGCTTTTTAGACCCAATAATAAAAGAGAAATTTAGACGTATTTCCCCCCAGGATGTACCTAATTATGACCTCAGATAAATGCAAAAAAATTATACTCTTGCTTTAAACCATCCCAAAATTAATGAATTTTTAATGGAATATTTGGGCCAAAAATAGGACTAAGGTTGGGATATGAAAAGCTACCTTGGTGTCAGTGCATTTGATCTGGAAAACATGGATTGGAATGGTCTTGTATAGTGTTTTAAATAAAGACACTGTTAAATTTGACGATCCTAGTGGTTTTTGAAATCCAGACATGCAGGTTTTTCTTGAATCTCAGTCTCATTCCAGGTTTCACATGTAACCCATCCTGTCCACTCATGTTACACGCGAAACCTGCCCATTTAAACACAAATAAATTGAGAGTGATTTTGCAACAGTGGTCATTTTTGTGAAACACTTTAACTTGCTTAATTAGTTAGATTCCCAAAATGTACCTGTGAGAGAATTAAAAAAATACTCAAAAAAAATTATAGTGCGTAATATTCGTGTCCTTTTTACCGTGTTACTCACAGATTTTTGTATGAAAAAAAATATAAAAAATATTTTAAAATGTGTTTTTATCTGAAAAATAATTTCTCCTTTATCTCAGTAAATTATTTTTTTTTTTTAAATAGACCCAAAGTGCTTCCAAACTTGCTTCATAACATTACTCTACATCTGGTTTGAATTTTTAGCCCCCCATGTCCTGTTTTTAGGACCAGTTTCATAGAAGCACCCAGTTGCATTTACTTGGCTGCCATCTGTCAAAGTAAAATACACAGAAGTGAGATAAGAGGATTATTTGACCAAATTGAAAACTAAAACACATGAAAGATGGAACAAGGGGTAATGGGATAAAAATCATAACACAAGTAGTAAGATGAAGACAATGTTAAAGGTGTGACAATGCATGACCAGAACAAAAGTTGTAATAAGGCAAAAATTTCTGTACATAAAGATTTAACATAATTTAAAAAATCATACAAACAGTGAAAAATATGAAAACAATGGCTATTTTTGGGTCCTGAGGAGATAAAATATGAAACTTTTAGGTCAGAAGCTGAAAAAACTGTAGGAAACGCTGCTTTTAAAGACGAACAAACACCTGCACTTAAAACATTCACTAATAAGAAATCTATTTTGTTGTTTTGTGTTGTAGTTAAAATTTCATAGCTCCATGCAGACCTGTTATCACAATAATTTTTATTTGAGAATTAGTCTGGCAGTTACAGGACAGAGTGTAGAGAGTAAACTGCTAAACTAGTCAGTAGCAGAATATTACTTCCATTCCTGAATACTCTCTGGATGACCTTTTGACCATTGAGGTGTTCAACAATGAAGAGAAACAGTTGGATAGGTACTAATATTTTCCTGCCGGACAGATTATCAGAGATTTACACCACCCCTCTCAACCCAACTGAAATTCCCCCTGATCAAACCAGTCTCTTCTGATTAAGGTGAACAGTCAATTGTGGTGCAGTGTGTTTGCTAGCTCAGGTTATAAGATGAAGAATCACAAAAAAAACCTTTAATATGAATCAAAGAAAGACATGCAAATGTTTACATCTATTAGCATAAAACCAAAAAATGAAGATGTGGGCTTAAAATTGGACTTTGTACAATATACAACAGTCTAAAACTAAAAACCAACATAAAAATCTGAGTTGAACATCAGGTGAAAGTTTACCTTCTCTGGGTTGCCGTCGTCCACTAACATGAGAACACGCTGACAAACAGGAAGGAATGTTTAATTTAAAGGGGATCGTAAATGGATCACTGTACAAGAGAGCCACCTCAGACTTTTATCTCTGTTGGCTCTTCTATGACCTTTCATACTACATTTTTTTTTATGTACAGCTGGACTAACTTTAAAACCAGCTTATTCGCAGGACAGTGCTCTTACCTCACGTAATCTGTCCCGAATCTTCCATAAACCTCACTTTATTAGCTCATACATGAGGATCATCCACATGGAATTAGAGAAAAAAAAAAAAAAAAAAATTAAGCATGGCTATTTAACATGCTTCAGATGTTCTGACAGGAAATCACACAGTACAAAACAGGCGGTGTATTTGTTCATAATTAGCCAAATTCAGCCTGAAAATGGCAGATAAATCGTCAATATTTAGCTTTCTAATTGTTAGCGCTGTATCAAAGCCACAGGCAGGGGTTATGCAGGTGATCCCTGACGGGGGTGGAGCTGGTCCTGCTTCACACAAAATCAATTCTGGCCTTTGGTGTTGGCAAGCCGGCAGGGTTGGGGAGGGGTGAGGAGAGGGAACACATGTCTGACACCTCCTGACTTTTTCATGAGGTACTGTTTGAAGTTTTAAACCCCCACAGAGGATTCTTGGGGCGATGAATATAAAAGGGGGAGCAGCTAAAGCTCAGGGATATTATCATCAGCGAAGGCCGATAAATCAAATGTTTTGATTTTTATTCACCTCAATGAGTCAATAAGTCCTTCTGTAAATTTTAACATTTTTAATATCTAATTTACCAAAATGTAATGAATCTCTCGAGCCCATTTCCTGTGATGGGCGTCTTTTCTTTTTAATCTCTTCTTAAGTCGTCCTCGTCTCGTGTGGCTCTGTTCTCTTTCGGTTCGTGCGCTGCGGTGGGCACAAAGAAGAAGAGCATGACCTCAAAGCATCTTTTGTTGGCGATGCAGTGGAGGGTGGTGGCTGGGATTCATGTGACGGGCTGTGGAGGTGTGGTAGGTACGGAGGAGGGTGGGCAGCCAATGACAGGCTTGGCTTCTGCAGTCCTGGTGGTCCTGTCTATCATCCTGTTTGGAAGGAACTCCTTAATATGTTTGATGGTAACATGTTAATCTCAAATTGTGGGACTGTTTTCTTATGATACTGAGTCCTGGCAGCTTTAATTCCTCATAAAAAGCTAATGTATATAATAATTTCTGCAAAAATACACCATGTTTACTGCCTGATTGAATGTGTCTGTTGTACTTTATAATACATAAGTAACTATTACTTTGTACTGGTCAGGATGAGCTAGAGTGTGTGTGTGTGTGTGTGTGTTGGGGGAGGGGGGGCAATTTGTTTATTTCATTATACATTTAATTTAATTAATTAATTTTTTTGCTACACTCTAATTAGAGTGCTTTTTCATGTGTTTTTGTGTGTGTGTGTGTATATATGTGTGTGTGTGTGTGTGTGTGTGTGTAAATGTGTGCCTATATGCATATATATTTATACTTGAAAAAAGGTATGAATCATTTTAGACATCACTCTGCAAAATATCTAAGTGATAGCTTGTTTTTGAAATTTGTTGTCAATTTAAAAAAATAAATAAATTCCCCCATTTACTTATAAAGGGTGAAATTTCAAATGTCTATAAAAACATCAATTTTGTTTCAGTTTACTTCAGACTTGGCATATATATAATTTCTATATTTAACAAATATTGAATATGGAGGGAAGAGTTGATGAATGCCCAAATAAGCTTCCAAACGTGCAAGGGGCAGGGTTTTTTGTACTTGGCACCACTTGTTTTTTTTTGTTGTTTTGCCCCATTGGCTTGAGATGCAAACTCAGTTTCCAAAAGTTAACACTCAGAAACATCCCAAAACCAATAGAGCAAGACAAAAATAGAAAATCCAGGAAGAGGGTAGAATCTCTGCAGGTACATAGACCAACACTGACACAAATGATCAAAAATTATCAGAGGAATCAATATAATGGTTTTAAAAGAAAATATTATATACTTTGCCTATCGGTATTGAGGATTTAGTCAGGGGCAGTACACTTTAACCAATAAAGACCCAGTGCTACTTTTGTGGCAGCACCCAAATGATTTTTTTTTCTCTCTTTAACTTTTCTTAAGTGATTTAGCACCATTTATTATAATTTTACTCTCTGAATTTTGCATTTTTTCAGTGTAAATCCGGTATTTTCCTGTATTGTATTCATTGATCACATAGATGGTCATAAAAGCTCAGATTAAAGTTGGGTGTTATTATGTCTAAAACAGAGAAAACCAAAGAAAAAGCGACTTTTTCAGTGAAATATATCATTAGCTGAACATAAACCAAGTGTCTCCATCCACTGTCAATGATCCAACTCCATGGGCTTTACTGGTGAATAAATGTTGTTTAAGATGACAGTGTTTCCACTTTCATTACGGAGCCTCTGAACGTCCAAATGATTCATATCTGATGACCGTGAAAAGATGGCAAACTGCATTTTACACCAATTATTTATATGGATTGATGGGATTAGTGGATCAACAGGTATTAAACGTTTTACTTTAGAATATGATTTGGTTGCCAGTAACTGTTTGGATCTTTATGGGTTAAAATTCTGTTACACAAATAATAAGATGATACTACAACAAAATTAAAATATATGTACCTGAGATGAGATATTTGTAACATCTTGGATAGTACAAGGTTTATATATTCTAACAGAATTTTCTATAAATTAATCTTTCCAGTTATTTAGATAAAAATGTGCAGCCCTGGTTAATGACTTTTTTTCATTTCAGAGTGAAATAAAATCTGACCATGCTGTATATCATTGTTAAATATGCTTCTCTTCAGTCTCACAGTAGCTGACACACATTACATTGAACAGTGCTCCGAATCCAAACAAGTGTCATTTGCTGACTTCCTCTAACAGATGCTGGTGCTCGTCTCATGGAAGTGCAATGTCCTGGATCTGGTGGCACTGCCATATAACTGCTGTATAAATAGATTCCTGTGACAGAGCCATTCATCTCCAGCCACGAACACATCAACATTAAAAGACAGCTCGCCGAGACCTCTGCGCTTGTTAGGGCAAGATCAGCAGTCCAGATGCCAAGATGTAAACTCATGAAGGGAAGATTAATTTATCTGTCATCCCCGCCTGTGACAGTAGTTATAAATCTGATTTAGCTGTTGAGCAGGGGCCATGAAGAGGGGCAGTTCGACATTAAGATTTCAAAGGAGTGATATCAAGAGGGCTAACTCGTGACTCACGGCCCGCCACAAATGGGTCAAAAGTTCTTGTGGGAGGTACTGACTCTGTGGTGTTTTGCTCTTCATCTCTACTTTTCTTGGGTTTTGTTCAAAATGGTGGCGATCATGTGAGCCGCCCCGGACAAAAAGCGGGCGCAGGGTGTCAAAGGAGCTATTTAGTGGTAGATGGATGGGAACAGGCGATGCGAAGTGGTCACATCCTGTGACCATCTGCACGGGAGTCATGCTAGTTATTCAGATTGGACGCAGATGCTCCGGCATAACATGATCCTCTATGCAGATATTTAGATGCGTGACAAAATGTTTAGAGCCGCAGTTCATGTCCGTGGTAAACAGGTTCGTCTAACTGCTTACGATCAGCAATGTAAAGTGTATAAATTTCCACGGTGTCTGCAGGACACGTAAATGGAGAACAAACTATTGATAGAACCTATTATTATACTTCAGACATTGTTATTTTTATTGAGTCTGTCAGTTTGACTTGTGGTTTCAGATCAGATACTCTCACAAAAATAGTTTTCATTGTATTTTGAGGAGTTTACCAGTTATCGTTTAGGTTCTAGTTAGTTATGAAACCAAAGCAGAACTTGGTTTAGCACCTGGAGCTAAATCAGAAGTGAAGTTTTAAATAGTTTGATTTAATAGCCACTGAAGTTTGTAGAAGAAAAAGCATTTACAAAACTTGTATAAATGTGAACCTCTTGACAATTTTCAGGAACTGTCCAAACTAAATAAAAAGTTCAATTCATATTAGTAAAATTGAAAATAACATTGAATTTAAGATAAAGTCAGCTCCTTTTTTTATTGTCATTAATGAATATTATTACAAAATATAAGAACTTTAACAATGTTTTTTTTTTTGGGGGGGGTCATATTTGATGTTGCATATTCTTTCTTCTTAATACATGAGAAACTTAAGTAGAAACTGAAAATCTCAAAATAAAATCAGTTGTTTAAAATGAAAATAAAATGACACCAAAATAAAAAGAAAAACTAATGAAAATGCCAGTACATCAGATGTTTTCCTTTAATTTGTCACTGTGCCACATGCAAATACATGTTACATCAGATTTATATAATGCATAATAAAAGTGGATTTTTTAATTACCAGCAGGAGGTAAAAAATTTATTTTAGGAGTGAATTCTTTGCCATGTTTGTTGTGTGTGAATAAGTCTTTCATACTTTGCTCTTTAGTTTGGAAACAGGTATTATATTTAATTCTCCATGCTCAGAAAAGCGTCTTAAAAAGTCTTAAATTTACTTTGGTGAACCCTGCCTGAAGCCTGGTTTCTCTTTTCGTCAAATGAACATCATCCTCCTCAGGGTTTTGGTCGTTCACCTCCTTTCTTTGAGATTAAACCTCTCAGTGGGTTAAAGAAACTCTGAGGCGTTTGCTGACAGCCAAATTATTAGCGCATAACACACTGCTTTAAGGTGCTTAAGGTGGGGATAAAATGTCATACCACATTAAACAGCTAAATGACCTGATCACAGCGATGTGTAGGTGTAGCGTGGGTGGGAGGGCCGACGCTCGGTGATGAATCTCCTGCTTTGAAGTACTGTGTCTGTGTTGTTTTCACTCAGGAGAAACCACACTCTTTGTAACGTAAACAAGACGGTATTGTGACGGGAACAAAGCCTGAATACAGGTTTGTGATGGGTCTATTGTTAGTGCGGACGTAGATTTCAACTTAAAAGGACACTGTACCATTGTTGTGTAACGTAAACTCTGTAGACTTTAAAGAGTAAGTGTTAGTCACGTGTATCAGCAGGAGTCTCGGTTTTTGCATTCATGTTGTTAGATGATATCCACCATCGACCAAAAGCATCTACTGATTTAAAATATTTAATACCTGTTGATCCACTAATCCTTTCAATACATGTAAATAATTGGTGTAAAATACAGTTTGTCATCTTTTATAGTCATTATATATGTTCAGAGGTTCTGTTGTTACCGTGGAAACACTGTCATCTTCTACAACGTTGATTCACCGGTAAAACCCACAGAATTTGATCAATGACAGTGGATGGAGACACTTTGTTTATGTTCAGTTGGCAAAAGATTTTGCTGAAAATGTCAGCTTTTCTTCAGTTTTCTCTGTTTCTGATATAACTGTTGCATTTACTCTGAGGCTTTACGGAAAATCTACATGACCAGTAAATTAAATAAAGGAAAATATATGATTTTCACTGAGAAAATACAGAGGATAATATTATAATAAATGGTGATAAATCACTTAACAAAGGTTAAATATAGAGAAAAATTCACTTGGGAACTGCCACAAAAGTCACACTGGGTCTTTATGGGTTAAGCCTGATGTATAAAATGTCATTTATAAGAATAATAAATAATGAAAAACAAACCAACAGTAGAAAAAGTAGGTAAAATAGCTAAAAAATATATGGTATACGTCAGTGATTGATTGTGCATTTACTTTCCATTGTAATTTATATTATTCAGCTATGTAAGGCAGAAGTAGAACATATATCATGTTAGGAGATCATCTCACTGTTGGTTTTGGGCTTTTTTTTGGGATTTGTGAACTTAAAAAGAATAACATGATGATATTTTTCTTATATCTAATAGATCTCCAGTGAAGTAGTGTTAAAGAGTATGAGCTCTCAAGAGGCGAATTGGAAAAATGGATCAAATAAATGTAGAAGAAGCTGATAAATACATATGAGCATGTCCGTAAATATCATGTATTGTATTTAGATTCAATACTGATATAAGATTTTGGCCCAATACAGACTTTTGGTATGTGTCAATAGTTTAGTTTTATTATTTATTGTGACAATTCCCTTCATTTTCATGTTATATGTATAGGCAGGCACAAGGTTGAGCAATAGACCTATATAGTTTTCTAGAAGCAGAGCAGGAGTGTAGTAACAAAAAAACTTTGCAGGGTTTTATTTATTTATTTATTTATTTATTTATTTATTTATTTTTAGGTATTTCAGACTTGCTATGCAAACAAGTTCTGCTGCTCTTGTACTTGCAATATCTGCAAAGCCACTGTTTCATGGGGTAGCAGTAGCACTACAAACACAAGCAACTCATGATTTACTTGTTCGAAATTGTATTTAATATTTTTTTAATGCTACTTTTAGGCTTGATTGAGATTTAATGTTTATATTTTGTTCTCATTTTATGCACTTATTTTATACTGGAGTTTCATTTCATGATCAGATTTTGCAGTAAAGTTGTGACAATTGCTGGTTTTGTCAGTTATGTCTGGTTTAGGAGCTTAAAGGAGCTTTAACTGGTTTGATTTATTGGAACCAGCTGAACCAACACTTGACATCGTAACAGGTTCTGCCTAATGAAAAGTGTCCTACACTAGCAGCCTGAGCCAATAATTTCATGTTGCTAAATCCAACTTGTTTTGCATTAGTATTAAGTGACAGGACGTGGTTAAACAAATATTTGTGGACTAACAGAACCCGTAGTGTCTGCTGAACTAGAGAAGACAAGATAAAGATCATATTTCTGTAGCGGAAGGGTAGACCACACAGGGCATGTTGTGTCCGTTTGCTATAAATTTCCTGTGTCATTTGGGTGGTGGTGAGAAGAGACATGGTAGACCTTGTCTCAAAAGAAAGTAAGACTTCACCAACAGGCAAGATTGGTTCATGCATTCATTAATTTTCCAAACTATGTAATCCTTGAGAAGGTTATGTGGGTGCTAGAATCTATTCAATCAGGATTAGATTGGGTACAACCAGGATGTGTTGCCAGTTCATCGCATGGCTGACGTATACAGATGAACCACCATTCAGTCTCACATTCACACCTATGGGTCAGTTAGATTGACCAGTTACCCAGTTGAGGTCCGTGTCTTTGGACAGTGAGTGGAAGCTGTTCTACCTGGATAGAACCCACCCAGACATGGAGAGAACATACAAATATCCAAACCAGCTCCAATTGGCTGGCGCTAGGATCAAACCCACGACCTTCCTGCTGTGAGGCTGGAGGCAACATGTCACGGCAACATTTCATCATTGATAGAGCTGCAACCGATTAATCGATTAGGTGCTTGAAGTGAATGCAAAAATTCACGATTCGATTAATCGACTCGAATTGATTGAAGGGAAATATTCTTTTGCAGTTTTCCTGAATTGAAGCTTCTTTGTGCGTCACAATAAGCGTCCTTGTGAAACACAACAGTGGAACCAATGTTTAACAGCAGAGAAATGAAGGAAACAAAGCTTTGATTCAGGAGAATTGTGGTTGAATGATTTTTTGGATCACTTTGAGTTGATTAATCGGTTGCAGCTCTAATCATTGAGGCCATGTCCACACAAAACCGCATCTTTTCGTATCCCATGTTTTTCGTCGTTTTCAAAAAAGTGCTCCGAAAACAAGGAGTTGTTTCAGGAAATATCTGTGTCCACACAAAACGTTGTAGTACAAATGCCAGGCCTGTATGTGGCGTTGTAATACTCTTGCAAAAAACAGAGAAAACACAGCGGAGCATGCACATTAAGCTTGCTTGGTTCTACCAGGTCTGATCCAATATTACCTCCTGGTTGCCTCTCTGCAGGGTAGATCTAAGAGCATGTCGTGAATATTGTTAGCTATGGTTGTTTGTTGCTCATTGTAATGAGAGTAGCCGAAGATTTTGAGTCAGTATTTCCAATAAGCTCAATAGCTGTTGTAGCACGAGCACTACTCTGTAGTCCGTTATTGTTATTGTTGTTGTGAAGTGGCGTCTTGCTTCCAGGGTGAAAGGATAGAGGTGGGGCTATGACATTATTTTTTTAGAAAAGTTGCAGTTTGGTCGTACAGACGAAGATGCAAAATCAGCGTTTTCAAATGTATCCACTCTGGGACCCGGTTTCAAAAAGTTGAGCTTTCAGTGACTGAAAGCGCTGGTTTGGTGTGGACAAAAGGTCTATCCGATACAAAACTTTTGCGGATACAACCAAAACCGTCTTTGTATGGACAGAGCCTTAGTGTTTATTGGCAGATGTCAAACCATCTTGAAGGTGGATTTCTGAAGGTGGACTGGAGTCATCACACTCTCCGTTGTGAGCTCTAACTGTCTAGTGTAACACTTAGTGGTACGTTTCAGTATACTGGTCTGATGTTTGGCGTCATATCAAACTGTTCTTACCCTAAATGTGACTCTAATGGCAGCCTTTTACATTCTTCACCATGGTGGTGGGGGTGGGGTGGGGGGGTGTTGGTGGTGGTATGGAATTGGCTTGAGTCTGCAGTCTTCACCACTAGATTTCACTAAATATCACACACTGGGCCATTAACCCATAAAGACCCAAAAAGCCACTGGCGACCAAAAGCATCTGCTCATCTTTAATGTTTAATAACTGTTGGACCCCTAATCCTATTAAAACATGTAAATAATTGGTGTAAAATGCAGTTTGTCATCTTTTCACATTCATCAGATATGACCCATTTGGTTGTTCAGAGGCTCCGTAGTGAACGTGGAAGCACCATTATCTTCTACAACATTGATTCACCAGTAAAATCCATGGAGTTGGACAAATGACAGTGGATGGAGACACTGGGTTTATGTTCAGTTAATGATATCTTTCTTTAAAAAAACTTAACTAACTTTTAACTTTTTCTTCAGTTTTCTCTGTTTTTGATATAACGTCAACTTTAATCTGAGCTTTTATGAACATCGACATGATTAGTGAGTTGAATAAGGAAAATTAATGAGTTACACAGGAAAAAAGGCAAAATACAGAAAATAAAATTATAATAAATGATGATAAATTACTTAAGAAAACTGACATAAAAGTAGCACTGGGTCTTTATGGGTTAACAGCTTAAATGCTGCTATCTGATATTTATTGCTATTGGCTAATATCAGGACTGAAAACATCTGACTGGTGTTTCCCTAAATATCTCTTGTTTGGCAACTTTCCTGGTCGTATAGTAGGGTTTCTCTAAGAACTGTAGTTTTTGGGCTGGAAATGACCCCATGAAACTGTCTGGGTGGCTTTCTCTTGCCTGTAAAGAAGGGCATTTTGGGTAACCACAGGTCACAGGGGCCAGTAGAGGCGCTGACGTGTACACCTCCCAAATCTCTCTAATCACATTACAAGCTGTTAGAATCAGATGTACGGGCAGAAATCCCACCTTCATGTCTCTATTGTACAGACTGTGGTTGCAAAATATATCACAGAAGAAATGTGGCAGCTTGTGTAAACGCAATATTTCAACTTCAGATTTTTCTGGCAGGAGGAAAAGGTGTCGTGCTTTTCTACGCACAGTGCACTGGTAGCACTAATGATACTTATTTAACCAAGATTTATGTATTAAATCTGCAGAGTTTCCCTTCTAGTAAAAATCCATCCACCTTTTGGCTTGTAGCTTAAAATCCAAACAAATTTTTCTTCCTCAGCTGCCCAAACGTACTTAATTTCAGCGGTCTCCTCCTCAGTAACTTCCCGTACACTACAGTACTGAGTAAGTCATAACATACTGCTGACTTAAGTGAACCTAATTACATTAATGATGGCATCAATTGAGGTTTGGCCACTGCGGTGCATTTTTCCCAGCTCTGTGGCACCGAGGACAGTGAGAATTTCGACATGTCAAAGCATCCGAGGCCAGAGGCAGGATTAATGGCCGTCTGCCTGAATCCAAGGTCCTTCAGCAGTAATTGCAAGCAGAATCTGACTCTATGATCTCAGCAGCGGTATGCAACATGCCAAAACAGCCGGCCTTTGACAGATTGCCTTCTGCAGTAATAACTTAAGCACGTTCCTTTTCTCAAATCGCATGGCTCTCACTTCACAAAACAGAAGCAATGACTTCTTTCCACCTCCCCTGAAGATATGTCTTAAGCTCCATTCAGACTGGATGTATATCTTTCGAGGAGGTGGCGTGATTTTAATATTACCTGCCCTGGTCAGTGATTTTAATGGAGTCTGGAGTACATACGGGTGTAGTTGTTGACCCCCTCCCAGTAATAATTACATCCAGAGTTACTTGCTAAATTATCTGTTTTTTGGCTGTTCCTCCTATAATTTAAGTCCCACCTTATGACATCCTTGTATCTTAAAGGAGTGATATTTTGCTTTTTTTTAAAATGGAATTATGCATTTTCAAACCTTTCCCTGTGGTCTACATAAACAGTAAATGCTATGTTTGGGTCTGATTTCTTCATTAATTAGACTCTACAGGTCTATCTTCAACCCTATTTCTGACTAATGACTTGTGTTCGTTAATACAACCAACAACTGAACATTTTAGGCTATCAGCTTGAAGTTTGGACATATTTTCAGGTTTTGCTACAACCGCTGCTGCTGCTGAACAGTTATGGCATACTCGGGAGAAATGTTTGTTGGCAGTCTTGACCTTACATGTGCAAATGTCATAACATAACAAATTAAGAAGGAATTGAAATGGGTTGTAGGAATCCGCTCGATTTTTGCCAAAATAAATATAAAGATAGCTTTGCAGCACCTGGAGGGTTCAAATTCAAACTTTATGAACTATTAGGGTCACCAAATGCACAAATAAATGTACCAAAGACTAATAAAAGTGGGTTTAGCAAAATATGACCCCTTTAATCTCCGAATTCTTCCCATCACATTGTACTGGGAAATAAAAATGGTTGTATTCATGATATTATGTTATGTATAACTTATTGGCAGTTTATGGGAAACGTATATTTTTTGTGCTGACAAACCTGTAGGTTAATATAGGTTATATATAGATTAATTGTCAGTGCGCTTAAACATGGTAATGATCAAGGTCTGGAGTTCTGCCCTAAACACCTTCAATGGCAGCTCCTAATGTGTGCTAATGCTAATGCTAGGTGTGTGTATTAAGGTGGGTACAGTGCAGAGACCTCATGTCCATACTGGGTAAATAAAGTGACTTAACCTTCACCTTAAAGACTTTAACTTTACTTTGAGTAAAAATTTAACTGAAGAACAACCATTATGCGCTGCAGTTCTGTTTTGAAGTGGAAAAGTATAGTTCAGTAACCAGCACTGAACCCAAGGTATCAGTTACTGAACCTTTTCTTTTTGCCTTGACTAAAACCTGAAGAAGTTACCATTACATAAAAATAAGAATGACATATTTTAATAATAATGGGTTTATCTTGGCACCTTTCAGCACTCAAGAACATGTAAAAAACATTACATCAACCATAATAACACTAATAATAAAAGAGCTTTTACTCATGTAATGCTAATGTAACTTGATTGGGTCCATTTGATGCCAGTGAAGTGGTGTTGAATTCTAATTTTGTAAAGCACTTGGCAGCCATAGTGCTGAGTCTAGAAGGAGCCTGAAGAACAGTGTAGAACACAAGAAGGTGTGAAAAGTACAGGACAGGCAGGTTATGGCTTTGAAGATAAGCAGTAGAAGTTTGTAATGGAGCCATTGCTGAACAGGGAGTGAGTGGAGTGTGAAAAAAAAAAAAAAGGGGGGGGGTATGGTCACTGGGCCTGGTTTGGGTGATGATCCACACCAGAGCCCTGCAGTTTTGTGTGATTTGGAGCAGTTGGAGAAGTTTATGGGGAACACCAGTGAGGATGGTGTTTCAGAGAATGACCAGAGCATGAATAAGGACTTGAGTGATGTGTTGAGAGAATGGCTGAAGCCTGGAAATATTACATAGATGAAGTGCTGGGATGTTATTGAATTATAGTACAGTATACTGTCTAGAACGATGCCCCGACCTCTAATTTAGGTTGATCAATAGTAGTAATGATGATGAAAGTGTGGTCTTTAAGTTGAGTGTGAGAAACTTGTTTGACATCTTGATGTTGGTGGCTTGAAGACGACTAGTGAGGGGAAGAGGAGGGGAAACTTTTTTATGTAGCGTTAGGTGTCATCAGTGTGACAGTAGAAGCCCAGTATGTCATAATGGTGCATAATATATCCAAAGAGACATGTACTCAATAAAAGTGGCCCTAACATTATTCCCTGAGGAACACCATGAGCAACTATAGTTGATTTTGAGCAAAAACACTGTTTTGCACAACAAACTTTTTATCAGTTCGTCATGATATAACCCAGAGATTAGTTATAGGAAAAATTAGAAAAAGTTAAAAAATTTCCATTGAAGAATTTAAAAAAAATCAGAAAAAAATACCATGATGGGTTAAATTTCGTAAACCCAGCAAATAACTGCACAAAGTTAAATTACCAAGGTTTGACCAGGAGAATTGATGATATTAATCTTGTCTGAATAGTGCACTTTATTTTTATTTGAGGACCAGAAATATAAATAAAAACATAATGTCAGGGCAGTAGTATAATTTGCTGCTCTGACAGTTTTTAGCTCTTGACGTTTGCTTATATTTTGCCAGTATCACTTCACCTGCACTGGACAGAAAAGTGCTGAATAAAAGATGTAATATTCATCTCTTGCAGCTTCACAGAGGTGACCTCATCAAACGCTTTGTGTAGAATCACGCTACCGACGTCTTCGGGGCAGTTGGACTGCTGGAGCATCTCTGCTGGGTTCGGCCTGCAGGCCTGTGCAGCAATAAATCCCACTGTGGTTCTCACTCTCATTCTCTCAGTTGATAGTTTGTGTCCAGCCTGAGGACAGAGGGACTCCTATGTGCTGCTCTGTGGTGGGTTGTGTTCTCTGGAGCAGTTAAAAGCCTGGCAGCTCCACCCCATGACTGTCCAAACACAGTCGACTCTAGGCATCTACATCAAACAGAGCTCTTTGCAAAGCCCATTGGAAAGTTAACCACGGGGTGCTGAGCTTATTTATTTATTTTCCAGGTATAAAAATGTGTCAGCCGTCAGTTTTTTAATTTTTTCGAAGCAAAATCCCCTCATTAGTGTTGGTAATTGACAGGACAAAGATGTATTTGAAGAGCGGCTTTGACACAGCACCCGCTTCTGCTGAGCTCTGCTGGAGATTTGGAGAGCGTAACAAGAAAAGACAAGTTAATGAAAGATCCTTTCAGTGCGCTCCTCACAACGAACATGTCGGAGCAAAATGAACTTTCCCGAGAGTGTGTGTTTTAGAGCATTGCAGTCACTAATTCATTCTGATCCTCTGACACTGACGTTTGAGGGTAGATGCTATGTGAAAATGTAAATAAACTTTAGAGGAGCTTTTGGTCAGTGTGGGATGAAATTTATAGTTTTGGCATTTACTCTGTAGTCATCATTCATTCCCCTGTCGTGAGCTGAGGCCTTGATCAGCAGAGCCTCCGCTGGCCCTCAGATGACCTGCAGTCTATCTAACCAGCTGTGGTTCAGATGCCTCAGACTGAGATGTTCGCATTACTGTTATAACTGAGACTATTAACCCCTCAAACACCACAACGGCATCAACAAGAGCTCATCTTCCCATGCTGGCAGGAAATGCATTTTTGCAGAATCATTTGGAGCAAATACTCGGGTTTTATGTGCTGAGCTGTGAAGATATTCACTCCTGCGATCTGTGCTTCCCCATGAATACAAAGGTAGTGAATGTAATTTAGTTTGCAGTGTTTGTAGCGTTGAAAAATCACTTATGAAAACCCACCTGCGACATCTGCTTGAGCAGAAATTTCCTCATTACCGTGGAGAATCAATAGATGTCAATGTGAACACTTTTTTATTTATTTCAGACGACTTTATACAGAAAGTAGATGAGGTTGAATTTTTCTAAATAATTTGCAGAGGCAGTAGAAATGTCCATGCAAATAAAACCAATTATCATGATCCATTTCCACATTTGTGCTGGAAACAGTCATACGCAGCCTCCTTATGAAAGATTTATATATCAGTAATAGTGATGTGTGGATCAGCTATGATGCAATCCATCATCTACATGTTACTAACCTGAATTTATTATTTTGCCTCATTTAGAAACATACACCTGATCACACATATCCACATTTCTCCATGTGATGTAATGATGTAACATTATATTGAAGGTGCTGGTTCCAAAAAATAAAAGGTTAACTCACTTATTTAACCTTTATTTAACCAGGAAAAATCTCATGGTTTTTAAACATCTCTTTTGCAAGAGCACACTGGCTACTGTATTATTCCTGTGGGGAAATTCGGTCTCTGTATTTCACCCAACCTAATACACTCACACAGCACCTAGCATTAGCATTAGCTCATAGCACACTTCAGCCACTGAACATGCTCATGGACCAATTCCAGATCTTCATCAGCACCATGGTCATTAGTGGCTTTTCCATCTGTGCAAAACTTTACCGATATTTACTAAATGTCAAAAATACAGAAGTGTGTAATGTCAGTTTTTCCATTAAATCACAAATGCAATGATTTGTTTATTATAGTGAGATGATACAAGAAGTCTTTCCATTAACATGGCGACGAGCATAAATATTGTGTTGATTTATAGATATATTCATTATTATTATTATATGTTACCCCTCTATCTCTTACTAAATTACAAAATGATCCGGTTTCCTGGGACATATGACAAAGTAACATGACAACAGCAAAAACAATTTAGCTATGTTCGTAGCTTGTTGCTGCAGAAATGTGACTTCCTTATCATGATAGTACAACACATAGAGAATAGACTTTTTTCCTCATTAACAATTTATTATTTCACTCAGTCGTAATCAGTCCACTGTTGATAATAATTTAGATTTTTATGTTCTGTCCCAAGTGAATGTAACTACCACTGCCCATATTGTTTAGTTTCAACACAGTAATTAAGTGCTGTTGACATAATGTTCAGCCTTGATCTGTAAATTAGTCACAGAAAGCATATATTGTTGTGTTTTTTTTGCGTCAACCGAACTGGAAGCTTTAGTTATAATATGACATAATTACCCTTTCATTACAACCTGTCATCAATCAGGTATCAATCACAAATTAAGACTCATTCTAGTTGAATGTTTATTATATCCTGATGTCTTTTTTATATGATTCCATCTATTTGTTTATTTACTAAAACTGCGAGAAGAGCAAAATAAGGTCACTAAGACACCTGCAGTGATATGATAAATGTGTCTTTGTCTCAGATGGTCCAAACAGAATTGTGAGTAAAACATATTTTTGCCACCGGGTTGGACTGAGGAAAAGAACAGTCCTGCATGCTGTCTAAATTATAATGATGTGGCAGCTCCATAGGGCACTTTGTAACAGCTATTTAACTGAATGTACTGGCCTGTAAAAGCCAAATCAAAGTCTTTATAGTGGGAAGGTGGCCTTTGAGTAAAGTGCCAATTATATTAAATTGCTCCATTAACGGTAGCAGTCACATTTGTGTCGCGTTTCCATTTGGACATAACAGCTTACTTCTGCTCTCACCTTTCACACTGTATATTTGCAGAAGCGGTGGAATGAATGTAACTAAAGTAAATAAAAGTACTTCTACTCAACTGAGCACAAATCTGAAATGGGCATACTTTATTTGAGTACTTTGTTTATGTCACTCTTTGCTTTTCAGAAGTGAATATTCTGCTTTAACAGCTTTAGTTGCATTACAGATGACTATTTTTCACCTCCTTCCTGTCCAGTGAAAGCCATGAATCTCCAAATGTGATGATTTTGATGTTTTTATCAGTGGTCAGTATGCCTGTCTATCATCATTTTTTTCCTGAACCATAACTGAGAGACCGTTCACTATCTTGTCATTAAACATACCACAGTTTATCTATTATCTCAGTGGTGCATCTTGTCTGTCATGTCAATTATCATCTTTGCATTTTGAGAGCAGGACTTGGAAACATTCAGTTTTTTTTTTTCCAGTAAACTACCTGTAAACTAATTAACAATCTCTTTCATTAGTGTTCAGTAAGTCAGTAGTCAGTTTTCCATCAGACATATGCGCAAAACTTTACCGATATTTACTAAATGTCAAAAAAACAGAAGTGTGTAATAATGTTTTTCCATTAAATCACAAATGCAATGATTTGTTTATTTTCGCAAGATGACACAAGAAGTCATTCCATAAACATGGCGATGAACGTAAATATTGTGCTGATTTACAGATATATTCATTATTATCATATATTACCCCTCTATCTTGTACTAAATTAAAAAATGATTCAGTTTCCTGGTGCGTCCACACATACTGCACCGTGTTGCTTTTAAAACTCTTCTTCGCTTGTTTTAACGTCTGTCAACATCCGCTTTTTTTATTCACGTGACTCTAGTTGCGGAAAAAGGTCTTTTCATAGCAGTTTTGCATGGTAGACCAATTTCACTACGCCCGAAAAACCACCTCTTGCCAGCACAAAAACTTTTAATCAAAGAATGAGAGTTTTGGCGAAATTGTGGTTTTTCCATTAGGTAAATTTTTATGCACAAGTTATATTTGTGCAGTTTGAGGGTCAATGGATAAGTGACTACTGAAACTAAGCCAACAACAGTAATCAGTGTCCCCTTTGAATTTTTACTGGAGCTAAGGGGATATGCAGTCCTCTAATGGCATTTAGTAGAGTTACAGTATGTACATGAAAATAGTGGGACACATCATATCTACAGCAGGACTTCCATTTCTGTTGACAGATCATATTATGACAGATGTGTGATTTACTTCCTGAATGAAACCTGAAGAGACCAGAGAGTTGTGCTTTCAAATGATTATTTATGGACAGAAGGTGACAAATGTTTTTGAACTCTTGGTCACTGGAAACAATTAAAATAAGAAAAAAAAAAAAAAAAAATCAATGCCTTCTAAAGTTAATTAAGTATATTACAGAATATGTTGCCTTAATCGTAGCTGCCTAAACCCTATTGTAATATCTGTGTTGCCATGGTAACGCTATGCAACGCTTGTAACAATATACACATACTTAACATCCACGTACATGTAAGAATATCAACAAAAAGCACAACAAAATCAACTGTCAGACAACAGAACTCAATCCAAACAAAGAGCACTTAAATGGACAAATATCTAAACCAAGTTAGTTTATTATTCAAAGATAGTATGATAAATGGCTAAAAGACTCATAAACACTTCAGTTTTTAGAAATACTGGTTCATTGATATCGACTATTGGCCCAGATTAAGATATTTAGTGAAAAAGTAAGTCATTTCAAATATTTACGTATCAGTGAGTACAGCAGAATCCAAATTCTACATATTTTTTAGGTTCAATATTACAAGCTTGTTTATTTTTGCCGTCAAGGAATTCTACTCTCACACAATGAGAAAACAAACGTCAAAAATGTACATCCCTCTTGATGCCTGATCTCACCAACTCCAGACAAGCTGGTGTTGATTTACGTCTCTATCTTTGTTTGAAGCACAGCGTGATGGTGGCCCTTCAACCCCCATTTTCCAGAAGCTTAGACCCGGTTGTTTGATGAGAGCTTATCCCTCAGCTGACATATTATCGTTGGACAGGCCTCTGAGTGCGCCAAAAGAACAAGCTACGCAAAGGATTAGCCCGCACACTCGTGCTAATGCAGTCAAACTGTCAGAGAGATCAAAGCTACTCACTCCAGATTAGGACCAATTAAAGTAGGTGGCCCTACACAAATTAATAGCAGGAGCACTCACCTGTTAACAGGAGCCAAAACACCAAGAGGCTTTGTTCTCTCAGTTAAACAGTGGAAACATCTCAGTTGTTTACAGCTTCCATCAGGTCTACAGACCCTATAGAGCTCAGGTGTCAAACATACGGCCCATGGGCCAAAACCAGCCTACCAAAGGATCCAATCTGACATGTGAGAGGAATTTGTGTAATTCAAAAATTACACTGAAGATATTAACAATCAAGGATGTCAAAATCATTTTAATTCAGATTCCACATACGGACCAATATGAGCCAAAGTGGATTAGACCAGTAAAATACTATCACAATAACCTAGAAATAATGAAGTTTTAGTATAAATAAGTAAAATTACATGAAAATGTTTACATGTAGAAAATATCCTTTTACAAAAAATATGAATAATCCGAACAAATATGAACAACCTGAAATGACTTAAGAGAAGTCAGTGGAATTTTACCAGTATTCTGCCTGTTATTAAATGTTTTGTGTATTTGTAGATCCACTGTGATCTGTAAATGATAAACAGAGGCATAATATTGTTAAAATTGCACTTTTATTTCTTAAGACGTGTCAGGTTGTTCATATTTTTCAATGAAACTTTGTAGACATAAACATTATTATAATGTAATTTTAATTTTTTCCGCTGTTATTATTTTTATTGGGCTGAATGTTTCCCCTGAACTAAAATGAGTTGGATACCCCTGTTATAGAGTCTTTCAGGTTGTTTGTTTCTGGGGCTGGAATCCCACCTTTGACGCTTCTGTGGCATTGAGTGAATTTTATTCATCGTTACCAAATTCTGATATTTAAGGAGAAAATCTGCCAATATTTGTCACTGGTGGTCTAAAATAACATTACACAAACATGTTATTTCCAGTTAATTATTCATTAGATGCCACAGTCTAATGAATAACATTTTAATTATTGATATTATGTAAACAGACAGCTCCCAAGTTCCAGTTTTGATAAATAGGTGTATTTTTTAGGTGATGCACTGATGGCAAAATTCTTAAACACTGATTCTTATGACGTTTTGACTGATGTTACTACCTGCTTCATTATTCAACTTTTAAGTTTTTGTCATTTATCCCCCCGTTACCAAAGAAATCTCCACTGTCAATGTAAAAATAGTTAATATTTTTAAGCCTTTCAGCCCTTCATCACATTATAATTGAATGAACACAGATATGACACAACAGATAAATATCTACCACTTACATCAGTGAAAAAACATTCTATATGCTGGTACAAATGCTGGCCAATATCAGGAAATAACCAGTACCAATGCCCATCTGATATATTGGTGTATCTCAATATTTTTTTATGTTGGGATACTGCTTTGAATAATTAAAAAAATAAAACAAAACTGAAGAGCTTAAATATATATATAATACTGTATTTTTTGTTTTCTGAATTAGACGATGTTAAAATGTACAAGAAATTAAAAAAAAAAAAAGAAAAAGAAAAAAGCTATGATTAGCAAATGGACATGGATAAAAATTAACCTTTACTTTGGAAAACCATCATCCAAATGCTGCTAAATGTAAAACTGTGATTCTATGTACATGTTAATATGCACTGAGGTAGAAATACTAATTCCACAGTGTTAACATACTCTTATTTTAAATTTTTTGGACTTTATTGACACTTTAAATTTGCATTTTAAAGTTAAGTTTGTGTGGAAAAAAATGATGAATCCATTTTAACTGTACCATTTAATCGTCTGCAGTTGGTAACTCTAAATTCTGACTAAAAATGTGATATTTGTTTATTTTCTCACAATTTTTTCCACATTATTAGGACTTAATAAGTCAAGGATTTTGACTTTATACGTGGAATGTAATGCTTTTATATAGCATTTCACAAGTTTCAATTAATATTTTATATATGATGAATAATATATATCATGTAGATGTAGTATAGTAATTTCTAATTTTCTAACACTAACTCAAAATGGTTTCCATGTAATTTTGTTGTAATTTGTATATTGGAGTCTTACTGATTTTGTATATTATATTTGTGGTTAATATATCATGATCTTTATAGCCTAATATTTTGTTTTAGTACAAAAAATGATAACTCTGCATCTCAAAATGTAAAATTCATAACCAAAACTACACTTATAATATTGATTTATTTACAAAGAATGACTTTATATTTCATTGTTCATCCTTGAAACCTAAATGCTGGACTATTTTCCTGTTTCTTACCCCATCGGTCAAAGTTTTGACTCATGGTAGAATAAAACATTATAATTCTTGGACTTTTTCATTTCCATTTTACACTTCTTCTTTTTCCTGGTGTTAAAGAGCCTCCATACATTACTGGTGTTGACTGTTATAAAGATGTCTTTATTTCTGACCACTGCATACATGACCAGACTGCCTTTATCTGGGTCGTGTCATCTTATTAAGACGTAACAAGCGTAAGAAGTGTTTGTCCTGAACTCCAGCTGAACTCCCATGAATTATGATAACCATCTCACAGGCAACAATATCTGCTTTCAGGAAAGGAATAGAGAGATAGTGTCTGAAATGAAGAAAATAGCAGCACTTCTCCAGTGATTATATCACACATCATGGTGATTTACTTATCACGGCTGACTTCAGTGGATCTTTTGTTTTTCTGATCTACGATGGAGGAATGTTAGCCGATTTTTCTTCAGGGTTACACGCAAAAAGGTCAAATATAAATGTTAGTGCTTATTCAGAGAGGACATGTGGAGAGCAAAATATGTTGCGGTAATAAATCAGTAGTTGTTTAGACTTTAACTGTGAGTTGAGTCGTCTTTCCTTCATCTTCAGAATGTGTCTGAGGGGTGTCCTGCGACATTAGAATATTTCATCCTTTATTTAACCAGATAAAAACTCTTTTCTAAGAGAGACTTGGCTAACTTACAACAGCTAATGCAAACCAGTGAACAGAAAATAACAGCTTTTATTCAAGAATTTACATAATAGGCAGCTAAAATATGCCAAAAGCAAACAATTGCGAGATTGTGTGATGTTTTGATATGGAAAAGGAAAGTAAATCATTGCTAAATTTCCCATTTCTTATATTTTATGTATTCAGCGGCAAATGTGTGTTTAAAAATAAATGTGTGTGGCCTCTGAGCTATAAACCAGCCTCAGGATATTAAATGCTTACAGCAGTGTCATATTTATTTTAACTGATTGTGTAATTTACTGTTTAGTTTATTTATTTTTTTACTTATGGCCACTTTTACTAAGTTTTTTTCCCTTAACTTACCAGATTTTTTCCTCTCATTTAAAACTTAATTCCTAAATTTATTCTGACTTTTGTGTTTAAGCCTTTTCAGAAAACAATGGATCTGTAATCCAATTACAGATAAACAGAAAATTAGTTTGCAGGATGAAGTTATCACTGGTGTCAGTCTTTCCATAGGATGTGTTGACAGTAACTGAAGGATGGAAAATCACCAGACTTAAATTCTTAAGAGCTCTGTGTATAATCTGCTCTAAAACTGATAAGAAGTAAACCTTGATTTTGTTCTGTCGTAGCATCAGTATGAAGCAGTAGAGCTACACGCCTGCCATTTTGGACTGAAAACTGTTGCTTCTATAATTACATCACATGACCAATATCATCTAAAAAAGCCTCTCTGATGTCAAGAGACAATTTTGTCTAGTTTTTCCCCCATGAATATTGGTGAGTCAGATTTTCCCAATACAAATATTCCTTTTACCACATCCATTGCTTAAGGCAAGGTAAGGAGGTTCAAGGTTAATATCAGTGTTTGCTAACAGTTTTCTGTACAAAATTTTGCACAAACATCAGCCATTTTTTAGTAAACACATCCTCTCTCATTAAACCAAGCTGAACATCTTGGAGAATTTCATATCCCAAGAACTGTTTTCAAACTCAACACATACACATCTAAAGGTTACTGACCTACTTCAGAATTTAGCCCTTTCCACATTAATAGATATTTTTCTATTCAGGTGTTTTCTTCCATCATTTCCAAAAAAAACCCAAAACACTAAACACCTTTGTTCTGCAAAATATCTCAACACAAACTGAACACCTACGGATAATATTGAATACAGCAGATGTAGTGGTTTTAGTATTCTTTATATTATATTTTATGCAATCTACTCCAGCTCATGCATTGATTTATACTTATATGGTCAGAATTTGATGTTTCAGATGCATGGTCATCACGCAAAGCAATAACTGGCAAACGGGAATTGGGTGTGAAGGCATTATTTTCTCTTTTTCTCTATTTTTGTGTTCTTAAAGGAGTGATATTTTGCTTTTTTAAATGGAATTATGCATTTTAACAGATTTTCCTGTGATCTGCATAAACTGTAAATGCGATGCTTGGGTCTGAATTCTTCATTAATTCAACTCCACAGGTCCATCTTACACCCTATTTCTGAGTAATGACACGAAAAAGGTAATTTTGAGCGCTGGCCCTTTAAATGCAAATTAGCCACTTCAGGCCCCGCCCCCTCCACGTTGTTGTCATCTTTGCTTCTCTGTCCCCTTCAGCTACTTGTGTTCATTAATACAACCAACAACTGAACATTTTAGGTAATCGGCTCAAAGTTTGGACATATTTTCAATTTTTACTACAACCACTGCTGCTGACAAACAATTATGTCGTACTTGGAGAAATGTTCGTTGGGAGTCTTGACCTTATATATGCAGATGTCATGACGTAACTTTTTATAAAATGTAACAAATTAAGCAGGAATTAAAACGGGTCGTAGAAATCCACTAAATTTTTGCTGGAATGAATATAAAGATAGCTTTGCAGCACCTGGAGGGTTCAAATTCAAACTTTATGAACTGTTAGTGTCCCCAGATATACAAATAAATGTACCAAAGACTAATAAACGTGGGTTTAGCAAAATATGACCCCTTTAAATGTGGTGTATATTTGGATGGGAGGCCCAAACAAAGAAATGTCACTTTTGTAAAATATACGTATTAGTGTAAATGGGGTATTTACAGGGTTTGTCTTTGACTTGTGTACTAATCTTCCACCAAATTTTGTACAAAAAAAAAGACATAAAGCAGCAGTTTTTGTGTAATCGTGATAGAATGGACAAACAATGGTGATCATATTACTTTGTCAAAGGTAATAGATCTGAATAGACACTGATTACTCGTACTGTTTTTCAGCTCGTACACTTCAGTCACTTATTTTTAGACATGCACAATATATTGGCTGAACATCAGTATAACTAAATAAGATAAAATTTCACTGATGGCATTGGTCAAAGTTTGGGATTTATTTTATATCATAGGTTATTTCACACATTAGTACGGTTGAATTCACACTCAGTTAAACATATGTTGTATTAACTACTTGCAAATACTGGAATACTCTCTTTTACAAAGGGGACATGTTTTGCTTTCCCCGGGGAATAGCGATGAAATGTAACAAACCAAAGCATTCATATGAGTATTGGCCCAGAATTTCACATCCTGCCTTGTATTACTACAGATCCATGTGCAACACATCCCCTCATTTATTAATATGATGTTAAGATTATCCACCTAGCTGCCATTAGTCAATTAACCATGACGCTGTTGCCCTTCCACTGTTTTTCCTGTACACAAAAGCACTTCTCACTACTCTGATAGTCTAGTTGTTTGGTGATGATACTCGACACATTGTACATCATTTAATTGTTTTGTTTTTTTTTGTCTGTTTTTTTGTTTGTTTGTTTTTTAGCTTGTATTTGTAGTTATATTTATGTGTGGTCTATATTCTTAAACAATGCTTTTTAACTGCACTTCACTGTATGGCAGTCTGCCAGAGCACTTAGAAAAATAATGAAAAAAACTGACCAATAGAATTAATTGCCAACCAAACCATTAATGATGTCATAGAAAATCTTCAGATAATGTGTTTATTTAACTACATCTTCATTATAATTTTTTTCTTATAATACAGCTACTTAATTTTTAATGCCACTTTTTTATGGGTTGAGAAAAGTGGAAGTGAAATCACAGTAAAAACTAGATACAGATAATAACCAGAAAATATAATTTGATCCTGTATGAATATCTTTTTCTTTCTCCATTGACTTGTTTATAATGACACAACCCCTTAGATTAAATATATGAACCCTCATCCTCCAAATATTTACACACTGGAGGACACCGGTGAGTGGTCATCTGGTTTCATTTGTATTTGGGGCCATTTGGCCGATCTGCCATCCATCAGAAAAGGAGAAAAATATTCAGTACGCCGGGGACTCCGTTGGAAGGTGACTCGCCAGTCATGGGCACAAGGTAAAGATTAATCAAATGTTATGTGTACTATCACCAGCTGGCAGCAGCAGCCTCTAAGCCTTTGAGTGAGTAAGTCCACAGAGAGGCCTGTGGCACAGCTGAGTTTGTCTTGTAAAAGTGCAGCTGTCCAAGACATGACAGCTACAGCATTAGCAGGGCCATTAAGAGGTGTAGAACATTTCCAGGGAAACCATTTGAAAAATGACAACCCCCGGCACTGCTGAGATATTAATTATACGCAGCACCCATGGAAAATAAGCGAAAACAGTTGCTAAGACAAAAGACGCCTTGTTTTCTCACAAGATGCCTGTTTGTGCATCAAGCATTTAATAAGCAGCAAAAATAAGAAGGGGGGGATCATGAAGCTGCCAGCAGCAAACATTTCTAAAACATGGATGACTGGAGTAAAGACTAATTATCTGCCTACTTCTTCTTCAGAAATTAAATAAAAAATTCACAGCAAGGATTAGAGGTTATTCCTGTGGAAAACAGACTCTGATGCAGCTGTTTACTACAGGAGAAAAATTTGAAATTATTGCATTCTGGAATTCACACAGACTATAATGTAAAATAATCTTACCAAGCTCTAAACTAGAAAATGTGGTTTTTTTACAGACTAATTTGAACAATGTATTGTCACATGGTGTTCTTTGTGGAGTAGAAGAAAAGGAAATATATTTGTCACGTCATTTAAGTCCATTTCACACAGTGTCGGGAGAATAAGGTCTGGATCTGGCCCCATTTCAGCCAACGACAGGAAGTTATGAGTAAAAGGTTTTGTCATGTGTCATAGAATGGATTGGTTTGCGAATTTAGTGAGTCCAGTGGGTCAGGACATGACAAAGAGTCTGCTGTGGAAATATCACCACTTGTTTACCATGTTTGTTAGTACTGATACTGAATGTCAGATGCATCAGTGTGTTTGAAAGAGAAAAGAAGAAAAAAACAAGCGGGAATAATGGTCTAACAGCCATTACATCAGATTTTTTTTTTTTTTTTACTTTATCACATCACAAGATGATTGAGTTGTTGACACGCCTGCTTTGTTGGTGGAAATGGTCTGGACAGTCTCCTGCCCTGCTAATACATAAGACCTTCCAGCCAGTGTCTAGACATGTCCAATACAAGTCAACATGGATGTCTCCCACTCATGTATCTTATCACATACGACTGTCACATACACTGTCAAACCACAGCTCAAGTCTACATCAGGTGAAGGACACTTTGGGATAATTTCATATATAATTTCATCTTTAAATGTCATCATGTATTATATATTATACAGCTTTATTTGATCTGTCGGATTTCATTAATGTACTACATTGTCAGTTAAAACACTTACTAAATGCCTCACTTTTTTGCCTTTAGTTGTTTTCTTTATTTTGATTTACCATGGTGAATGCTACCTTTCAGAGGAAAATAAGGAAAATGCACAATATAAGTAGTAAATCACACAATCAAATACAACAGAGGTGTTTTTGCCTTTTATTTAATGAATAATTTAAAACCACAAACAAACCTTTGGTTCCTTCATCTTTCAGGCTGGACTAAAAATCAGCCACTAACCTTAAAAGAAATAATGACCATACGTCTATTCTGATTATTATTGATACTGGTTATGTGCAATATGTGCAAGAAAACAGTTTAATTCAAAGTTTATTCAATGTATAATGAAGGAAATGTCACCAAACGGGTGCACAGGAGTCAAGATTAGGGCATCCTTATCCTAATTTATTTCACTTATAGTTCAGTTAAAACTAATTATAATGTTAGTGAAGTACTGAACTGTAGGGTTTTTATAGATGATAATAACATGTACACTGAACAAAAATATAAACATCACTCCATTTTTCATGAGCTAAACTCAAAGATCTAAGACTTTTTCTACGTACACAAAAGGCCTATTTCTCTCAAAAATTGTTCACAAATCTGTCTAAATTTGTGTTAGTGAACACTTCTGCTTTGCCGAGATAATCCATCCACCTCACAGCTACACCTTTTAGGGTGGCCTTTTATTGTGGCCAGCCTCAGGCACACCTGTGCAATAATCCTTTTGTCTAATTAGCATCTGGGCAAAGGAGAAGCACTCACTAACACAGATTTAGACAGATTTGTGAACAATATTTGCGAGAAATAGGCCTTCTGTGTACATAGAAAAAGTCTTGGACCTTTGAGTTCCCCTCATGAAAAATGGGTCCACAAACAAAAGTGTTACATTTATATTTTGGTTCAGTGTAGTTTTCCTTGTATTGTGGCTTTAGAGACAACCGGGTTATTTTTCCATTTTCAACCTAGCATGACAGGCTACTTTTTTTTTTTTTCCACCTGTCTCAGCCCCTGAAGTAGAATTTAATAGGTGTATTTAACACAGTTATACTACAGGTTCAGTATGAAATTAGTACAATTGGAAGAATTTGCAAAAAAAATCCCAATAGCAGCGTGCATTTGAGGTAATAGTGCAATATTAAAAAAGAAAACAAACCCTCATATAAACAAAGACGCTTTTACTGTTGTATTTTGTATCAGGCCTATGAAAATCTGTGCAACGTAAAAGTATAAAATAACTGAAGTATTGTCTGTCTGTTCCTCATAAGCTGGTCCTCAACTTCTGTTTGTTAATCTTAGCGTGTCATGTTGCTAACTTGCTAACCGTTAGCATGTTATGGTTCCTGGATGAATTCATACAAGTGAAGTTTGCAGCATCACACTTGTTATCTACTGCACATTGTTATCTATATCATAATACTGGAAGGTCTCAGAGTGTGTGTGTGTGTGTGTGTGTGTGTTTGTTTGGGCATGATTCTGACAAATTGAGATGTTTTTTCCTGGCCAATTTGGTACCACAGTTGAAGAATAGTCCCATCTACACATTAAATATCTCGGCAAGTTGATAGGACCAATATTTTTGGAGATATTAGTCATTTTGAAATACAATTGCCTTACAATCGCAGAAGCGCAGTACCATGCTGCATGATGGGAAATGAAGTTAAAAACAGGAACGATGCAATTACTCCCGCAGTCCCGACATATTGGTATTAACATTGGCACCTGTGTGTACCTCGTGCATACAGAGTGGGGGGTATGGGGGAGTCCCGGTACTTACAGAGAACCCCCACCCAACCCCCCAGCTTACGAATCCCTCAACCCCTGTGTTACGAACTATTCACCCCCCCATGCACTTCATGTGTACCTGGGCATTAATGCTGTATATTAATTGTCATTTACATTCTAAACAATGATTTACCAAAAAATGCTTGTCACTACTTAAAACTACTACTACTTAAAATATAGACTATCATCTTTTCCCAAAAGTCCGCTCTCCCCAGCATAAAAACTACCACATCTAGAACCCGGGGTTCCCCAAGGGTCACATACGAGTCTAATTTTATCTGTCCGGCTTGATTTGGTTCATATGGATACACCTGTATTAATAAGACAGTCTCATGCTAACAGGTCATTGTTTGGCTAACAATAAACTCAGATTTCCCAGGTTGTTGTTGAAGACCTGGACCAGCCTACACCACCTTAACTTCATCCCCATCCCACACATCTAGGATGAACTGAAACAGCAAATCCCTGCAGCCAAGTTCCAAAATTTCGTGAAAAGCGTGTCTATAAATTTAATAAACACTGTAGAAAGTGCAGAAGAAAGACTCACTGACAGCTTCAATATACACTATCATTACTTCCCTTGAAGCTGCTTATAAACTGCTACAAACCTGTAGAGTCTGAATGCAGGAGATTTACAGTTTCCTTTCTTATATTCATCCTGTCATAGTATTGATCGCTCTTTGGCTATTAATCCTCCTGATGCTGCTCGCTGTTCCCAGAGTATCTAGGAAAGCAAAACATAAAGTGCTTGTCAGGTAAAACTGATAAAATAAAAGTTCAGGTGTGCAGATTATAAAGTTGACGCAGATATTTTTTAGAAAAAGATGAGTCATTTTATTGCAAATCGCCTCATAGAGATGATTTGTGGGTTTTTGTGACGGTATAAAAGGCGACAAGTGGAGGTCACGAGGATGTCGGCTTCATTTTATCCCCGCGTCGGCTTATGGAGACACTATTTCCATCACAGAATAAAGATTAAACTGTTTACATATGGGATATTTTCATCCCTTTATGCAGAAAGCAGCTTCATAATGAGTAATTCTGCTTATAGTGTTAATTGGGGATTAATTTGCCATGTATTCACCAAGTTGGAGGCATTAACTGGGATCCAACAAGGTGCCTCCTAATTAAAACCGCAAGTCCCTGAGAGTGTATAATTCCCATAAGAATGCAGTCCATAATTGGTCATAACTAAACCCTGCGCGGAGTTGATTACAGTGATGGTGGTGAGCCTGGTCAGACGAGTTTAAACTCTCCAACTATTGCACATATTGGAGCTATTCCCTGCTTTCTTCTCAAGGGAATGAGAGGAACTGATGATGGCCACATAATGTCTGTTCACAGAGCCTCATAAATAAAGAGCTGCCCCTGAGTGCAAACTATGTTTATTATCGCCGCCTGAACCTTCGTGCCAGCCCTTGGAGTTACTTATGCAGATAAATGCAGCACCATTCATCATCACTTCTATTCATAAATAGCCAATAACTCATCTCCCCCCATATGGAAGATTAGACCTTGGAAATGTGACTTAAGCACGGGAAGTATTCAGTCCATGAAAAACATGAGCGATCACACACGCAGCCATCTCCCCTTTACTCATTATATCTTATTCTACATGTCATTTCCTTGCTCAGCTATCATCCACGAGGCCCATAAAGAATCGTACGAGGAGCTTCTCGGTGCTGTGCTGACTGAGAGCAGATGAGGTGTTTTTTTTTTTTTTTTTTTCCACTGTAGTGTGCTGGTTTGCAGAGAAGAGGCCACAGAGGTGCACAGACTGATGAGAAGGGATGATATATGTAGCGCCTGTGTCCCAGCTCTCCTCTGGCCCATTGTCATTAATCACGGCCATTAGGCTCCCCCTCCGCCGCCGCTCGCCTTGTCTGCGCCCAGCCATCACAGCCTCCCTTTTGTCTCATATCCATAAAGGGAAAGGCCGTATACTTTCACCTCGCCTCCCACCGCACAAATGCAGGGATGCTAAAAAGGGTGGTAGCATGTGTCCTGGGGAATTTAAAGTTATAATTTAGCTCATTTTACAGTGTCTTGCACCACTGCAGCAGCGGTGTTTAATTTGGAGGTTTATTATACTGCAGATGTTGGAGGTATTTGGGCAATTACACATCTTTCTGAGCTTCAGCACATTGAGGTAAAATAATGGATGCTACGTGAAAATGCCAAGTCTCAGCGTTAATTTTCTGTACATCAATAAATAAAGATCTGCTTGTGAAACACCTAGTGGCCACATTTTAAAGGACATAATCCAAGAAATGTGGATAAAGGAGTAGCACAGAAGTCATGGCTCTGTACTAGTTTGATACAAAAAAAAGCAACAAATTCAGAAGGTTACAGTTGTTTTTATTTACTATGAAAAGACAGTAGAGCAAGACCCCATTCCACCTATGTTTTTTTGTAGCTTCACCTAGTGTTGCATTTTCAGATTTATGTCCACACTTAGATCTGTAATAGGTCTAGCTCTATCCTCTATTTTGGAATATAGTTAAAGTTATCTGGGTTTTTTGGCTAGCATTTGTGAAATGTTGGCTGGTTGTGGTATGTGAATGGCTGAATCCATACAAAAGTAAATGGTATATCATCTTCAAAACTTGCCATTTTCAGGGTGTAGTTGCATGTTGGAAGTTTTTGTTCTTTCATGTAGCGAGGAAGACTCTCAATGTGATAATGCACTAATAGAATCCCCTCTACAACAGAACTATTGACCCTTATTCTGGCAGAGTACTTCTAACAAGTCGCTTTTCCATTGACCCTCAAATTGCGTAACTATAACCTGCTCATAAAATTTACCTAATGGAAAAATGGAAATTTAGCCAAAAGTCTCATTTTTCGATTAAAAGTTTTTGCGCTGGAAAGAGGTAGTTTTTTGGGTGTAGTGCAAATGGTATATCACACAAAACTGCAATGGAAAGACCTTTTTTCACAACTAGAGAACTAGAGAATTAAAAAAAACGGATGTTGACGGACGTTACAACAAGCAAAGAAGAATCGGAAGAAGAAGAATCATTTTATAATTTAGTACGGGATAGAGGGGTAACATATAATAATAATTATGTGTATGTATAGTAGGGATGCAAAGGTACAGGTTATCCAAGGTTTGGTACATATTGCAGTTCTTGAGTCATGGTTCACGGTAGGCTGCAGTTCGGATGCAGAAACTGGCTGGAGCCCAGTTGTGCATCGAATGTAACTGGGAGCTGGTGGAGAACTTTAAGGTTCATTTATGCTTGCTTTATGTACATAAAAAACTACGTCCATTTCCAGCGTTGTCATATGTCACTGCTTTCATCCCTCCATGTGTCCTGTATATTGGAATGAGCATTTCTCAATCAGTCCACCAGAGGGCGCCGCTCTTGATTAACATACTGGCCAAATACCGCGAAGAAGAGTAAAGTTTTTTGAAATGAAGAAGAAAGTCAATATAATAACAAACATGGCAACGACAGAGATTTTGCTAATGTTGATACTAATGTTTATATTGAGAAGAGTAGTTGTCATGGATATGTCCGCAGTTTTTCCACTAACTCACACATTTGCTCTTTGAAAAGTTTCGCTATTTATCCGCTATTGGAAATGATTCTGCTCAAATCTCAACACTGCCTCCACAGTTCCTGGTAATACTGCCTAGGTACTGACGCGCAAGCTCTCAGAAAACAGACAGAATTACATACAGAATGTACACAGGGGACAGACAGAATGCTCCGTCCATATTTGTCTGCGTCTTTAACGTAGAGAATAAATGAGTCCTTACTCGGAACTGGATTCGAGTTTTGCTTAAGTCAAATGGGCTGGGTGCAGGGCACAGCCGGGTTCTGCATCCAGTTCCAATCAATGACAGTACAATTCAGTTCATCAGTCATCTTGCAAAGCACTAATATAAATGGGAATTGTCCGGAAATGTCATTTGAAAATGACAAATGATCCATACTGCAATACATGCTTGTTTTGAACCACTAGGGGCGTACCGATCAGTATGATGTGTACTGTTGCACCTGTAATGTATAGAATGTGTATGTTATTACAAGTGTTGTATAGTGTTGCCATGGCAACATGGACGGAAACCAGGCTTAATATGCTACAGAACACAAAACGAATAAGCTGAAAATAGTCTCTTAATGTAATAAACTGAAAAAGTAAATACAACAATAGTCATTTAAAACCAATTTAAGTTCTTTCATATCACCCCTCCTAAATCATAAAACAGAGGAATACAGCCATAACCATTTCATTAATCTGCAACTTCATTCTGAAAACATTTACATTTTGTACTGTTACAGTTAAATGTGATCATCGAAGTCACACGTATGTTCTCCAGTTCCTGTGTTAGCTTGGCATGTTGCTAATTTGCTAATGTGTATGACTTAAGGTGTACAGGTGTAACTCTTCACACATTATGTTCTTCATTATGCCCTTAAATCATTCTACTGTTCTCTCACCACATATTCTCTGTGAGCGACTGCATGCTCTCAACTCTAACATCCATACTAGGATGATTTAGGACAAATACATGTGCTGCCACCGCTGGGAAATGACTAAATTTCCCACAGATGTGTAATAGGATTAAATGATTTTTTAAGGTCAGCTTCACTGTGACATTGTAATGTTCGACACAAACACTTTTTTGGCCATTATTCTCTATAAAAATAGTTTCTGAGTGAAAACAGCATGTGTGTCATTCAGCTTCCATTACACCAACAAATACATGGAACACCATTTATAAAAGCTGCAGTGATTGATTTTTTAGATTTTTTTTTTTTTTTTTTTTTTTAAAGCCTCTGCATCTGCAACCTCCAGTATTATTCAGGGTTTGAAGTCCAACATTAACTTGGTTTGTCCCACTGTTTGTTGTCATTTTTATGTTGTTTGTAAAATGAAGGTCATGTGGAGGGAAGAGTCATTAAAAAAAAGGATTTGTAGGGTATAAGTTTCATATTCTCCGACGATGTCAATCACAATATGTCGATTTGTGTCCAGTTGTGTTAAACTGTCATGAAGGTGAAACAGCAACAACTTCAGCGCTCAGCTTAAGTTTCCTTAAGTGTTGGTTGTGGTTGTGGAAGTGTATTCTTTACATGATATGGATTTGTCCACAACGCTGGTCCAGTCCATCTCCGAAGGGTATCCATGCTGACTTTCATCTACTGCAGGTCATACACTGATTTATACATCTGGGTTTGATGTTTCAGGGGCAGCTTCATTACACAAAAACTTAATAGACTTGAACAAAATGTGGTGTGGTGACATTGTTTTCAATCTCTGAACACATGGATACATACAAACTGGAATGTTCACTTAGAAATCTCAGTTTTTATAGCATAAAATGATATTTTTGTGTGATCTAGAGGCCCAAATGTAAACAAAAGTGTCAGTTTTGTAAAATATCCACCTTAGTGTAGATGAGACATTATACAGTCACAGAAAAAAAAATATTAGACCATCAAAAGTCATCAAAAACAATGGTTATGCAATCAAGTCCTAACTCCTGTGTGTATCATGTGACTAAAACAGACAGAAAAGAAAACATGGAATGCCTAAAAGCACTATTTTTGTCCGTATAATGCCATAGCTATTGATGTAAGGACTTAAATGATTTTGATTATTATCAAGAAAACCATGGAAAATGGATAGATATCAGCTCTGAAATTAAACTCTTATGAGCTATTTTTGTTGTTATCATTATATTCGTCCAAACAAATGTTCCTTTAGTTGTACCAGGCATTAAAATGACAAGAAACTGAAGAAATCAAGGGTGGTCTAATAATTTTTTCCACGACTGTACATCTAATCCTTGCCTTTGCTTTTAGAAAATCTACCATGACACATAATTTGGCCAATGACGAATGTTTTCATACAGTTATGGGGGTTAAATACAGGGTTGACAGTTCTAATTACTGATTGCTGATTAGACTCTGTCAGACACGACTCTACTGCTTTGTCAGGGGTGTCAAACTCTGTCTAGTTCAGGGGCCACATACTGTACATCACAGTGTGATCTCAAATGGGTCATACCAGTAAAAAAAATAGGCACGATAACCTATAAATTATAATCCAAATTCTTCTGTTTTTTTAATGTGAAAAAAATAAAACTACATTATGAAAATGTGAAAAACCTGAACAACCTAAAGAAGAAAAGTAAGTGCAATTACAATAATATTATGTCTCAGCATATTATTAACACAGTGGATCTGCCGATACACAAAATATTTCGTAACAGATATAATATTGGTACAATTTAACTTGTCTTAAGAGCTTCATGTTTGTTCAGGTTATTCACATTTTATCATGAAACGATATTTTGTAAATGTGTTTTTTTTTTTTTTTTTTTTCACAATAAACCTAGAAGAAAATTTGGAGTTGACATTTATAGGTTATTATGCTGTTATCTTACTTGACGTCACATTGGGGAGTATGTGGCCCCTGAACTAAATGAGTTTGACACCAGTGACTGTTAATATCATCAGTGTAGGACACCTCTGACCTATATGTACAATTAGTGTTTGGATTTGGACTGAAAGGAGAGAGGTGCAGATAGAAGGTTATGATTAGGGTCAAAGTCTTTTTTTCCCACAGATTTTTGCTCCTTCAGCTCTGAACTTCATATATCAGGTGCATGAGTCTGGACAAACATGGATGTATCCTGCAACTTGCCTATGTGGTGGTGGCTTAAACCAACAAGCTGTAATTCTAGTTAAGGTGATTCATTTGTGTTGGAGCCCATCCTCACTAGCCACTTTTTAGCTCAATAGCCAATAAGCCATGAGCTGTTGGGAAGGTGCTGTGTCTGGCATTGACTTCGTCTTGGTTGTTGTCTTTGTCGTCGTCATCATGTTTGTTAGCAAGTTCTTCAGACATCATCTCCGACAAAACTACTGGTTGGATTCATTTCAAATTTTATATGTAACTTCCTTAGGATAATTTCTACAAAGTTAGCTCACAGTTTCGAGAAATTTAGATTTTTGCATTTTTTATGAATTTTTGAAATATAAAAAAAATTGCCTTTACTTACAATGGGTCATATTTTGATGGCATATAACATGTAAATGGTTACAGATATCAATATAGTTACTATTGAGCACTGATAGGAAGTCATATATGGACTTTCATTTGAGTCCATGACCTTTGACCTAGAGTGACCTTAAAGGGTCAAACTCAAGGTCACTAATGTCGAGATTTGAACAGTCTACTTCTCCAAAACTACTGGTTTGCTTCATCGACTGTTTAACTAATTATTTGACTCTTTGCTTATTTTCATTGTGTTTTTTATCAGTTCAACAAATTCTGTAAAGCCCTGTGAGGGGACCTTGTTGTGATATTGGTCTCTACAAATAAAATTGAATTGATCTGATTAATTAAAAAAAAAAAAAAAATTAGCTTCCTTAGGAAAATGTCTACAAATTCTGTTCACATTTTCTGAGAAATTTTAGATTTTTAAATTTCTGACAAATTTTTGAAATATTAAAAAAAAGCCTTTACTTATAATGGGCCATATTTTGATGGCATATAACATGGAAATGCTTAGGGATATCAAAATAATTATCGAGCACTCATAGGAAGTCATATAAGTCATATATGGACTTTAATTTGGGTCCATGACCTTTGACCTTGAGTGATGTTAAAGGGTCAAACTCAAGGTCACCAGTGTCTAGATTTCAACTATCTACTTCTCCAAAACTACTGGTCGGATTAATTTCAGTTTTTTTGTAGCTTCCTTGGGGAAATTCCTACAAATTTTGTTCACATTTTTGAGAAATTTAGATTTTTCAATTTCTGAGAAATTTTTTGAAATATAAAAAATTTCCCTGTACTTATATATTATATATATTTTGATGGCATATAACATGGAAATGCTTAGACATATCAAATTAATTACTATCAAGCACTGATAGGAAGTCATATATGGACTTTAATTTAATTAGTTGAGTTCTCTTCCAGTGAAAGTACCACCCACTTCTCATGGAAGATTGATCTCCTGCATCAAGACCACAGGACTCTAACAAAGCACCAGAACCTGACAACCTCGCAAATTCAAGTTGTTATTGATTCTTGACAGAACATGCCAGTGACCTACAGGGCCATTGGTCCTATTTTTCATCATGTTATTGTTTTCCCGTCCTGCATATTTCTGTCTTTTTTAAACCTTCCACACTGGCTCTTTTCCATCTAAGAAATAAGCAGAATGGTTTTAATCTCAGCCCTCGTTGTGCACATTATCGCGGTGTTGTCTCTGGCAGCTAATCTACAGTCTGCAGCGCTCTCCTCTCTCCAGTCTCCACGTCGTTAAGTCCCCCCTCCATCCTCCGTGTCATCAAACCCAAGAGGTCTGATATGATAATATGTGTGAACTGAAATGTGAAAGCAATTCATATCACTTTCCAAGGGCTTTGAATGTTTGATTTGCATAACTAGAGAAAATGATATTAGATGGGCATATTGATTTAATTTCATCCTAGAGCGCTGTTAATTATGGTATCATAAAAGTGTCATCTCTTTATTATGGGGTTCAGAATGGGGGTTGATGGCTGGTGTTGGCGAAGTACTCGCATTGCTATGGGAATGCTATCATCATGACATTGTTTAGCATAATTTTACATTATGAGCCCGGGTCACGATACACCAAAGATACTGTTGTTTTTTTTTTTCCACTGTTATCACTCAGTCAGAGTTCTTTAAAGGCTCTGCTGTATCTGTTCGTCCTTTTTTGTTTGATATTGTCTAATGGATGATCTGGTTTGACTCTTTTTGATTTAACAGTTTTACATGCTTTACATCATATGACCAGATACTGCGCTTTCTTTCATGATGATGAGGAACATGTGTCTCACATGTGGCTTTTGGATAGATTTTCTTGTATGGGATTGTGGTCCAGAATTATATTAGTTGACCTTTTTATTCTGTTTTTCAGTGTAGTTTTAGTTTTATTGAGTGATTTCAGTGGATTATTAAGGGAAGCCTTGATTTATAGAAGCTAATAAATGTTACATGAAAGAATACGTGACATTATTAGAAGTAAAGATTTTATTCTTATAGAAAGTGAGGCACTAACAAAACTAAAAATAAAGCTGTTTGAATGTACAGCTCTGTTTTGTTTTACTTATGGATCGACTTATATGGTTACTCTCAGGGCTGATGTTGATTATTCGAGCTTAAGGAGAAAAATAACCAATAACTGGTACAAAAAAAAAGTACAATATGTAAATTTTTGCAGTATCTTTGAACTGTTGACTGTCAAAGCAAATAAAATACAATAATCCAGTCAAATGCTGTATTGCACTGGAGAAATACTGGTGAATAAATACATTTTTCATTACAGTGTTTATAGGACTTAAAATTTATGTATTGTGCCATATATGGAATAAAAAAAAAACTGTATTATAAAAATGTGAATCAGTGTATGTGAACTTTCTTTTGTTATTGGTTTTAGCTAGATTTGATTTCATTATTTAAATTTTATTTTTAGGAAAGGAAGAAAGTAAAGTAATCCAACAATATCTTGTATCGAAACTGGAGAAATACTATTACATAAATAAATGTTCTTTTTTTTTTATTACAGTATTTATAGGACTTAAAAGTCATGAATTGTATCTTATATAGAATTAAAAAATTACAGATTATCATAAAAATTTTAATTTCAAATCTGATAATCAATATATCTGTATTGTAACTATATTGTTTCTTGCCATTCTTATTATTTTTTTATCTGTTTTTAATTTTGTTTTGTTTAACTATAATTACCCTGGCACCAGTAGCACTTACTGAGTAGAACCAGCTGAATTCAGATCTTCACAAATGGATTCCCCAAGTGCAATTTATCTAAATGAACAGTGATCATTATTCTAGATCTACCCCATCCTTAATGCTAGAACACTATTGAGCAGATATCTCTTTAAACACAGCAAATAGGTGGTCTGGACTGAAGGAAGGCTGAGCGCATTCATTACATCTCCTCCCTTCTCTTACTTTTTTTTTTTTTTTTTTTTACTTCAGCAACACAAAGCAGTGCATAATGTGCAATCTGATAAGTGTTCTCAGCCCCCTCCGTGCTGCTCTATACATCACTGGCCGGCTCAGCTGTGGTTTAGGAGAGGGGAACTCTGGGATTGGTGTGGCTGAAGTTGATGAATAGGCCTGTGAGGGTGAGAAACTCCAGGGCCAAGCTGTAGGTCCATCCCCGTGGCATGTGATGCTGATTGGCTTTGTCCTGTGCGGCCGCTCTGGAGAAGCGGACATTAAGATTAAGTGATGCTGTCGTGTCGAGGAGCAGTGCACTGCATCATCCTGGGGAAGAGACAGCTGCGGTGGTTAATCCTTCATCACTAGGGGAGCGCTGCCAGAGCAGAGATATACAGCCAAAGATAACCCTCCATAACTTCTGCTAAAGATCAGAAACTTTGAGTTCGCATCCATCTGTCCTCGATCCTCACTTAAAAATGAGAAACGAGCAGACGTGGCGCGGCAGACAGCGGAAAACAAATGGAGCAAATAACATCAAGATGAGGTGAATGTTTTAGTGGTAGTTTTAGGGGTAATCCGTCTCTTAACGAGTAAAAACCGGTCATTGTGCTGCACATACTGTAGCTTCTGTGAGAGGAGGCTGAAGAAACAAGGGCAAACAAACAGAAACCCATTTACACCGCTTCTGCAATCGCTCTCGTGTCAGTAGCTAACGGACAGAAGTGTACTTTATCACACATTCTGGGCTGTGGGAATTCCCAGTAGATGGAAAATCTAGTTTAAACAGAAAAAAAAAAGCCACTCAGGGCAGAGCCAAAGTGGTCTGTATTTATGTGTCTGCATGTGGCGTCAGCATATTTTAGATTGCTGGGTTTGCATGTTTGTTGTTGGTTTGATGTAGCTGTCATGATGTGATGGATGAACATCATCATGTAAATAGTAAAAGCAGAGCTCCTAGAGAGGACAGACATGTTATTTTGCTCAAGATGGCCTGAAAAGACATTATACGAGGATCAGTCTCTTTCTATCATTTCAGCTTCTGCCAGTGGTTTAATATAACATCTACTGTTATTCGAGTACTGTACTTAAACACAATATCACTGAGATCCTTGAGTATTTTTACTTCATACAGCTTTATTCATATATTCTACTACACCACAGAGTCAAAAACTGTTCTCTTAACCCCACTATGTTTGTCTTACAGTGCGCAGCATTTCTAAGATATGATGATTTATTATAAATTACAGCAGTTCATTCAAGTTCAGATGCAACGATTAATCAGTTTGTTGACAGAAAATTAATCTGTGGCTCATTTTAGTCATTTTTCATGTTAACACTTGGGAGTTTCAGCTAGTGAAAAGGAAGATTTGCATGCTTTTCTTTCCAGTTGCAGTGTTTTTTTTGGTTTTGTTTTTTTTTTTAATATTATTTTGAGGTTTGGACAAAACTAACTGATTGTGTCACTATGTACAGATGTTTTTATTCACATTTTCAAATGGAAACACAGAGAATTTGACAAAACAAAAAATTTGGTATGCATACAGGTGAAAAATTTGGTGTACTGGTAAAATGGAAACGTGAATGTGTGCAGTGGAAACAGACTCAGTGAATTATTACAAATTAAACAAACAGGAATTCTATATTATGTAATCGAAATAGCTACAAAACACATCCATGTCTAAAGAGCTGCAGAAACAAGTGTTATATTATACAAAAGCTTTGGGGGAGTTAATAAGATAACTTTAAGGTTTTTGTCTAAAAATGACCAGGTAGGATGTGACTGTATGAAATACTACATGTGAAAAGCTGTAGCTTCGTAAACACAGTTCTGTCTGTGTTGCCATAGTAATGCTACATAATACTTTTAGCAATAGACACATAGTAACCAGAAGAACATCAGTTAAAAGTGCAACAAAACCAGTTCTCGTAAACAGCTCAAACAAGCACTTACAGTAAATGTGCAAATATCACAAACAAGCTAACAATCCAAGACCAGTGCATGGTATTAATAATTTAATAAAACAACAGACCAATGAGACAAACTTTGCAGCGCTAAGCTAACACATGCTAAGCTAAGCAGAGCTAACAGTATAAGTATTATTTGTCTGCACACTAAGATTCACTGAATGAGCCAAAGAAGAGCAAAAATAAAGACTGTATTATGAGTGAATATTATTTTTTTCTTGCCTTTGTTGTTTTCTGATCATAACTTGGTTTTATATGAATGAAGCTTCTGTTATGAGCTAATATATTACTTTGTGTTACGTTGAAATGATTTCCACTAGTAACAAATGGCCCAGGGTTTAACAGGATAAACCAACATTAATAGCAGTAGTGAATGGAAATTTGCATAGGTTTTATTTATTTATTTATTTTTACAAATTTTCTGAAAATTTGGATGAAATGTGTGATACGTGTGGCTCTGACTCTCTAAGTTATGCTATTTATCATTTCTAACTACTTTCTGAATTTTTTTGAAACCAGAAAATAAAGACTAAATATTTTGCTTTAACTATTACTGATTACTAACACTTATCCGTACTTCTGTCAGTGGTAATCAATGGAAATCTGATTACTTCGTCTCCGCTGTCCAAACCCTGCCTCCCTGCCTGAACTTCACCGTTTACATTTTCATACCTCCTGCGCTCCCACTTTTCTGAATATGGTAATTTCCCGGAGAAACCCTGTGAGATCCTGTGGGATGATATATTTGGTATGGTGGAGGCATACCTGCAGAGAGCACTTGTGACAGTGACATATTAGTTACGGTGTCTCTTGGAATCTGATAACTTCAAATTTGCCACCTTGTTAAGTTTTGATTTATGTGATACCATTTCACTAAAGTAATTGGCCTGGCCTGTTGTAGAAAATAATCAGCCTCTCTGCAGAACAAATGCTGGGCCATGCTAATGAGGCAGCCCGAGTGCTGAAGTGATGCTGCCGACTGACAGTTATTAATGATTGTTATGATATACAGACGAGTCGAGATTGGACTCGGAGTTGGCTGCAAAAAAAAAGTGACATTTAAAAAATACGGCATATTGGGAAGTACTAATGAAGTAATATACTGCTAGGAAAACAATCATGTGAGTTGTCAAGGCAATGTGTAATTACCCAGCAGCCACCCTGGCTGGCTGTTTGGCAGGCTGGCTGAGGGGGGAGAGCTGAACAACCTGGCTGGTAATGGATGGAGCTCTGCTGGCAAGGGCCTCGAATGCACCAGGCAGTGACAGAGGTGTACAGATTGATGAATTAATTGGGTCTTTCTTGGGACATAAGGGGAACCGCGGCGGCATATGCTCGGCTTGTTACTTTGGAAAGTCTACTGACCCTGAAAGTGAAGCCATCCCACGCAGGGAGTTGTGGCTTTTTTTATTGCTCTTTTTCCTGAGGGGTTGGATGGCACACACTGAAGTGAAGTCAACTGCAATTTGTTACAGTTTTAGAATAAGTACGGCTGAATCGCGCTGGCTGATTTGTTCAATAAATCAATTCCGCGGTATCATACATGAGGAACTTATCATACAAACAACAAAACAGCCAAAACATTGCTTCTTTGTTCTGACAGGACTGTTTATTAATATCTGACAAATGATAACTGATAATAGAAACGGTTTAAATGATAAGTATTAATCTTTTTGTGCCAACTTTCCACAGCTAAGAGAGTTTTTGATGTGTTTGTCACATCTGTTCGCTTTGGGTTGTAATAATTCTTCATTTGTCACGCTATTGTTTTGGTTCAAAGAATAAGAAAAAGAAGGGGAAAAACTCTGGATTTTGGAAAAACAACATTCTAAAGACCACTGAAGGTAGAAATGAGAAGTTTTTTAAAGATCAGTTTTCATTTTAACACCCAGAGACCTAAACACCCATTGGTGACCAAAAGAATTTCCTGATATACACTGGAAAAAATGCCGCTCTAAAAACAAGTAAAAAAAAAAAAAAAAAAAAAAAAAAAATCTGCCAATGGAACAAGTGAAAATTATCTTGGTAAGATTCCTTGAAATAAGATTTTCAAGGTTTGTCTAAAAATAAGTTCTCATATCTCACTGAAAAGTTACTCTTTAGGTGATTATGTCTCATTTTAAGTGTGATAAGATATTTTGACTAGAAATGACAAAAAAACACCTGATAAGATTTTGATCTTTTTCACTGTAAAATGTTAAATAAATAACTTAAAAACTAAAAATCCTATCAGTATATTTAAGTAATTCAGGTAATTGTTTTTTTTTCTGTTTGTGTGTTTGTTTATTTATTTATTCTGGGATCAGATATTGACCCATTTGGATCTTCAGAGACCTCTCCAACTCAAAAATTCACCAGTAAAACCCATGTAGTTTCGATAAATGACAGTGGTTGTAGATACTTGTTTTTATGTTCAGTTGATGATGCATTTTGTTGATAATATCACTTTTACTTCAGGTTTCTTGGTATAATAACCTGTGAATTGACTGAGCTTTTATGAACATCTACATAGTCAAGACATTAAATGTAGGGAAATATTAGCTTTTCACTGAAAAATGTAGAAGATGATATGTTAAATGGTGTTAAATAAGGTTAATGTAGAGAAAAATACACCTGGAAGTCACCACAAAAATAGTTCTAAGTCTGAAAGAGTTAACCAGTGAGACAAACTAAATAAAGTAGTATGTGAATAAAACCACTTATCTTATAATCAGCAACAAAATGATGAAATAAAGTTTTATTTTAGAAGTTGCATTGTGTCATATGTCTAAAATAATCATGTGAAATACAACTGAACCATGATATGATGTGACAGATGTCATAACTATTACACCCCTACCCCTAAATCAGTATCCTTCAATTAAGAGAAAAGACTTTTACAAACATTTTCTGACATTTCACAGACCAACTGATCTGTATATTACTGTATGTTGGTGTTTTTTGCATCTTATATTACTGTATTCAAGGTAATTGAGTCATTAAATACAGTTCATTTATGTAATACAGTCCTTTTTCAGTACAGAACCTACTTTTATTATTTCAGCTGTTCTAAAATATTAGTAATATTTCCAGATTAAGGTTGTGAACTTCAGTCAACTCCAGTAAAATAAACACGATGATGAAGTTCTTTTTAATTTATTGGCGTATCATCTTTCTTGTCTGGATCCAAACCAATGTCATGAGCATTGGATCAAAGCGTCCCGGCGATGACTTCACCTCCTCCTGACCAGTCAAACTCCATCGTTCACCCTCAGCTACTTGCGGAGGTTTGCACATAGTTGCCATTTAATCACAGAGCTGCGACACCCCTCTGTCAAAGCTCTCAAACGGTCTTACTTAACGCCGACTCCTGCTGAGTGAAAATGAAAGTTCTCGCAGCTGCTAACTGTCACTGTGGTCTTACTTCAGCATGTACCCATTGGCTGCGATCACCCCCACCCCTCCCATATACATCACACACATACACACACACGCACACACCCTTTACTCATCTCCCATCAAGCCCGTGCATTAGCTCCGACTGCAGACCGCATCAGTAGGCCTTCTCGGCCTGCAGAGAGTCCCCGGCCCATCACCACGAATTAAAGCCGAGGCTGCGGTAGTGGCGCTGCTTTTGGTGCCACTGAGCATTACACTGACACAAATGCTGAGGATCTTTGTCAGCTATTATTTCAATACATGAGTGTGTGGTGCCTTGTCCATCCCAGTTTCTTTGAAGCTCACATATCCTCCTCCTCCTGCTGCTGCTGCTGCTGCTGGGAGAGAGTCCCCTCTGAATAAACACAACCACGGGCAGTTTATAGTTAATTAATGAATCCCTTTTTTTTTATATGAACGCTGTTTAACAGATAAAAACAGAGTCTAAAACTGCATAAATATTTAAACCTTTAGAAATGAATTGTCTTCGTTTTGACAGTGACTTTGACAACCAGAACTCTCTTAAATAGTATTCTTATACACTACTAAGTTTTACAATCTTGTTCTGCACAGAACATAATAGGAAAGAAGGAAGGATGGTTTATTTTTTTTATTTTTTTAAGTAAAAGACTGGTACATTTGCATTTACACACTGGGAATAGTTGGAAAAAGATGTGGTGTTTGTTCTGTACTCAAGGTAAGATATAATACATTACAATATGAAACATTATAATATGTGTTATGATACAGTACAATAGGTTACATTATCATACATTACATTACACTATACTACATTAGAATAAGATTCAATGTAATATTGTCCCCATAATGGAGTTATCAAACAACAAAATGCATGACTTACAACACCATTGCCCAACTTTAACCCATAAAGACTCAAGCAGCCACTGGCAACCAAAACCATTTAATGATCTAAAATGTTTTATAACTTCTGAACCACGAAACCTATCAATACATGTAAATAACTGGTGTAAAATGCAGTTTATCATCTTTTCATGGTCATCAGATATGACCCACTTGGACATTTAGGGGCCGTTTACACGGCGTCGGATTCAGTCGACTCCGGGAAGATTTCATGGCGGATTAGCCTTCTGTTAACATGGGAACGGTGCCTAGAGTGCCTGAATCCGGAAACTTTTGATACCAGAGTCCAGGGTGGAACGTTATCGATACGCTCCGCATTTCAGCTCTGTGTTAACGCGAGTCGGAGCGTTCCGGGGTAAAATATGACGTCACTGCATGTGCGCGCAGCCAAGGACCGCCAGTTAACCCACTCCGGGCCAGTTGGTGGCGGTAATGCGCCTCCAAGCTGGTTTGCCAGCCTCTATGACACAATAAAGCTGCAGAAAAAGAAGGAACAACCACAACAACAATGGCCGGTTTCAGAACAACATACGTGCTGCTAACTGTGCTCAGCTCGTCTGTCCAGACAAAGAAGTCCTGCGTCTTTGTACGACCACTCGCCATTGTTGTTTGTAAATAGTGTTGTCCACCTCTTCTTCTTCTTCTCATTTAAAGGCTGTCTAAACCGGAAATCGTTTGTGCGCAGGCGCGTGTTTTACCGCCACTGTTTCACTACAGCTCTACATCGCCAGCTACTGGTCTGGCATGGCCACTACAGCGTATTCAGCCGTCCTCGCGGACTCATGTGAACGCAGATTATTATCATAGCGGCTTCGTCTTAACGCGGAATGATTTTATAACGCAAAGGAGAAATCTTTGCAGAATTGGATCTTAGTGTTGCCGTGTAAACGTAGCCTCAGAGGCTCTGTAGTTACTGTGCAAATACTGTCATCTTCTACGTCATTAATTCACCAGTAAAACCCATGGAGCTGGATCACTGACAGTGGATGGAGACACTTGGTTTATGTTCAGTTAATGACAGATTTGCTGAAAAAGTCACTTTTCTTCAGTTTTCTCTGTTTTTGATGTAATGACCCACAACTTTAAACTGAGCTTTTATGAACATCTACATTATCAGTAAATTAAATACAGGAAATTACAAAATTTTCACTGAAAAAAACACAAAATACAGAGGGTAATTTTAAAATAAATGGTGTTAAATCACTTTAAAAAAAGGTTAAATATAGAGAAAAATGTATTTGGAAAGTGCCACCATAGTAGGTCTGGGTCTTTATGGGTTAAGGCAACGTATCGATGGCCAAAAAACCAAACCTCCTCTCTGCAAATTTTTAGATTTTGAGTTTTCACATTAAATGGTGAGAACAAGGATGACTCCACATTTTCAGTCTATCTGCAAAATAATCCCGCCTTTTCTTATGACATGAAGGTCACCTGACAAAAACCTCCTAGACCATACTATAATAAAACTAAACGTTTTTTTTGTTTCCTGAAAAAAGTGATTTTTTCATAGGAAGTTTTGTACTCTGGCCATCGATATTGCACACTGTGTCCATTCTAGAAGCCACACCTTCTATGGGTCATTCTGTGACAGTGATTCCCAAACTTTTTCAGCTTGAGACCCAGTAAAGCAATGTTATGCCTCAGTTGAACTCAAACTTATTAGAATACATCATGAATTGCTATAATGTCTACATTTTTACTGACTCTTCAACCATTAACAGAATGCATCTAAGTCTTTTTTTACACATTGTTTTTTTTATCTTATGTCTTTTATATCATTTTTTTCCTCTTTACCTTTTTTCATAGTCATGTAATATATTTACATAACTTCATTTCCTTGGGTCTTTGGCATTGGTTTTGTCCATCTTCTATGTCCTTTGTGTCTTGTTTATTCTTGTAACACTTCTTATCCGTCCACTTTCATATCAGTTTTTCATATAGCTAAACATTTATGAACGCTTTGAGTAAACACTTTTCTGCTAATTTAATATGATATATTCACAGATTTATATCATTGTCATGTATTTTTACTTTAATTTTTTGTAAAAACAGCTCTTTGACCCATTTTAGTCCTGACTGTAAGCTTGGGAAAGGCAGTTCTACGGATTGCTATATAATATTTTAACAGAATTATCCCTTAAGCACAAGAGTAACAGAGTCATCCTTAAATCATTTATTATAGTATGCAATTATGTAGTTAAAAAAAAAAAAAAAAAATCACATTATGTTGCATAACAGGAAAATGCATCCCAATACTAGTCATACATTTAAGATATATCTACATACAGTTACATACAGTTATAGGAAAAGTTAAGACATCGTGGAACTTACTATTTATGGGTATGTGTTTGAGCTAAATTAACTTTTTTTTTTTTCTAATTACTACTACAATTCCATATTTTGTAAGAAAATGTAAGCTGGAGTTAAACCAATTCATCTTTAGTTACTCAGACTAGTTCCACCACAAGTCAGACAAACAGCCAAAATAAAAAGAAAGCTGGGCTAATCTGTTAAACTTGGTTCATGAGACTGGCCTCAGGTTAAAACACTAAATAATGCAGACCTTGAATAATGGCAAGCTCATTTTTAAACAACACAATGCTAGTGTTTGAACTTGGACAAAGTTGGTCCAAGTCAGAGCTTTCATGCATGTTTTCTTGGCATCCAGTGGTCTTTCACATTGCTGTTGGCTATGTTGTGCCACTCCTGGAGCAAAAAACACAAGCAGCTCAGCTTTGTTTGATGGTTTGTGACCATCCATCTTCCGCTTGATCGTGTTCCAGACATTTTCAGTAGGATTCAGGTCTTGAATTTTTTTTTTTCCCAAGGCAGCAAGCAGTAGGTTATAGCTGGGTTTCCACTGAGAGGATTCAAACCTTTTAGCCACAGAACCCGAGCCCTAGAAACTAAAAGGTTCCTTCAGATTGTGTATTTTCACTGTGGGCTTAAGTCAAAGAAAGTAATACAAATTAGTCTGCTGAAATAAAATGTTGCACTCGGAAACATTTAATGCAATCTGTAGAGTTTCAGAAAGTGGTCAATTTATCAGCTTCCAGGATCTCCAGATAAAGTATGGACTCAAAAATAAAGATTAAAAAAAATTATATATTTATATACCTGCAATTAAGAGACTGTAACACAAAAGAGTGGACACTTTAAATTAGGTGATTGGAGTGATGGTTAATGCATAGGAACAGAAAAGGTCAAGGAATATCTCTGCTTTTTACTGGGCACATGGAGAAAACAGGGAGGAATCAACATTATACGTAAAATCAAAATGAGAAGCAGAGCTGAAGATCCAAACTACAGAGGAAGAATAGTGGCAAATGAGACACAATCTACATCTACAAATACTGCAATATGAAGGGAATTCTGCAGGAAGAATTTAATCTGCTTCTTTATAACACCTAAAATGAAAAGTAGACAATTTAGCACAAAATTACGGTGTAGAAGGCAGACTTGGGAGGTCGACCATTCACATACTGTACAAAAATAAGACTGCACTGGCCAAAAAATTCATGCAGCTATTAAAATAATTGTGGGATATGAAATTCCATACACCTGCTTGGTGATGTATCTTTAGAACACTTTTGATGTGCTGAAAGAAGGTATTGCTTTAATCTGTCACCAGTGACTGGTTTAAGCCTTAAAGTTCCAGACCTGCTATTGTGGTGACTCCCAAATGTATTATTCTCTACATTTAACCTTACTTTAGTGACATATCATTGTATATTATAACTAATCTAACTGATCTAAAATGTTTAATAACGGCTGAACCACTAAACCTATCAATCCATGTAAATAATTGGTGTAAAATACAGTTTATCATCTTTTCATGGTCATCAGATATGACCCATTTGGACGTTGAGAGGCTCTGTAGTTACCGTGGAAACCCTGCCATCTTCCACAACATTGATTCACCAGCAAAACCTATGGAGTTGGATCAATGACAATGGATGGACACACTGGGTTTATGCTCAGTTAATGATAAATTTGACTGGAAAAAGTCACTTTTTCTTCAATTTTCCCTTTTTTTATATTATAACCTTTAACTTTAATTTGAACTTTTACAAAATTAAATATAGGAAAATACCCGGTTTTCACTGAAAAAACACAAAATACAGTCGTGGAAAAAATTATTAGACCATCAAAAGTCATCAAAAACAATGATTATGCAATCAAGTACTAACTCCTGTGTGTATCATGTGACTAAAACAGACAGAAAAGAAAACATGGAATGCCTAAAAGCACTGTTTTTGTCAGTACAGTGCCATAGATATTGACGTAAGAACTGGAGTGATTTTGGTTATTATCAAGAAAACCATGGAAAATGGCTAGGTATCAGCTCTGAAATTAAACTCTTATGAGCTATTTTTGTTGTTATCATTATATTTGTCCAAACAAATGTACTTTTAGTTGTACCAGGCCTTAAAATGAATAAGAAACTGAAGAAAACAAGGGTTCTAATATTTTTTTTCCACAACTGTACATAGGATAATGTCATAATAAATGGTGATGAATCATTTAAAGCAAGTTAAATATGAGAAAAAAATATTGTGGAAGTGCCACAAAAGTAGCACTGGGATTTTATGGGTTAAGTTTCATGTTAAAAAACAAAACAAAACAAAACCAAAAAAACATACTTTCAGTTAGTTTTTGGGTGTCTTTGGCTATAAAACAGCCCTAAAGTGAAGCATTTCCTGTGATATGATTCCATCATAAATCTATTCCAGTGTGGCTGTGACTGATGCATACTAGAGGTTCGATATGGCATCTATGCACACTGTATAATATCCAATATCCAACCACTCTTGACGTCATGCTCTGCACTACATCCCTCCTTCTCCGGTTCAATGCCCCCTCCCTCTGCTCTGTCTTTACACTTATCAGAAGAGACAGGTGAGTTAGTGCGCACTCAACTTCAAACCGCTGTAATTGTTTTTCACACTGAATGAGAGCTGTGGACTAGACATGGATTGTAGAGGAACAACAAGGCTGATTAGTGAGGGTTAGATTTGCTTGCTGGACCATTTTGACACCTGTCTCCCTGCTTTCCCTGGAAGCTGGACCTGATCCCTCTATACTGTCAGTCACACTAGTGGGCAGAAAGACGGAGAGGAGGCGAGATAATGGATTGAATAAGAGTGGGAGACTTTTCCCCTCTCAGTTAGGAACGTAATCACAGCTTGTCTTGAAAGTCTCAACGTGATGGAGCTATTATCCTGACCTCTGTTATCTGGGACTCAGAGGAGCTGCTAGTTCTGGACTTGCTCTGTTTTCTCATCTTAATTTGGAGTTTTTAGGACATACAGTACATCATCACACGTTTTCAATTACTCAAACACAGGATGCACGTACAACCTTGTAAATAAAAATAATAAGAGAAAGTACAGAAAAGTCAACATTTCTGACTTGTGAGGAAAAAGTCTGGAAAAAGACTTGAAATGTAAAGAAATAATCTGCAGTAAAATGCTTTGTATAGTCTTGACTTTTGGACAGTTTGATCCTGCACCACAAAGCAAAAGAGGTGAGCTCAGTCTGGATCAAATTGAACCATAGCCCGGTTAATTTACCTTTACACTTTTGGATAGTTTGGGCTTCAGCCTAACCCAGGGCTTGACCAATAATCAATAGCAAACCCAGTACTTGTGGTGTTGTAGCTTCAACAAACCAACATATATTTAAATATCACATAACATGATAAAATGAATAGTAAAGATTAGAGAAGACACTATAATCTGTCAAAATGATCATAAAAGTCCAACATTATGATTTTACAAAGACATCAAAACACTTAATGCAAAGATCAGCTTGTTAAACTGTCCCAGCCAAACACTTTTAACCCTTTAACCCCTGAGACATTGTTTTTTGACACCTGGTTGAACTCGGAAACATAGTTACATGGTCAAAACATGGTTGAAAAGAAAGAAAAGGAAAATTAAATCAACACTGCAAACAACAGTAAAAACAAAAAGTGACTAGGAAAATGCTGTAAAAAAAAAAAGAGAAAAAAAAAAGCCTAAACTGTCTATTTTTATAGCGAGTCAGTCTCACTCACTGCTTTGTGTTTTACAGGCAGTGGGGGATGCACTGAGCATGCTCAGATGTCTGTGGAAAGAACAAGTTCTACTGTATCCGCACGTTTTCAAAATTTTCCAAATGAGCAAATGATTGAATTTGTATGAATATTTAAAATAAATCATACATTCAGAACGCTCACCAAAGACACGTCAGGGGTCAAAGGGTTAACACTTTTGGCTCTTCAAAATCACTAAAATGGACTTAAAAACACTTGTTAGCCTTAACCTAAATTATCATTACTATTAGATTGGGACTATTATCTGTTGCTGATTGTTGTTTATGTTCTGTATGACAAAATGATAAATAACTAATAAAAACTGTGTTTAAAAAAAAACAAAAAACAAACTTGTTAGCTTAGCAACAATAATGCTAACACCCCACAATGCAGTGCAGTGAAGCCTTGACATAGTGAGGCTTAAGATAACACTTCATTCATTCATTCGTTCATTCATTCATTCATTCATTCATTCATTTCTGAACTGCTAAGTCTTGGTGTTTCCCAGTTCATTGCAGGATGACACGCTCATCTTCACAAAGATATCCAGAGTGAAACAAGACGGAGTGCTTCATATTTTACTTAAAAGCCAGTGAAAGGTACATTGGCAAGTGGTGGTTTTCACATGATTACTTCATTGCTCGCCACTCTATAATTAAAATCGAAGCCAATGCTCGATTATTAAAATTGAAAGCTGGAAGTATTTGAGTCTTCCAGGCCTACAAAATTATTATCACTAGTGGAAATACTGACATCTTTAACGTCATTTTTTTTTTAAAATTTGTGGCCCTTGATTGTGATTAAAAAAATGTGATATGATCTCTTCTGGCTGGATCCACCGCAGTTACCATCCATCTTTGTTTTTATGGCCTCGTACTTGAACCTTCAATATTTTCTCAAAAGAAAAAGATGTAGCCCAGTTATAGGTGAACTGTTTTTCTTTTGCCTTTATGATTTAATCAGGAAAGTTTAATGTTAATGGTGCAGAGGAGTTCTGACTGTCAGATACTAAAACTGTCTATGGTTAATATGAATGGGACTTCCACTTCTCAACTATAAAGCTTGGAAGCAATTAAGCCCAATGACTTTTCTATTTCATTACTATACTGGTGCTGATGTAATGCTATTTTAGATGAATAATGCAGCACCAATGAGGTATGAAGTTTGTTAATGTTAATGCACTCTTGTCATACATCACAAACTATTACAGTGCTTTAACAACATTAATATTGGGCTTATTTAAAAGTGCACTGAATAGCTTCGTGCCCTTATGTTCTGGAAAACTAATGTACAGTATTCAAAATAAGCATCCCATCTGGCTGCATCTTGTTTACAGAACACAGTGGCAGCTTGGGGTTATTAATCATGTTTGTCTTAATTACCCCACATAGCTGCTCCATCCCCAACTCCGCATTTGACCTTTTTTCTGGATCCTTTCAAACCATTAATCATGCAAAGATCAACGCCAGCCAAATAAGAGAAGATTGCAATGCATTGCCTCAGCTCCTGGTCCAGTTGGGAAGTAAGCTGTGCATAATTATCTGCTACTATGAACTATCAGCGCAGCAGGATTTCTTACTTGGATCTTGTATTTAATAAAGTAAAGTTAAGCAAAGTTTCACAATTAAGATCGGTTGTCTCCATTTGCATTGCTCGCTAATGTGTCTTTAAAGTCAGGAATTAACGAGATTTGACATTTTTGGAGACAAATAGCTTGTTGTCCTCGTACCGCTGCTGGTTTCTTGCCATATGGCCCGGAGCGGAGTCACTCTTAATGTTAATCTGACAGGTAAATGAGAGTCTGTGTGTGGTCTATCTGTTGACGAGGGACAGTTTAGTCCTGTGGGCTTCGATGTCCTTGCCAGAAAGTCGATACAATTTACCCAGGCATTGGCTTAACATTGTCTGTTTGTCACCATCACCTCGAAGAATGAGATATTTGCCATTTCTGAGCAAATCATCCAGTGTACTGAGAAGACGTACATGAAGAATTACAATTAGTGGGCTGTTTTTTTGTCTCAAGAAATTGATTTAATCAGGGGAAAAAGAGATGACCTGGAAAGAGGATCTGCTGATTTATCATGCGAGTCATCTAAGCGCTAGAGAACATTTGCGTCACACAGTGCAGCGTTGTGATATGGAGAACTCCCTTTTTCCACTCCTCCTCACCTCCAGTCAGTTAAACAGATGAACTATTGCAGGACAAAGATTAAACAGTAACTGGGGGTGCCACTGCACAATGTGAATGGGGCCTGACAGACATTTTATCAGTAAACCAATTAACATGATTTATGGTCAGGGGTAACCATAAGACTTGCCCATAAATACAAAGGGCTGGCTGAGCAGCTCCTTCTAAAGCTAGATGTTATCAGACTCCTCTCGATTCCGCTTTGCTGGCATGGAGTCAGCATGCATTTGTAAATGCAGCTACTGTGCATGGAGGGTCCTTCCCCCTCTGCACCCTCAAGTGGGTCGGGAGTTCAAAGCCCAGCCTGAAGAGTTGAAGAGTGGGGTGTGAACTCTCGACCCCATTAATGTAACAGGGCAAACCGTGGAAAGCCAGTTGTTATCAGGCCTCTCAAACCCACCCAGGTGCCTGTCTGTTTTGTGCATTGGCCAAGATCTAACACACATTTTCTACTTTCAATGTGATGTACTTGGAGATAAAATCCTTTTTGAGCTTTTTTCTTCATGCTCATGGCAATAACCTTCATCATCAGCAGTAATTCTGTGAGGTTTTTGCCCCAGTTTTTGCCACACAGGCTACGTAGAGTGCAGTTTGCTCTATTAATTACCTTATGCTGCTTTTCCACCGGCGGTATCGGCTCAGTTTGTTGTGATGTAACATCTCTTGCCGTGGACTTGGCACATGCACTCTGCATTTCCACTGCAGGTTTAGTACTACTCCTTCAGCATGGATGGTTGTCATAGCAACCCCACGTAAAAAATAAAATAAAATACTGTAATTGTGATGTCACTCTCAGTATGGTTGAAGCAACAACGACAAAGTTATGAGGAAACTGTTGTACAGTAATTTCTGGAATAAAACATTTTAAGGTATTTCCAGATGATGATAGAATGTATTTATTTAGAGCTGGACTAGCATCTTGTCTGTCTAAACCGAACAAGACGAGACCACAAACTGCAGCACAGAAGTAAAGTTGAAGCAGCAGGTGTCCAAGAGGAACCGTCTGTCCATCATAATATACATTCCAAAAGGACTTGCACAGATAAAGTTGTTTTCAGCAGCATGCTAAGCACATGGTTGCGGTATCAGTAAGCATGTCAGTATCCTGTTAGTCACTAATATAAGCGGCTAGCTTGTGGCTAACAGGACAGCCTAGTCTTTGTCAGCTGTCAACACACAAAACCTGGGTGGTCACTGTTCACTTTATCGCAGAGAAAAGCATTATCTTGACATGTTCTTCTGAAGCACGCTAATCTGTCTTTAGTGGTTAAACATGAGATCATTAGCTACATATCTCGTGATAATGTCTCTCTAGCTTTGACTGTTCGATCAATAAACTCAGTCATATAATATGTAAAATTGACAGTTCGCTTCATTCACCAGATAAAACTGATACAACATTGTACTTATTGACTTATAGACTTATTTATTGTCTCCTCAACTCCTTACTGTTTATAGTTATGTTCTATGTTTATAGTATATTCTCTTTATAGTTATATTCTATTCAATGTTTATGTATTTTTCTATACTATGTTCATTTTGCACCACGGGGCCTTAGAGTTTTGTATTTTCAGTTTCTGTATGCGATGCACATATGGCAAAACTGACGATAAAGCTGACTTTGACTACATTGTATTTGATATTTTAGGAAAGTGTTAATTCATTTCCATTGTCAGCTGTAGTTTGTTGTGGTGTCAGAGGTTACTATGCTCTGATGTACTCTACTGGTGGTCTATATTCTAAACCATAGGTGTCAAACTCATTTTAGTTCAGGGGCCACATTTATCCCAGATTGACCTCAAACAGGCCGAACCAATAAAATAAGAGCATGGTAACTCATAAATAATGCCAACTACAATTTTTTTCTCTGTGTTTTAGTTCAAAAAGTAAAATGACGGTATGAAAATGTTTACCTTTACAAATTATCCTTAAACAAAAAATGTGAATAATCTGAAAATCCATCACCAACCTGTCATTTATTAAGAAAAATAAGCGAATTTTAACAATATTATACCTCAGTTTATCATTTACACATGTGCATTACAACTTACAGATCACAGTGGATCTACAAATGCACAAAACATTTAGTAACAAGCATCTGGAACTGAAAAATAAAGCATTTAACTTCATGGTCATTACAATTTGACTACCAATGTCTCTGCAAATTCCTCCTGGGGACCGGACTGGACTCTTTGGAGGGCTGGTTTTGGCCCACGAGCCCTATATTTGACACCCCTTCTCTAAACTGTACAGGTGGTTTTAGTGAATTACTTCTTTAGACTCTTTTGGGACGAAGACAAACCAATGATATCTGCAGTGTGGGCTTTGATTGACAGGTGTGATTGACAGCTCACTGCCTGTTGAGTCAGACTCTCTAAGCTTTTGTTTATTGCAGTTTTTTGAGACGTTAATCTACCAAGACCATCAAACTATTCTGCCATGCAAATGTTTCACTAAATTTACCATTAATTTAACTACATCAGCTAACAGTACCATTAATTTGGTGTTCAAAAAATCTGCAAATCAGTGTGTTAATCAAAGCTGAATGTTAGCAAACACTAATCATCTGGTAATGCTGAAGTTACTTGGTGGCATTTAATATAGTTTTTTTCTATTTAGCAGTATATTTGGTAATATTCATAGACTTTTGTGGACATAGGAACCATCATGTGACCCATTAGTTTTGAAGTCCTTTTGCTATGTTAATAAAGTGACCATATTAGGACAAAAAGGGCCAGATCAAAAGGAGCCCAAGAGGTCGGAGGTGAGTTGATGCTAAACACTAATTTACTGACTTAGTAAAAGAGTAAACTTTGCGTAACAAAGTCATTTAACATTGTATCAGTGCAGCCTATGAACCACAACTCTAGGTGAGCCGATTGTCAGGGAAAATATGTTTTGTTAAATAAAAGGAATCTATGAAAGAGCTGCCGTACAGATGTGACAATCATAACCCAACACAGCAGACCTCAAAGCTACTAGTCAACCTGAGATCTAATTAATGGAGTAAAAATTCATGGATGGACCACCAGATGACCTATTAGGGGGTCCAAATAAAACAGATGAGACCAGAATGAGTCATGGAAAAAAATATTGACTTTGTATTTTTAGAGAGAGGTTCAGCATATGTTTATGGCACCTATGGGATATTCCCAGTAGAGAGGTGAAGCTTTATTCATATAATAATTAGATTTTGTTGTTACTTGCTTGAACTCTATGCCTCTTCCATCTTCAGTTTTGTTATACAGGTCACCTACATAGACAATTTTTATGTTTATGTACTTCCTGAAGTTTTTTAATAAGATTAGAGTGTGTAAAGTTTTATGAATCCCAAAGTTTAACGAGGAAAACTCAAAGCAGCAGACTCATCTCTGTCTGACACAAGTATTCACTCTCTTTGTGAGGAATTTTGTTCTTTCCTGTGAGTTCAGGTAAAGTGTTTGCTCTGGAGAGATTTACTGTTTCCCGAAAACGTGTTAATTAGAATCTGTCTTTTTCTTCCTTGATGGACTGTTTCCACTCACGCAGTCAGAGATTATCAAAATTTTTTGCGTCCTCAAGTGTTGGTGGTACATTTTCAGAGAAAAGTAAGAACTGACTAAGAACCTTTGAAAAAAAAACAAAACAGCCACTTGTCAAAGTCTGTGGTATCTGTAAAACATAATCCACAATATAATGTGAAAACGCCAGGGTTTAGTTGAAAAAACAAAGTTGAGATTCATCCTTGACATTAGAAAAATGGTGCTTGAGTAAAGAATGCTATCAAGTAAGTATTTTAAAGCCTGAGAATACAGTGCATTATCTACAATAAATACTTCATATAAGGTCCTCTTACAAGTAATGCAGGAGCTTTAACCTTCATGGCTGGTTTAGCTGAAAAAAAAACCAACCTTAAATATCCTGCAAATCATTGTTATCTGTTATATTCGTTAAAATTTTAATATACGTTACAACAAAGTAAACATCATCGAAGTATAAGATGTGACTGAGCTTCATTAGAAATTTAAGTAAGTGGCTCTTCAGTGTGTTTTTCATTATTACCAAAGTGAAAAAACAATGATAAAATCTCGAAAGATCATCCAATTTTCTCATTAAATAATAATTTGATAATTTTCTGGTGATTAATAAGTATTTTTTTTAGTAAAACAACAAAAAAACTACTCATCATGTAGAGCCCAAGACTGAATTTTTAAATGTCCAAAAAAATTAAATAAGTAATGAAAACCGGTAATTGTTTAGCTTTAAATGATCTGTTATATTTATGTCATTATAGAATAGTTATTTTTTTAGCAACCATGTGACTAATCAGTTAAACACCCATGTAAAGGACAAATAAATACATAAAGGTTTTCCATCTGGTAAGAGCTGTGTTTCCCTAGAAGCAAATTAACACTGATTTTCCATCTTTAAACCGTACCGTACTGTATTTACTTTATATGATGTGATAATAAACTCTCTTTCTCGTGATTAAAATTAGCTTCATGTGTGTGGCAGGAGCATTTTACGGTGCCAGTCTGTGTTATGAGACAGCGATGATGAGCTTCTCATTCCCACAGATCAGTGTGATCAACCACTTATGATTAATCATGGCCGAGTGATTCTATGATTAATGTTTATAATCACCGAGCTGCAGGACATGCACTCACATCCTTCACCATGTTTACAGTTTTCCACCTATTACGAGCGAAGATGGAGAGCTGCATTTACAGTTCAGTAACCTTTACGACGGCAGAGTCTCATCAGCATTTTATTTTCTTTGTAACCCTCCGAGTCATCCACAAATGTCAAAATAAAACAGGCCCATGAAATGTTCAGGCTCGGCTTTCAGCGTGTCTTGATTTAGTCGAGGGCGTTCCACTCTCGTTCCTCATTTTATGAGAGCTTTTAATTTTTATTGAAGGACAGTGCAAAGTAAATGGTTCCTCATCTAAGGAAGATTAAATGGTCTTATACAATTTACAGAAACATGAGGGCATGTGGGACAAAGGCCTGAAATGAGCTTTACAGCACATGTCCTCTAAATAATATGGAGGGAGGTGCAGAGGGAGACGAGTAGCGAGGAGGACGTGTTTCTCTGCAGACACATGTAAATCAATTTATATTGATCTAAACTATACAGGCAGCAGCTCTGCATTCATTGATTTAACAATTAGATAACTGCTGTATCCATCCAAACAGAAAATTATATTTGATTAAGCTAAAACCTGTCAGTAATATGTGTTCATACTTTGATGACCTGTGTTCTGTTTAATACCATTTATACATAAATTAACAGATCATGTATGAAACTCTTATTCCTGCGGAGTAACATTCACTGAAATATATCATATGTAAAAGCTGCTGTCGTCAATATTTTTATATCAGCAATCCATCAGATTTGTATGTGTAATGTGAAAGGTGACATTTATTGATTAAAACCGTTGAAAATTAACACAGACGCTACTGGTTTTTCAGCTGTATGAAGTTTTAAAGTACCTGGTAGCTCGGTGTTTGTTGACTCCCTTGGCTCTCATGTTATTTTGGATGATACCGTTATTACCTATCCAACAGATACCAGTTCGAGACCAAAATGTCTACAAGCTAAAAAGTCACATTTTTCCCAGTGGTTGGTGGTGACCAAAATGGAGCAAAAAGGATAGTGGAATATTTCAATCTGTTGCAATAAGTTGTTACTTTAGCAATGTACAATACTAGCGCATTGACCTTTGGGGATCCACAGGTTCTAGATGTGGTAGTTTTTATGCTGTTGTGTATTCGTACATGCTGTACCGCATTTGCCCAGCAGTCACCGCCAAAGTATTCTAGGTATAGCAACGTGATTGTGAGGTTATTGTATTCCAAAATTACCAATATCTCCCAAAATATTGCTCCTATCAACTTTCTGTTTTTGCTAGTCTGTTCCTTGACCAAAAATACATAAGTATGACAAACTGCAACAATCAGCTCTTTCTGGATTTCGTGTGAATCCTGAGACACACATAGAGGCCACTTGGCATTTATGATATAGATGTATCTGCTTATTTCAAGTGTGTCATTTTTTTACAGTGTTGTTTAATCTGAAACAGGAATTGATGACAGCAACATTTGTATTGTTTTGAATAGCGCGTGCAAATGTACAGATCAGTATCACGATAATGTCTACCGGCTTTGTTCACACACTTAACTATAAAAAAATTGCAGAAAAGTAGCTAAGTGGGAACAAAACTAAGGATAGCTTCATGTGCTGCAGCTCCATTAGTCACTATAATCATTTTGCGGTCCCTCCCCTTTTATTACAAAACCAAAATAGTGGCCACTGTTAAAATTTTCCAGTGTTTGCTCAACTTTTTGACCGTTAACACATGAATTAGGTGAACAGTGCTAGTGGTAGACTCATCATGTGGACACAATGGTGAATTCAACTAAATGCTAATTATCTTTTTCAGGATGTGTGGAATGGATGGGATTTTCCTTATCGTCGCTGTTGGGCGGAAACCTCGTAAGTCCATTTTTAGTCTTTTTTTTTTTTTTTGGTTATAAAACAATTCTGTTGGCCATTCTTCACATTGGCCTGATGGTTTTAGAACTATTTAACCAATGAAAAGTCTTTAAAATGGCTTGTGGCTACATCTCTTAGCTCCATTCATTTATTTAGAATATACGTTGTTTTTCTAGTTTCCTGAAAATAATCGTTTTGGACATAAGAAGTTTCCGCAGTGATGATATCATGCCCTTAAAATAGCAAAAAAAAAGTCACAATTTTAACAGCTGTTTGTCCTCATTTATCTATGTCAGTTTAATCGTGTATGATTGACCTACAACTTTCAGGAATTTATCATACATTTAATTATACTTATATATATATATATATATATATATATATATATATTTCAAACCAATAGTGAAATTATTGTAATTTTTCATGTTGAGCTCCAGAATTATGCCTTTTGGTAAACTTTCAAGAAAGTTCCTTTATGTCAGATGTTTTTGCTTATAGGAAAGAAACACGCACTACAAACAAAAAGTTAAGGATATTTTTAATTTTTGGGCTATTTTTTTCAGTTGGGATTCTTGCACAGTGCTTTTTACTTTTTTGTATGTGAACTGAATTGAAACACATTTTCTCAATGACCACAATTTTATTTACTAATGGCAAAAATGACAAAAAATGACAAAAAAAAAAAGAATTATCATTAACTTTTTGTTTGTAGTGTATGGTTTACTCTCCGTTATGGGGCTGATTCAGATTGTAAGCCAAGCATGTAATAGTAAAATGATCAGGTGTATTTAAATGCACCTCATTAACATTAATAATAAGGCTATAATTAATCAATTGTTGTTGGAAAGGCTTCCATCTACATGATCTAAACTTTTGGTCATATTACTTCAGTATAAATTGTAATCTAAATCCTCTACTTGTAATCACTTTTACTGCACCGCTTGTTACTTTTACTTATCTTCCACAAGGGGAATTCATGATCGCGCCATTATAAATCTATCCAGTACTGAGAATATCACGTTGTTTATAACCATGGTGATGGCTGAGCAGCATAATATTTTGTGTTTTTATTGTACAAAGCCGCACCCTCTCATATTTTTCCGATCTTTTGGCTGCTGTTTGTCTTTTTCCTCCCTGTCTTTGAGGGCCAGTAAAGCATGGCTTTCAATTCCCCTGTTCTGGTGTTTTCACTCAGGAATAGGAGTGATGAGCAAACGCTTTCAGACTCAATCCTTGAGCAAAGGGCTGTGCTGACAGGGATTATTATTTATTTGTCATGGTGGATGTAATAAGCTGTAGATACAGGATGGAGGGCCTGTGATTTATTGCTCTGTCGACCGCCACTAGCAGGACGTGCGCTGTAGCGTGCAGGATGAATACCGCACTGTCAGTTCTGTCCATCCGTCACCATCACCCTCTCCCCCGCCGCTGCCACCACCACCGCCGCCGCCGCTCTCACACTCCCTCCCATTCCATGCCACAATACATAAACAATCTTTCATTATTTTGATACCTTCTTCTCCATATTTGTTTTCTGCTCCTAACGTGGGGCCGGGGTTTTATGTGTCGCATTATTTTGAGTCTACAGGCTCGAGTTGTCATAAAATAGTCGATGTTTGCATAGGTTCGCATCTTTTTTTGTAGGTGTTAAAGTATTTTCAGATCTGTACTTATTATGATTTTCTCATAACATTGACTAAAACATACAAAGTGTTATCATTATGAGATCTAGAGAATCCATGAACACAAGCTTTTATATACAAAAAATACTCATAACACATATAATAATAAGACCTGAGAGCTCAGATATGAAAGAATAGAGGATGTTTAGTTAAACTGATGCACCTAATGGCCACCAATAAAGCAAGATCACTATATTTTCCTCTTGTCTTTAGTGCAGACTGATATATCATGTTTTCTCTGGCATCCCAGTAGGAACGTGTGCGATAAATACTGCCTGGAATGGAATGAATGAGTTTAGTGAGTTCAGTTTCAATAAAAAAAATATTGGTCCATTGTTATGAACATACACATTAACTCAAGTACATTAGGCATTTAGTGGAAAAGGTGATAAAATCGCATACATCAGCTACCCTTATTAATTAATTATTTTAATACATAAATGGTTCCCAATTGTCTTCAGTTCAAGACCCAATAGATTTAAATTTGACATGATTGCACCATGAAATGTAATATGTACAATTCTACTGACTCTTCTGTCGTCAAAACAATGTTAAATAAATGCACTTTGCAGGTATATCAGAAGCAAAATGATGCTAACAAGTGCTAGCAAGTAATGTTAGCAATAGGCAGCAGAACAGTATTACAATTCAAACAAATTCAGGCAAATAATTTAAACTTTTCTGTTGCCGAAACACTATTTCTGAATGTTTTATCTTAAGATCATTTTCATTCTGTTACATCTCTGACATTTTTTGTCTTGCGTTTGACATGGCTTTGGTCAGCATTTATCAACATGTCCATAGAAATCTCCTAAAGGGGTCATATTTTGTTAAACCCACTTTTATTAATCTTTGGTTCATTTATTTGTGTATTTGGACCCTAATAGTTCATAAAGTTTGAATCTGAACCCTCCAGGTGCTGCAAAGCTATCTTCATATTCATTCCGGCAAAAATCAAGTGGATTTCTACAACCCGTTTTAATTTCTGCTTAGTTTGTTACATCTATAACTGGTTACGTCACGACCTTTGCACGTATAAGGTCAAGACGAACGTTTCTCCGAGTACGACATAATTGTTTATCAGCAGCAGTGGTTGCAGTAAAAACTAAAAATATGTTCAAATTTCGAGCCGATTACCTAAAATGTTCAGTTGTTGGTTGAACAGGATAGAGGGCACACCCAACAACCTGGAGGGGGTGGGGGTATGAAGTGACTCATTTGCATTTAAAGGGCCAACGCTCAAAACGACCTTTCTGGTGTCATTACTCAGAAATAGGGTTGAAGATGGACCTGTGGAGTTGAATTAATGAAGTATTCAGACCCAAGCATAGCATTTACAGTTTATGTAGACCACAGGAAAATGACTTAAAACGCATAATTTCATTTAAAAAAAGCAAAATATCACTCCTTTAACTAAAAATTAAAATCACTTATATTCTTATTAATTCATGTTTGGCCAAGGCAGGTCCAAATTGCGTTCTCATGGGTGCTCTACTGCCTGGTGGTGAACTTTGCATCATAGTTCATTATGTTTGTTCACTTACTGAAAGTCATATGTAACATTCTTACACATTGCAGAGTCAGAAGGCACACAGACCTTTTGGCCAAAAACGCTTTCAAAAAGTGACTACTTGAATGTAAATTACATTTTATGAACATATAAAACATCAATACAAACATCAAAACAATGACGGCATCTGTTCAACTTTTTAAAATAGTTTGCATTTCCATCAATATTAAGAATACAATTACTTTCATAGACATTTAAGTACTGACACATAGTGTAGCATCAGTTTTATAGAGTAACTATTCAAATTACACTGCAAATGTACTTCATTTACATTTATTCTACCAATTAAAATGCCGGTGGTCACATCTGGATATTGTTTTTAGTCAAAGCTTGTATTTAGGGATGCATCGAAGGCATGGTTTTTGGCGGATACCAATATTTAAAGTGAAATTTTGGCTAGTGTTGATTCCAATATTGTTTTCTGCTTTTGTTAAGTTATTATTATCGTCACTATTTTGCTGTTTCTGTGTCTTTCAGCTCCTAATCACATTATTTTTGAAGGAATTCAGAGTCAATCTCACAAATATAAGAAAAAACCTTTTGTATAACATGATACTTCTATTAGTGAAACAACGCCTTATAGAGTCTATGTGGTAAATCAATGCATGCCCACTTATATGTAAAGTATAACGTTTATGACAAGATAAAATGTTATTGATCCCACAATGGGGAAATCTAAGCAGCAAAGACAAAGCGATGTTAAAGTAATAAAATATGACGAATAGAAAAATATCAAAAAATAATATAGAACATTTAATATAACATTTTGTTGCGGTCAGGAAAGCTTTTGGACGCCTTAATTTTCTCTCAGGCTTGATTTATTTGATTTATGATAAATTTTTGATAATTCTTTTATTGGTTTTCTCATCTGTGAGTCACATTAGTCGTCCAGTTTGGAACATTTGTCAATGAGGTTAGATTACTTTGATGGATTTCACTACTTATTGCATTTTTAACGTGTAACTAGTAATCTCTAACCTCTTACCCCTTGGGCATAACCTTCCTCACATACAGGCTAGTTCTACACTGCAAATTATTTGGTTCTTACTGAGATAAAACAAACAACATAACAAACAAACAACAACTTAGATTTAGAAGTCTTAGATAATTTACCTTGTTTTAAGAATTAATTTCTTATTTTAAGTCAGGGTTTCCGCAGGGTCTTAAAAAGTCTTAAAAGTCTTGAATTTACAAATCTGCATTTAATATCTTAAAAGTCTTTAAAACAGGGGTGTCAAACTCGTTAAGCCAAATTTGATCTGAAGTGGGCCAGACCAGTGAAATAATAACATAATAATATAGAAATAATGTCAACTCCAAACTTTCCTCTATGATTTAGAGCAAAAAAATTGCAATTATTTGATGAAAATGTTGACATCTAACAATTATCCTTTAAAACAATGTAAATAATATGAACATACTGAAACTTCTTAAGAAAACTAAATGCAATTTTAACAATATTATGTCTCAGTCTATCATTTACACGTGTAAATTACAACTTACAGATCACAGTGGATCTACAAATACACAAAACATTTAATAACAGGCAGAATATTGGTAAACTTGCACTTCAGACATTTCAAAATGTTCATATTTGTTGAGGTTATTTGCGTTTTTGTGAAATGGTTGTTTTAGTGTAAATACAGTAAAATGACATGAAAATGTTTACATTTACAAAGACAAAAATTTGGAGTTGTGAGCATTTGTAGATTACTATAATAGTATTTTACTGATCTGACCCTCTTAACATTAAATTGGTCTGTATGTGGAACCTGAATTAAAATTATTCATATCTTAAGTGTAATTTTTGCATTTCACAAATTCATCCCACGGGCCAGACTGGACCCTTTGGCGGGCTGGATTTGGCCCCCGGGCCACATGTTTGAGACCTCTGCTTTAAAAGGTATTAAATTTGAAATGGTAGGTCTTTAATTATGTTGCCATAAACTTGTTCACTGTGTTGTGTTTAAATGTGGTCAGGTCAATTTTGGAAATGAGAATCAGTTCTCAGCTAACTTACCTGGTTAAATAAAGGTTAAATAAATAAGTAAATAAATGTGTCTGTTAAATGTCCAAGCTGCAAAGACAGTAACATTAGTCTATTCAGTTCCAACCCAACAATTTATTTTGAAATTAGGAACCATTTATCGCCAACTTTGTAGCCGCTGATGAGAAATGACTTGGAACAGTAGGAATCAAGGCATTGGAGTAAATAAATACATTTTCCTAAATTCTAGGAGTCGCAAATAGTTGTTGGTGTAGTCGTGAAACAGGCATTGTTGTAAGTCGTCTTAAAAAGTCTTAAATTTAATTTTTAGAAACCTATAGGAACCCTGTAAGTGTTCATACATCTGTAGACATGCTTATTTCTAGATCTAACTATCTTAGACCCTCCGGTATCCGGGTGCGCCTTTTAGGCACACTTTGCACTTCGTTTTAAAAAACTTCATATTATTTTTCACAATTTAAATAAGGTTAGAATTCAAAAGTTGTTCATTTTTGCATGATCTTTAAAATTCTGGCCACCAACTAAAATGTGCACATTGTAAACAAAAGAAAATTACCAGACTAGCATCTGTCTCCCAAGTGTGCCTAAAATGCACTATTTCTTCCATTTGATATGTATGATTAGGGCTGACCTTGATTTACAAAAATAAAATCAAATTAGAGCAGAAAAATAAATCAGTATATAATATTTAATAGTTTGATTTATAGGTGTCACACTTGGTGACAGATGCTAGTATTTTTGAACATTTGACCTAGCGCCAAAAATAATAATGCAAATTAACCAATGGTGGAGTTAATCATTGACATATGCCAGGCTGCAAAAACCAAATAATATGTGATCCACTTTTTATGTAGTATATTGAAAAAAAATGAATTTTTTGTGTTTTTTGCATCCAAAAAAATGGTTTGTTTACATTACAAACACAGCATTTAAAGGGTTAAAAAATGTGACAATTATTGAGTATTTGGTATTTTGATTTACGGCTCAAGTTGATGAAATAGAAAAAAGTGTAAAAGAATTAAAAACAAACTGTATGAAAATTTTTTTGGCATTATTCCACAAGTGTGCCAAAAAGGCACACTTGGTGCTTAGTAAGGGCCTTGGTGGATGGGATACTGGAGGGTTAATTCAAGAAATCTTAGCAAGTGAAAACATCTTGCTGCATGGACAGATATTTCACTTTTTCCTCAGATTTAGTGTTTTTATCTTGTTTTTAGACATCCTTTTTTGCAGTGTTAGTCTGATGTTCCAGGCTGATTTAATGAAAGAATAAAAACACCTAAGGCACAGACTCCAACTCCAGCCCATGATGCACATTTACATCAGTTTTAATGAGATTGAAACCTTCAGAAAACACTGTAGTCTCATTTCTTCCCTCTCATTCCCTCAAAGTCTCCCCCTCATTTGTTATTGTGTTCAAACCGATTTCTGCTTTTACTCGATCTTTGTTTGATTGTCTGGGATTGGTTAAAAAAATAAAAAAAAATAAATAAATATTGCCGGGGACAATATATCTGCCTCCTAATGCTCACTTAATCAGATATCTTTCCTGGAAATACCCAAGCAGACATGAGGATGGATGGTTGTATTTATATCGCAGTTGTGCAGATGATAAAAACTGGCTCTAATTTTGACATTTTGAGGAGAAATTACAGCTTTGCGCCCTCATATTTCAAAGCTGCATCGATGAAATAAGCCCGTCGTCCACTGGCAGCGGCGACTGTAAAGGTCCAAGTAATTACGGCTGTGCAGTATTTTGCTGCAGCTTTTAATGTTATTGAGCTGCATCTTACAAAACGGTTGACTCTCTTGCCTCTCTGTAGGTCATGTAATCTTGTTAAAAGCCTTCATGGTTTTAGGATTATGTTATTGAAATGTCACTTAATTGGATAAACATTTTTCATGGCGTAAACAGCACAGCGCCGGGTTTCTGTTTAGCCGCCGTGGATATTGTTTACACGGCAGGGGGATTTGCGTAAGTGGAACTGACTCTGTAAACAGCGGCTCCCACTAGAGGCTTTATGTGAAAAGCAGGCTGAGAGGGGAGGCATCAGGGAAAACACTTAGCCCACATATCAGAGTTGCGGACATGTGCTTGGCGAGAGGGAGCGAGCATGTTGGTGACAGCGCTTAATTAATATGAGGAATTGCCTTTGTGTCCGGGTAAACGACTTGAGCAGGAGCCGCTTTGTTGTTTAAGCCCACTCAGCTGAGTGTTTGGTGGGAGATTTTTTTTTTTTTTTTTTTTTTTTTTCTGTGGAGTAAGCTGTAATCTGCGAATAACATTACACCCCAGCATGGGAAGCACAGGGCAGCCAAATTTTCATCCATGTTTTCTTTCTCGCAGCCAAACAGCTGACACTTCCCTCTCCTCAGATGTCATTTACCACGACTCTGCTCAGTATCTGTCTTATTTAAAGCCTCATTTTTCCTCAGCAAATTGTTATTTATGGACTTTTGTTTGTTCCCAGGCATCATTACTAACAATACAGCTAATAGCAATCATTTGTTATTCGGCGCTGGTGCTGATGCTTGGGATGGGGGCAGCGAAGTGAGAATACTCATTTGGAGGTTGAGGAAAGCCTTGACAGGGCCCATTTATAACAAGATCATTCTGCAATGTCCAGCCTATTAATAACCCTCCATCGCAGTCTAATTAGCGCTCCCTGATGTAAACGAGTCTGAATCGAGAGGCTGTGTGAATTTTAATGTTTGTGTCATCTCTTCTTCTTTTAAACATCTGGACTGTAAAAACCCAGATTATGGATTAGATCACCTTTTATTCTGCCGCAGTGTATTTGTGTTTGTCTACAACTAATTATGTCATGATATATGTCCTCATGTACTATCCTAAATACCATTTAAACCCACTAATGGTTGGTAGGAAACACTGCTGTAATGCACCAGGGGGAAAAAAAATGCACTTGTTTTATAGATTTAATGCTCATTTGACAAAACATTCTCACTTCTAAGATCATTCAGTAGCTGCTCTGGACCGTTTGATTGTATCACATGATCTTTATCTACAGATACATTACAAACCAATATGTCATGTCAACACCAGTCTGGCTTTAATTTCATTTCCACGTCTCATATATACAGAAGAACACAACAACATAGTGCAACACAACGTGAATAATGGACAATTCAGAGCATTAAATAGATGTCTTTAACCCTTTATAGTTTACTCGTAGAAATACTCTGAAATTCAAACTTTCAACCTTAGTGTGTTTTTAGAGGACATAACAAGACTTCATTACTTTTGTGAAA